>NC_084749.1:9353233-9478233 GCF_033978785.1 Entelurus aequoreus
TGATTCTACAGATTTTCTAGATTTGCCAGAATAATTTTTTTGAATTTTAATCATAATAAGTTTGAAGAAATATTTCACAAATATTCTTCGTCGAAAAAACAGAAGCTAAAATGAAGAATTAAATTAAAATTTATTTATTATTCTTTACAATAAAAAAATAAAAAAATACTTGAACATTGATTTAAATTGTCAGGAAAGAAGAGGAAGGAATTTAAAAGGTAAAAAGGTATATGTGTTTAAAAATCCTAAAATCATTTTTAAGGTTGTATTTTTTTTCTCTAAAATTGTCTTTCTGAAAGTTATAAGAAGCAAAGTAAAAAAATTAATGAATTTAAACAAGTGAAGACCAAGTCTTTAAAATATTTTCTTGGATTTTCAAATTCTATTTGAGTTTTGTCTCTCTTAGAATTAAAAATGTCGGGCAAAGCGAGGCCAGCTTGCTAGTAAATAAATAACATTTAAAAAATAGAGGCAGCTCACTGGTAAGTGCTGCTATTTGAGCTATTTTTAGAACAGGCCGGCGGGCTACTCATCGGGTCCTTACGGGCTACCTGGTGCCCGCGGGCACCGCGTTGGTGACCCCTGTTCTAGACTATAAGTGTCAGAATAATTGTATCTAAGTTATCACAAAACTTTGTGTTACATTGAGTTCAGCTCGCCCTGCGAGAGGACAAAAGCTGTCTTTGATCCTGCCAAGCAGAAGGCTTGTAGCACTCCACTGTGTAGGATGGGAAGCGACATGAAGGCGTCAGTTTCTTTCTTCTATCGTAATCCACAGGAAGATTTTGTCTTGACTCGAGATCTACAAAGCGGAAAGGAAGCAGGACCTGACTCCCCTCCAAGCACCTTTTCTTTGAACTTTTTTGTAACCAAAGGCCATGGCTGTTTACGACCGCCCTCCCTTAGAAACAGCCGTTGCCATGTAATCAAGAAAAGTCCAAATAAAAGAGGAGGCGTACAATCTTTCGTCAGAGCGTGGAGACGTTTCTCCTCAATTGAGCCAAATTGAATTCGGTCTCTGTTTAATTCCTTGCTTCTTGTCTTGTTTAATAGATGTCATCAGTGTTTGAACCTGACAATAAGCCGCTACTTTTTTAATACACGTTGAACCCAAACGGCGCGGCTAATTTATGGATTTTTATTTGCTAACACCCATAGTGCAAATAGTTAAAAGCAGTGGTGTGCCGTCAGGGCCTTCTCGGCTGTAGGGTTGTACGGTATGGCGGTAGTAGTATAGTGAATAATGAATCATTTTCAGTACTAGCCCGCCTCTGAAACGTACCGGTCCCGCACCCCCCGCGTCACATCAAGTCATTGCTGGTTTACAAGCAGGGGAGCATGTTCGGCAGCGCACACACGGAGTACTTACAAGCAGACACAGTGTGTAGACAGAAAAGGTAGAACGAACGCATTTTGGCTTAAAAACTAGATAAAGGTGAAGTTATAACACTGAAACGCCCTCAGGAAGAGGTGCTTTAAGACATGGCTAACATCCATCCGTAGTCGGCAGTGTATCAGCTACTTCTAAATCACTAATCCTGGTCTCCATGGCGACAAATAAAGTAAGTTCCTTACAGGTATCATCCTTTCAGGACGAGGAATAGCTAAACATGCTTCACTACACACCGTAGCTGACCGGCGTCAAAATGTAAACAAACGCCATGGGTGGATCTACACCTGACATCCACTGTAATGATACCAAGTACAGGCATGTATATAGTCAATAATACTATGATCACATCTTTTTTCGTTTTTAAAAATTCATATTATGTTTATAAAGTCAGGAAATACGTCCCTGGACACATGAGGACTTTGAATATGACCAATGTATGATCCTGTAACTACTTGGTATCAGATCGATACCTAAATGTGTGGTATCATCCAAAACTAATGTAAAGTATCAAACAAGAGAAGAATAAGTGATTATTACATTTGAACAGAAGTGTAGATAGAACATGTTAAAAGAGAAAGTAAGCAGATATTAACCGTAAAAGAACAAGTACATTAATAATCAATTTTTACAGTTTGTCCCTCATAATGTTGACAAAATAATAGGTGTATAAATGACAAAATATGCTACTGCATACGTCAGCAGACTAATTAGGAGTCTTTGTTTGTTTACGTACTACTAAAAGACAAGTTGTCTAGTATGTTCACTATTTTATTCAAGGACTAAATTGCAATAAGAAACATATGTTTAATGTACCCTAAGATTTTTTTGTTAAAATAAAGCCAATGACATTTTTTTTTTTTACTGTAAATAAAAAAAAACTGCAAATTTACAGTAAAATTTTGGCAGCTGAGCTACCAGTTTGTTTTTCGGTGTATTACTGTAAAAGTCAAAACGGCGCCACAGTTTATTACAGTAAAAAGAAAGTACTATTTTTTCATTTGGAGAAAAATGCTGTAAAAACCACAGTAAATTTCACAATTTTACCATGAAATCTATTGCTACTTTTACATTGCACAATTTGAAATCATTATTATTAGTATTTATTTCTACTTTAAAAAATGGTTTGAATGTTTGATATAGGGTTGTACGGTATGCCGGTACTAGTATAGTACCGCGATACTAATTAATCATATTCTGTACTATACGGCCTCTAAAAAGTACAAATAAAGACAATAATGTGGTCCCCTTTATAATAGAAAAGTATCGAAAAGTATCAAAATATATACATATATATATATATATGTATATATATATATATATATATATATATATATATATATATATATATATATATATATATATATATATACACATATATATATATATATTATATATAAATAATATATATTATATATATATATAATATATATATATAATTATAATATATATATATATACAGTATAATATATATATATATATATATAATTATAATATATATATATATATATATAATTATAATATATATATATATATACAGCATAATATATATATATTTATATTATATATAATACAATATATATAATTATAATATATATATATATATATATATATATATATATATATATATATATATATATATATATATATATATATATATATATATATATATATATATATACACAGCATAATATATATATATGTATATATATATATATATATATATATACACATATATATATGTATATATATATATATATATACACATATATATATGTATATATATGTATATATATATATATACACATATATATATATATATATATATATATATATATATACATATATATATATATATATATATATATATATATATATATATATATATATATATATATATATATATATATATATATATATATATATATATATATATATATATATATTCCGAGCGTATTGATGGGAAAATGTTTAGACAATATGATTTGCCTGAGTGGCTAGGAGACACCGAGAGTAACAAGCGGTAGAAAATGGTTTAGAAAGGATCAGATAAAAAAAAAAAAAAAAATCTTTTTTAACTTGGGACTTCCCGCGGGCCGGATTTTGGACACTGGTCGGCCCTAATTTGGGGACCCCTGTGCTAGACTGTATGCTATTAGCAGCTACACAACAGCTGAGCACACAATAGCACAACTGCTAGACATACATGATCATCACTGGACAACAAAATGTGACATTAGTCAACACAAACAAGTATCAAATAATAATAATTGCATATCACTTACACATACAAAGTCTCCAAGGCAGAAAGCATCCAGTAACAAACGTGTCTGCATCATAATCTTAACCTCATGAATTATTGTGGCCACTTATGTCTCAGAAAAACAATTACCACTCCACTTCCATTTAAAGCCAGCACAACTCCATTCCAGGTGGTTAATAAAAAATAAGTTTTCATACTTACCATTGTTTTGTTTAACTCATTTCACTAGATCAAACCTTTTTAAACATTCCACACTACAAAAGAATGTATGATTCCTACTTCAGTGAATAAGAGTACACATGTGCCTTTCTGTACACAACATAGGGCATGTGTAGTGTTACTGTATGCATTCCAACATCTGTACGTTACTGCGACTCCACCCTCGCTATCTGCACTCCCTGCTCAAGAAGGAGTTTGTTTAGGTTCCAACCTGCTGCTCAGCCTCCCTTATAGACTTTAGCTTAAACACCAGCATTTTCCTTTCAGAAACACAAAATATGTTCTGGATGAAAAATCACTTCATATTGTCTACTGCTCACTAGTGTTACATATCTTAGTTATTGTGCAGAAATATGGGAAATAACTACTAAAGTACACTTCATTAACTAACTATGTTACCAATAAGTTCAGTTATAATACATAATGTTGGATGAATAGAACATCAACACTTTATTTATCGAATCAAAATGATTCAATTTAATGATTTGGTGCATTTGCAAACAGTTACAATTATGTATGCATTTGTATGCACGTACAACTCTTACAACCTTTAACATAGGGGTGTCCAAACTTTTTGACTTGGGGGCCGATATCCGATATTCCGATATTGTCCAACTCTTAAATACCGATTCCGATATCAACCGATACCGATATATACAGTCGTGGAATTAACACATTATTATGGCTAATTTTGTTGTGATGCCCCGCTGGATGCATTAAACAATGGAACAAGGTTTTCTGAAATAAATCAACTCAAGTTATGGAAAAAAAAAATGCCAACATGGGACTGCCATATTTATTATTGAAGTCACAAAGTGCATTCTTTTTTTTTAACATGCCTCAAAACAGCAGCTTGGAATTTGGGACATGCTCTCCCTGAGAGAGCATGAGGAGGTTGAGGTGGGCGGGGGTGTATATTGTAGCGTCCCGGAAGAGTTAGTGCTGCAAGGGGTTCTGGGTAGGGATGTCCGATAATGGCTTTTTGCCGATATCCGATATTGTCCAACTCTTTAATTACCGATACCGATATCAACCGATACCGATATCCACCGATATATGCAGTCGTGGAATTAACACATTATTATGCCTAATTTGGACAACCATGTATGGTGAAGATAAGGTACTTTTTAAAAAAAAATAAAAAATAAGATAACTAAATTAAAAACATTTTCTTGAATAAAAAAGAAAGTAAAACAATATAAAAACAGTTACATAGAAACTAGTAATTAATGAAAATGAGTAAAATTAACTGTTAAAGGTTAGTACTATTAGTGGACCAGCAGCACGCACAATCATGTGTGCTTACGGACTGTATCCCTTGCAGACTGTATTGATACATATTGATATATAATGTAGGAACCAGAATATTGATAACAGAAAGAAATGGGGGGAGGGAGGTTTTTTGGGTTGGTGCACTAATTGTAAGTGTATCTTGTGTTTTTTATGTTGATTTAATAAAAAAAATTAAAAAACAACAACAAAAAACCGATACAGATAATAAAAAACCGATACCGATAATTTCCGATATTACATTTTAACGCATTTATAGGCCGATATTATCGGACATCCTTAGTTCTGGGTATTTGTTCTGTTGTGTTTATGTTGTGTTACTAGGCCTGCGAATCTTTGGGTGTCCCACGATTCGATTCAATATCGATTCTTGGGGTCACGATGCGATTTAAAATCGATTTTTTTTTCCGATTCAACGCGATTCTCAATTCAAAAACGATATTTTTCCGATTCAAAAGGATTCTCTATTCATTCAATACATAGATTTCAGCAAGATCTACCCCAGTCTGCTGACATGCAAGCAGAGTAGTAGATTTTTGTAAAAAGCTTTTATAATTGTAAAAGGACAATGTTTTATTAACTGATTGCAATAATGTCAATTTGTTTTAACTATTAAATGAACCAAAAATATGACTTATTTTATCTTTGTGAAAATATTGGACACAGTGTTTTGTTAAGCTTATGAGATGCGATGCAAGTGTAAGCCACTGTGACACTATTGTTATTTATTTTTATAAATGTCTAATGATAATGTCAATGAGGGATTTTTAATCACTGCTATGTTGAAATTGTAACTAATATTGATACTGTTGTTGATAATATTCATTTTTGTTTTACTACTTTTGGTTTGTTCTGTGTCGTGTTTGTGTCTCCTCTCAATTGCTCTGTTTATTGCAGTTCTGAGTGTTGCTGGGCCGGGTTTGCTTTTGGAATTGGATTGCCTTGTTATGGTATTGCTGTGTGTTGTTTTGTTGGATTGATTAATTTAAAAAAAAAATTTTTTAAATTTAAAAAAAAATTTAAAAAAAAAAAAAAACATGTAAAACAATTTTTTTTTTTAAATGTATAAATAAAATTTTAAAAAAAATACATTTAAAAAAAATGAGAATCGATTCTGAATCGCACAATGCAAGAATCGCGATTCAAATTCTTTTTTCCCACACCCCTATGTGTTAAGGCGCGGATGTTCTCCCGAAATGTGTTTGTCATTCTTGTTTGCTGTGGGTTCACAGTATGGCGCATATTTGTAACAGTGTTAAAGGCCTACTGAAATGCGATTTTCTTATTTAAACGGGGATAGCAGGTCCATTCTATGTGTCATACTTGATCATTTCGCGATATTGCCATATTTTTGCTGAAAGGATTTGGTAGAGAACATCGACGATAAAGTTTGCAACTTTTGGTCGCTGATAAAAAAAGCCTTGCCTGTACCGGAAGTAGCGTGACGTCACAGGTTGAGGAGCTCCTCACATCTGCACATTGTTTACAATCATGGCCACCAGCAGCGAGAGCGATTCGGACCGAGAAAGCGACGATTTCCCCATTAATTTGAGCGAGGATGAAAGATTTGTGGATGAGGAAAGTGAGAGTGAAGGACTAGAGGGCAGTGGAAGCGATTCAGATAGGGAAGATGCTGTGAGAGGCGGGTGGGACCTGATATTCAGCTGGGAATGACTAAAACAGTAAATAAACACAAGACATATATATACTCTATTAGCCACAACACAACCAGGCTTATATTTAATATGCCACAAATTAATCCCGCATAACAAACACCTCCCCTCTCCCGTCCATATAACCCGCCAATACAACTCAGACACCCGCACAACACACTCAATCCCACAGCCCAAAGTACCGTTCACCTCCCCAAAGTTCATACAGCACATATATTTCCCCAAAGTTACGTACGTGACATGCACATAGCGGCACACACGTACGGGCGAGCGATCAAATGTTTGGAAGCCGCAGCTCATGCGTACTCACGGTACCGCGTCTGCGTATCCAACTCAAAGTCCTCCTGGTAAGAGTCTCTGTTGTCCCAGTTCTCCACAGGCCAATGGTAAAGCTTGACTGTCATCTTTCGGGAATGTAAACAATGAAACACCGGCTACGTGTTTGTGTTGCTGCAGCCGGCCGAAATACACCGCTTCCCACCTACAGCTTTCTTCTTTGCTGTCTCTATTGTTCGTTGAACACATTGCAAAAGATTCACCAACACAGATGTCCAGAATACTGTGGAATTTTGCGATGAAAACAGACGACTTAAAGTCCTACTGAAATGAATTTTTTTTATTTAAACGGGGATAGCAGATCCATTCTATGTGTCATACTTGATCATTTCGCGATATTGCCATATTTTTGCTGAAAGGATTTAGTAGAGAACATCGACGATAAAGTTGCAACTTTTGGTCGCTGATAAAAAAAAGCCTTGCCTGTACCGGAAGTAGCGTGACGTCAACAGTTGAAAGGCTCCTCACATTTCCCCATTGTTTTCAATGCAGCTAGAGCGATTCGGACCGAGAAACCGACGATTACCCCATTAATTTGAGCGAGGATGAAAGATTTGTGGATGAGGAATGTGAGAGTGAAGGACTACAGTGCAGTGCAGGACGTATCTTTTTTTGCTCTGACCGTAACTTAGGTACAAGGGTTCATTGGGTTCCACACTTTCTCCTTTTTCTATTGTGGATCACGGATTTGTATTTTAAACCACCTCGGATACTATATCCTCTTGAAAATGAGAGTCGAGAACGCGAAATGGACATTCACAGTGACTTTTATCTCCACTACAATACATCGGCGAAACACTTTAGCTTCGGAGCTAACGTGATAGCATCGTGCTTAAATGCATATAGAAACAAAATAAATACACCCCTGACTGGAAGGATAGACAGAAAATCAACAATACTATTAAACCATGGACATGTAAATACACGGTTAATGCTTTCCAGCCTGGCGAAGCTTAACAATGCTGTTGCTAACGACGCCATTGAAGCTAACTTAGCAACCGGACCTCACAGAGCTATGCTAAAAACATTAGCTATCTATCTACCTACGCCAGCCAGCCCTCATCTGCTCATCAACACCCGTGCTCACCTGCGTTCCAGCGATCGACGGTGCGATGAAGGACTTCACCCGATCACAGATGCGTTCGGCGGCCCGGAGACGGAGGGAGTTAAGGTGAGTTCGGCGGCTAGCGCGTCTGCTATCCACCTCTCAGTCCTCCTGGTTGTGTTGCTGTAGTCCGCCGCTAATACACCGATCCCACCTACAACTTTCTTCTTTGCAGTCTTCATTGTTCATTAAACAAATTGCAAAAGATTCACCAACACAGATGTCCAGGATACTGTGGAATTTTGCGATGAAAACAGAGTTTTTTGTATAGGTTTCAATGCGTCCGCATACTTCCCGTTTCAACCATTGACGTCACGCGCATACGTCATCATACATAGACGTTTTCAACCGGAAATTTAGCGGGAAATTTAAAATTGCACTTTATAAGTTAGCCCGGCCGTATTGGCATGTGTTGCAATGTTAAGATTTCATCATTGATATATAAACTATCAGACTGCGTGGTCGGTAGTAGTGGCTTTCAGTAGGCCTTTAAAGTTGTTTATACGGCCACCCTCAGTGTGACCTGTATGGCTGTTGACCAAGTATGCGTGGCATTCACTTGTGTGTGTGAAAAGCCGTAGATATTATGTGACTGGGCCGGCACGCAAAGGCAGTGCCTTTAAGGTTTATTGGCGCTCTGTACTTCTCCCTACGTCCGTGTACACAGCGGCGTTTTAAGTCATACATTTTACTTTTTGAATAATTATGAAACCGATACCGATCATTTCCGATATTACATTTTAAAGCATTTGTCGGCCGATAATATCGGCAGTCCGATATTATCGGACATCCCTAGTAGAAATGATTGGAAACTCAAGACAGCCATGACATTATGTTCTTTACAAGTGTATGTAAAACACCATCACAAGTGGCCCTCAGAGGGCAGCCATAACTGCCATGTGGCCCCCAATGAAAACCAGTTTGACACCTCCAGTGTACATGATGGACATAAAGTGAAAAAGTAACTAGGGATGTCCGATAATGGCTTTTTGCCAATATCCGATATGCCGATATTGTCCAACTCTTTAATTACCGATACCGATATCAACCGATACCGATATCAACCGATATATACAGTCGTGGAATTAACACATTATTATGCCTAATTTGGACAACCAGGTATGGTGAAGATAAGGTACTTTTTAAAAAAATGAATCAAATAAAATAAGATAAATAAATTAAAAACATTTTCTTGAATAAAACAGAAAGTAAAACAATATAAAAACAGTTACATAGAAACTAGTAATTAATGAAAATTTGTAAAATTAACTGTTAAAGGTTAGTATTATTAGTGGACCAGCAGCACGCACAATCATGTGTGCTTACGGACTGTATCCCTTGCAGACTGTATTGATATATATTGATATATAATGTAGGAACCAGAATATTAATAACAGAAACAAACAACCCTTTTGTGTGAATGAGTGTAAATGGGGAAGGGAGGTTTTTTGGGTTGGTGCACTAATTGTAAGTGTATCTTGTGTTTTTTATGTGGATTTAATAAATTTAAAAAAAAAAAACGATACTGAAAACCAAAGACTTCCTCCCCACAAAATCTCGACTTGGACGCAACATCTGTTTCCTGCAACTGCGTCACCAAAAAAACGTAGAAAAGCTGAAGTAATTGCAAGCACATTGCTGGTGCAGGGCCGTGCATTGAAAGCAGAGGGTGGGGCTTGCCTTGACCCATGAAAGAAGAATGTGAGGCAGAGGATTGTTGGGAAAGTGGGATGACCACACCAGCGGCACCAGCCACACATTTCACCAGGGAACAAAATTAAATTTAAAAAAAAAGAACTGGACAAAAGGATTTTTAGTGATGACGAAGAACATGTGATGGAAGCGTAGCAAGGATTTGTGAGAGGAAGGGAGGGCGTGCATTAGAGATAACAGCAACTAGAGCTCTTCTCACTTCCTCGCCTGCCACCGGCCAAGGTAAGTACGCACAACGCCGCGTGAGCCAAGTTAGGCTTTTTGAAATGTTTGTCAACGTAGCGTCTGATTTGGGGAAAGGTGATGACGGCGAGTACGAGCAAAGTTTTGCCCTTTTTTAAATTTGACATGAGTTGATATTAACATAACAGGAGTGTTTTCTACCTTAGTTACTACCAGGGGATATTTTAAAGTAACCGTTTTTATAGAGAATTTCAGTCAATACAATGGAAAAACTGTAGAATATCATTCTAATTTCTAGTCAAAATATCTACACAAACTTTAAACAACTCACAATACATACATATATATATATATATAAGTATATATATATATATATACATATATATACACAAACCCCGTTTCCATATGAGTTGGGAAATTGTGTTAGATGTAAATATAAACGGAATACAATGATTTGCAAATCCTTTTCAAGCCATACTCAGTTGAATGCACTACAAAGACAACATATTTGATGTTCAAACTCATAAACTTTATTTTTTTTTTGCAAATAATAATTAACTTAGAATTTCATGGCTGCGACACGTGCCAAAGTAGTCGGGAAAGGGCATGTTCACCACTGTGTTACACGGCCTTTCCTTTTAACAACACTCAGTAAACGATTGGGAACTGAGGAGACACATTTTTGAAGCTTCTCAGGTGGAATTCTTTCCCATTCTTGCTTGATGTACAGCTTAAGTTGTTCAACAGTCCGGGGGTCTCCCTTGTGCTATTTTAGGCTTCATAATGCGCCACACATTTTCAATGGGAGACAGGTCTGGACTACAGGCAGGCCAGTCTAGTACCCGCACTCTTTTACTATGAAGCCACGTTGATGTAACACGTGGCTTGGCATTGTCTTGCTGAAATAAGCAGGGGCGTCCATGGTAACGTTGCTTGGATGGCAACATATGTTGCTCCAAAAGCTGTATGTACCTTTCAGCATTAATGGCACCTTCACAGATGTGTAAGTTACCCATGTCTTGGGCACTAATACACCCCCATACCATCACACATGCTGGCTTTTACACTTTGCGCCTATAACAATCCAGATGGTTCTTTTCCTCTTTGGTGCGGAGGACACGACGTCCACAGTTTCCAAAAACAATTTGAAATGTGGACTCGTCAGACCACAGAACACTTTTCCACTTTGTATCAGTCCATCTTAGATGAGCTCGGGCCCAGCGAAGCCGACGGCGTTTCTAGGTGTTGTTGATAAACGGTTTTCGCCTTGCATAGGAGAGTTTTAACTTGCACTTACAGATGTAGCGACCAACTGTAGTTACTGACAGTGGGTTTCTGAAGTGTTCCTGAGCCCATGTGGTAATATCCTTTACACACTGATGTCGCTTGTTGATGCAGTACAGCCTGAGGGATCGAAGGTCACGGGCTTAGCTGCTTACGTGCAGTGATTTCTCCAGATTCTATGAACCCTTTGATGATATTACGGAGCGTAGATGGTGAAATCCCTAAATTCCTTGCAATAGCTGGTTGAGAAAGGTTTTTCTTAAACTGTTCAACAATTTGCTCACGCATTTGTTGACAAAGTGGTGACCCTCGCCCCATCCTTGTTTGTGAATGACTGAGCATTTCATGGAATCTACTTTTATACCCAATCATGGCACCCACCTGTTCCCAATTTGCTTGTTCACCTGTGGGATGTTCCAAATAAGTGTTTGATGAGCATTCCTCAACTTTATCAGTATTTATTGCCACCTTTCCCAACTTCTTTGTCACGTGTTGCTGGCATCAAATTCTAAAGTTAATGATTATTTGCACAAAAAAAAAAGGTTTATCAGTTTGAACATCAAATATGTTGTCTTTGTAGCATATTCAACTGAATATGGCTTGAAAATGATTTGCAAATCATTGTATTCCGTTTATATTTACATCTAACACAATTTCCCAACTCATATGGAAACGGGGTTTGTATATATATATATATATATATATATATATATATATATATATATATATACATATATATATATATATATATATATATATATATATATATATATATATAAAGGTTTGTTTGAAATAGGGACAGATACAGAAACATAGACATCTGAAACAGTTATCCAATGTATGCATCATAGTGTTTGTAGCCAAAGCTAATTTACAACACTTGTCCCAAACAACAACAACAACAACAGTCTTTTACTTGTTTTAAGGGTTTTGGTCCTAAATGATCTCAGTAAGATATTACAGCTTGTTGCTGAGATTTGATGACCTATATTGAGTTAAACATGCTTAAAACTAGAATATCAACTGTTGCAAAGCTGTGTTATCAACACTCACAAGTAGAGATGTCCGATGATATCGGCCGGCCGCTATTATCGGCCGATAAATGCTTTAAAATGTAATATCGGAAATTATCGGTATCGGGTTTTTTTTATTATCGGTATCGTTTTTTTTTTTGTTTTTTTATTAAATCAACATAAAAAACACAAGATACACTTACAATTAGTGCACCAACCCAAAAAACCTCCCTCCCCCATTTACACTCATTCACACAAAGGGGTTGTTTCCTTCTGTTATTAATATTGTGGTTCCTACATTATATATCAATATATATCAATACAGTCTGCAAGGGATACAGTCCGTAAGCACACATGATTGTGCGTGCTGCTGGTCCACTAATAGTACTAACCTTTAACAGTTAATTTTACTAATTTTCATTAATTAATAGTTTCTATGTAACTGATTTTATATTGTTTTACTTTCTTTTTTATTCAAGAAAATGTTTTTAATTTATTTATCTTATTTTATTTTATTAATTTAAAAAAAAAAAGGACCTTATCTTCACCATACCTGGTTGTCCAAATTAGGCATAATAATGTGTTAATTCCACAACTGTATATATCAGTATCGGTATCGGTTGATATCGGTATCGGTAATTAAAGACTTGGACAATATCGGAATATCGGATATCGGCAAAAAGCCATTATCGGACATCCCTACTCACAAGTATAAAACTTCTTTTTTAAAGTAATAATTTCTTACTTCAAGCATGACATTTTTTTTTTCTTGACATCATTATGTCAAGATAATGGCACTAGCATTTACTTATTTAAGAATATTTTTCAACATATTGAGCAAAAAGGTCAAAAAAAAAATTCTACCAAGAAAAGTGCAATTGTTATTAGTGAGAATATACTTATTTTAATGTATTTTCGGGTTCATTGAGGTTAGCTAATTTTACTTGTTTTGGAACGTCTTGACAAGCGGAAATTTTTTGTTCTATTGGCAGATCATTTTGCGTAGTTCAAGTAAAATACCCCTAATTTTTTTTTTTTTTTTTTTCTGGTTTTTGAACACTGACTTTCTGCAGTGCAGTACGGACGATATTGAAAAAGCAAATATCAATGTATACACTGCAAAAAGTCAGTGTTCAAAAAGAAGAAGAAAAAAAGTATTTTATTTGAACTAAGCAAAATTATCTGCCAAAAGAACAAGAAAACTCGGCTTGTCAAGACTTTCCAAAACAAGTAAAACTAGAGCGCAATTTTGAGTTTTGGGGTTCGTTTTTTTTTATTAGATCGCAATTTCCACCAGTCCTGATGTGTGTGAAAAGTTTGGTGAGTTTTGAAGTATTTTAAGGGGGTCAAATTACAGGTCAAAGAGGCAAAAATTAGTGTTTTTAGTCATTTTTTGTCTTGAAGGGGAAATTGCCAATTTCCTGTTGGTTTTTGCCCGAGGATGTTAAATTATGAAATGTAGGTCTAAGTGAGACCTACATAGAGGTTTTTGTTTCATGTCTCTACGACCTTCCTAGTGGGAGTTACAGGCAGTTTGTTTTTGTTTTTTCCTAGGGGGCGCTAGAGCGCAATTTTGAGTTTTGGGGTTTGGTTTTTTGACTAAAAGTGTTGTGTACGCGTTTTTTGATGTGTGAGTAAAATTTGGTAAGTTTTGAAGCATGTTAAGGGGGGCAAAGTAGTGCACAAAGCTGCGGAAGAATAATAATAATAAAGAATAATAATAATTAAAGCTGCAAGCAGCGTTGGTCGGGCCCGCATATTTTGCAGGTGCTAGTCCTAAGTGTCCAAAAACTTTTGTCTACTGTTAGTCGTAAGTGTCCCAATACTTTTGTTGACATCAGCGCAGTGGTACAGTGGTTCTATTAAGGCTCGTAAAATCACAGCAGCATTATCAGCGCAGCGGTTCTTTGAAGGCTTGTAAAATGAAAACCGTAGCACTTATCCAAACTCTTTGAGTATCCATCAATCAGAAGGGTTCAATCTCTCTCCTGTAGTAGTTTGAAGCCGAAACGACAAACACGCTCAGAGGAGATAATGTTTGATGTTTGGTGACCGGTTTTAACAAAAATTTAGTTTTGAAGGAGGGATTGCAAACTTCCTGTTGATTTTTGCTGAAGGGTGTCAATCTATGAAATGTAGGTCTAAGTGAGACCTACATAGAGGTTTTCGTTTCATGTCTCTAAGACGTTCCTACCGGAAGTTACAAGCAGTTTTGTCTGTGTTTTCCTCTGAGGAGCAGTTTGGTCTCTGTTTTATTCAAAAATTGCGCTAGAGGGCAAATTTGAGTTTTGGGGTTCGTTTTTTTTTTTTTATTAGATCGCAATTTCCACCAGTCCTGATGTGTGTGAAAAGTTTGGTGAGTTTTAAAGTATTTTAAGGGGGTCAAATTACAGCTCAAAGAGGCAAAAATGAGTGTTTTTAGTACATTTTTGTCTTGAAGGGGAAATTGCCAACTTCCTGTTGGTTTTTGCCCGAGGATGTGTCATTATGAATTGTAGGTCTAAGTGAGACCTACATACAGGTTTTTGTTTCATGTCTCTACGACTTTCCTAGTGGGAGTTACAGGCAGTTTGTTTTTTCCTAGGTGGCGCTAGAGCGCAATTTTGATTTTTGGGGTTTGGTTTTTTTTATTAGATGGCAATTTTCGCAGGTCCTGATGTGTGTGTCAAATTTGGTGAGTTTTGAAACATGTTAAGTGGGTCAAATTAGAGTTTTTTGTGGCGGCGGAATAATAATAATAATAAAGAATAATAAAACCTTACAAATACAATAGTGTCCTTTCGTCCCATTGCAAAAGGACTCCCCTTTGGGATTCCTTTGACAATGGACCGTGCGGTCCCTAATTAGCTAACCTCAATGAACCCAAAAATACCTTAAAATAAGTATATTCTCACTAATAAGTGCAGTTTTCTTGGTAGAAAAAAAAAGACTTTTTTGCTCAATATGTTGAAAAATGTTCTTAAATGAAGTAAATGCTAGTGCCATTATCTTGACATAATGATATGCGCTCGGTACATGATTTTTTGTTTAATGCTTGAAATAAGAAATTATTACTTTAAAAAAAACTTTTTGAAACCAAGAGCTACTTCTTGGGTACTGATTAATGCGAAGGGCTTTGCTCAATTTACCTTTAACTCTGTTATTATTAATAATTAATGATATTTACACTTAATTGAACGGTTTAAAAGAGGAGAAAACATGAAAAAAATGACAATTAAATTTTGAAACATAGTTTATTTTCAATTTCGACTCTTTAAAATTCAAAATTCAACCGAAAAAAAGAAGAGAAAAACTAGCTAATTCGAATCTTTTTCTGGAACATCATTAGTAATTTTTCCTGATTAAGATGAATTTTAATGACATGTTTTAAATAGGTTAAAATCCAATCTACACTTTGTTAGAATATATAACAAATTGGACCAAGCTATATTTCTAACAAAGACAAATCATTATTTCTTCTAGATTTTCCAGAACAAAAATTTTAAAAGAAATTCAAAAGACTTTGAAATAAGATTTAAATTTGATTCTACAGATTTTCTAGATTTGCCAGAATGATTTATTTGAATTTTAATCATAACAAGTTTGAAGAAATATTTCACAAATATTCTTTGTCGAAAAAACAGAAGCTAAAATGATGAATTACATTCAAATGTATTTATTATTCTTTACAATAAAAAAAAAAATTTACTTGAGTGTGAATGTTGTCTGTCTATCTGTGTTGGCCCTGCGATGAGGTGGCGACTTGTCCAGGGTTTACCCTGCCTTCCGCCCGATTGTAGCTGAGATAGGCTCCAGCGCCCCCCGCGACCCCAAAGGGAATAAGCGGTAGAAAATGGATGGATGGATGGATGGATGGATACTTGCGAGTGTTGATGACACAGCTTTGCAACAGTTGATATTCTAGTTTCAAGCATGTTTTACTCAATATAGGTCATCAAATCTCAGCAACAAGCTGTAATATCTTACTGAGATCATTTAGGACCAAAACCCTGAAAACAAGTAAAACACTCTAACATAAAATCTGCTTAGTGAGAAGAATTATCTTATCAGACAGAAAATAAGCAAATGTCACCCTTATTTGAGATATTTCATCTTACTTAGATTGCAGTTTTTGCAGTGTAGTTTGCATGTTTTCTTGGTATCAGTGCATCAACACTTTTGACAACTCTACTTTATAGTGAAGTACAAAAACTGAATTACTTTCCATCATTCCATTCTGCACAATCACGCCCTTGCAGAAAAGATGTCACATAAACTCAAGTGGAACTTTTTTGGGGGAGTAATTTGGACATTAGGAGAGGGATCCTGTCCTCGTGTCATGGGTCTGGGAAAGCACTACTAGGAAAAAGCATTAGTCGGGGGAAATTTATCACTTAATTTCCGGGTGGGTTTGCATTCAGGAAGACACATTTATCAGAAGCAAACGTCTCTCTGCAAAGAAACAGGTCAGTAAATGAACACAAACGAACAAACGGCAGCTCTCAACCCGTAAAACTTTCCAACCCTACGAGCCATAACGGTAAATGTGTGGCGTAGAAGTAGGTCACAGCGTGGCACGGCCTAGTCCTTTCACACAACTTGTGGTAAAACCGTAAGAAGAGACTCAACCTTTCATCTGCTGTAGTTGACTTTGCACGACGGCAACTTACAGGAATTCAGTTGTCGTAGAGTTGAGCTACGGCACAGAAAACTGCATTGAAACAGGAGCTCAGAACATTTAGGGCCTGATTTACAAAGATACAAATACCCCGCGGTGAACAGCGTCTGCAAACTATAAAAATAGCGTGTACTGTGAGTGGGCGTGTGATCTACTAAGACTGCGTGTACAATTGTAAAGTGGTGCAGATGAAGATATTGCGTGTCGCCATGGAGACACATTCATATTGTCTCCATATCACACCAATTCTCAAATCCCTTCACTGGCTTCCTGTTCCACTCAGGATTGAATACAAAGTCTCCCTACTAACCCACCAGTGCCTCCATGGAAATGCCCCCCTCTACCTCAAAGAACTACTCACCCCCAAACCCTCCACACAACACCTGCGCTCCGGACAAGCTAACCTCCGAGGACAAAGCTACAAACAATGGGCTCCCAGTTTGTGGAACGCTCCCTGACCACCTGAGGGCACCACAGACTGTGAATGCCTTTTAAAAAGGCTTAAAAACCCTTTTAATTTGTGGCATATTAAATATAAGCCTGGTTGTGTTGTGGCTAATAGAGTATATATATGTCTTGTGTTTATTTACTGTTTTAGTCATTCCCAGCTGAATATCAGGTCCCACCCGCCTCTCACAGCATCTTCCCTATCTGAATCGCTTCCACTGCCCTCTAATCCTTCACTCTCACTTTCCTCATCCACAAATCTTTCATCATCGCTCAAATTAATGGGGTAATCGTCGCTTTCTCGGTCCGAATCGCTCTCGCTGCTGGTGGCCATGATTGTAAACATCGACAAAGCAATTAGCTACCGGCTGCCACCTACTGATATGGAAGAGTATTACACGGTTACTCTGCCCAGCTCTAGACAGCACCGACACATTTTCAGACTATAATTACTGGTTTGTAAAAAATATTTTTAACCCAAATAGGTGAAATTAGATAATTTCTCACGGCACAGTAATTTTTCCTGATTAAGATTAATTTTAGAATTTTGATGACATGTTTTAATAGATTAAAATCCAATCTGCACTTTGTTAGAATATATAACAAATTGGACCAAGCTATATTTCTAACAAAGACAAATCATTATTTCTTTTAGATTTTCCAGAACAAAAATTTTAAAAGAAACTCAAAAGACTTTGAAATAAGATTTAAATTTGATTCTACAAATTTTCTAGATTTGCCAGAATAATTTTTTTGATTTTTAATCATAATAAGTTTGAAGAAATATTTCACAAATATTCCTCGTCGAAAAAACAGAAGCTAAAATGAAGAATTAAATTAAAATTTATTTATTATTCTTTACAATAAAAAAAATTAATTTACTTGAACATTGATTTAAATTGTCAGGAAAGAAGAGGAAGGAATTTAAAAGGTAAAAAGGTATATGTGTTTAAAAATCCTAAAATCATTTTTAAGGTTGTATTTTTTCTCTAAAATTGTCTTTCTGAAAGTTATAAGAAGCAAAGTAAAAAAATTAATGAATTTATTTAAACAAGTGAAGACCAAGTCTTTAAAATATTTTCTTGGATTTTCAAATTCTATTTGAGTTTTGTCTCTCTTAGAATTAAAAATGTCGGGCAAAGCGAGGCCAGCTTGCTAGTGAATAAATAAAATTTAAAAAATAGAGGCAGCTCACTGGTAAGTGCTGCTATTTGAGCTATTTTTAGAACAGGCCAGCGGGCTACTCATCTGGACCTTGCGGGCTACCTGGTGCCCGCGGGCACCGCGTTGGTGACCCCTGTGTTACGTTAACATACCAGGCATGTTCTCAGTTGGTTATTTATGCCTCATATAACGTACACTTATTCAGCCTGTTGTTCACTATTCTTTATTTATTTTAAATTGCCTTTCAAATGTCTATTCTTGGTGTTGGCTTTTATCAAATACATCCATCCATCCATCCATCTTTTTCCGCTTATCCGAGGTTGGGTCGTGGGGGCAGCAGCCTGAGCAAGGAAACCCAGACTTCCCTCTCCCCAGCCACTTCGTCCAGCTCTTCCCGGGGGATCCCGAGGCGTTCCCAGGCCAGCCGGGAGACATAGTCTTCCCAACGTGTCCTGGGTCTTCCCCGTGGCCTCTTACCGGTCGGACGTGCCCTAAACACCTCCCTAGGGAGGCGTTCGGGTGGCATCCTGACCAGATGCCCGAACCACCTCATCTGGCTCCTCTCGATGTGGAGGAGCAGCGGCTTTACTTTGAGCTCCCCCCGGATGGCAGAGCTTCTCACCCTATCTCTAAGGGAGAGACCCACCACCCGGCGGAGGAAACTCATTTCGGCCGATTGTACCCGTGATCTTGTCCTTTCGGTCATAACCCAAAGCTCATGACCATAGGTGAGGATGGGAACGTAGATCGACCGGTAAATTGAGAGCTTTGCCTTCCGGCTCAGCTCCTTCTTCACCACAACGGATCGATACAGCGTCCGCATTACTGAAGACGCCGCACCGATCCGCCTGTCGATCTCACGATCCACTCTTCCCTCACTCGTGAACAAGACTCCAAGGTACTTGGGGCAGGGTCTCCTCCGCAACCCGTAGATGGCACTCCACCCTTTTCCGGGCGAGAACCATGGACTCGGACTTGGAGGTGCTGATTCCCATCCCAGTCGCTTCACACTCAGCTGCGAACCGATCCAGTGAGAGCTGAAGATCCTGGCCAGATGAAGCCATCAGGACCACATCATCAGCAAAAAGCAGAGACCTAATCCTGCAGCCACCAAACCAGATCCCCTCAACGCCTTGACTGCGCCTACAAATTCTGTCCATAAAAGTTATGACCAGAATCGGTGACAAAGGGCAGCCTTGGCGGAGTCCAACCCTCACTGGAAACGTGTCCGACTTACTGCCGGCAATGCGGACCAAACTCTGGCACTGATCATACAGGGAACGGACCGCCACAATCAGACAGTCCGATACCCCATACTCTCTGAGCACTCCCCACAGGACTTCCCGAGGGACACGGTCGAATGCCTTCTCCAAGTCCACAAAACACATGTAGACTGGTTGGGCAAACTCCCATGCACCCTCAAGGACCCTGCCGAGAGTATAGAGCTGGTCCACAGTTCCACGACCAGGACGAAAACCACACTGTTCCTCCTGAATCCATACATTTCCCCCAAAAATTTATTTTATTTGTTTTTTTCCTTCTTTATTATGCATTTTCGGCAGTTGCGACTTCTACTCCGGTGCGACTTCGACTCCGAAAAATACGGTAACAAATAGATGTAATATCATATGGCCAAGAAAAAAGTCCAAAAAAGACTGATCATCTTATATTCAGGGACTAGAGCAGAGGTGTCAAACTCGTTTTAGCTCAGTGTTTCAAAAACACCATGAAGAACACGCTGAACTTAGACTTCATCTCAGTGTACCTAAAAAAGCAATTCAACTTTAAATCTTAGCTCATCTCGTACTGAACAAAAAACAAAATAAAGCATAAATAAAAATGCTTCCATGTATCAACTACCTCATTTGTCATTTCCACAGTTCACTTTTTTAAAAATTTGCACAGAAGACAATCATTTTCACAGAACTATATCAATGAGCAGAGTCTCATGCAGAATTTTAAGTGAGGTTACCAATTTTTTATTTTACTCCCGTTTGTTTTACGTTGGGTCGAGTGGGAGGAGACGCAGCCCCGCTTTTACCTTGTACCTCTTGCTTGGTACACTTGCTTGCCCCGGTAAAAAACATTTGCTTGCCTAACAGAATTGCTATTGTGACATCCAGTGGACACATTTAGAACAGCAGTTTCTTTCATTTAAGAATGCAGCTCAATTTTACAATTAGCAAACTCATCTCGCGGGCCGGATTGTATGGATGATTGGATGTTTATCATCAATGGTCTAGAGATTGATGCAGGGAAACCAGCAGGTGGCGCCAAACGCCGGAAAGTTAGCTAGGTTGCAAACAGGAGTTAATTTTAAGATAATGACGGTCGACGAAGCTAAGAAATATATATTTTTTATTGCTATCTAATTAAATTGTTATTTAATGGATATTGGAAACATGATTGAAAAAAATGCCTTTGATTTTGTGTGAAAATTATTTTACCAAAACGGGTAAAAAATTAACTGATGTAAGCCCAGAATGCCTTACTAGTTTAAAGACAGAAAGCTGCATTGGTTAAAATCAAAATGCTTGTAATATAAGGACTTGGTCAAGATCTGTACTGAAATGCAACTACTAAGTACCTCTTGTATATTCTGATACACTGATGGATAGAAGTTCATTCATTCTTTCATGTTCCATACCGCTTGTCCTGTTTGGTTCCACAGCTGAGCTGGAGCCTATTCCAGCTGACGTAGGGCAAGAGGTGCTGAACTGGTCTCCAGTCAATCACAAGACATATACAAAATAGTAGTTTTAGGGTCTGACATTCACACAAAATGCATGTTTTTGGGATGTGGGAGGAAAACAGAAAACCACCCGGAGTAAAACCTGGCAAGCAGGGGGGGGAAGAGGCCAACTCTACACAGGTCTGACCAAGATTCAAACCTAAAACCTCCTGACCGTGAGGCAGATGTGACATACCACATTGAAACTGTGCTGCCAAAATAAGTTTATTGGACCCCAATACTGCTGATAATCCACTAAATGTTGCCCTGTCTTGTTCTTTTTTCTAGGGACAAAATGCTCCTTCCATTCATCTTTCAAGTGCTCCTGCTTCTGTGCTCCCTCAGTGTTGCTGTTCAGACATGTCCTGATGGATGCAAATGTGAAGGCAACCGAATCTTATGCATTGGAATCTCAGATGTCCCTCACTTGCCTCCATCTACCACTGCTCTCTACCTTTCCAACTGCAGGATCTCCTCTCTGAAACCAGAGGACCTTACTTCTCTGTCACTAGTCTTGAGCATTTGGATTAAAAACTGTACTTTGAGGGAGGTTCAACCCGGCACGTTGGATTCCACTCTGTACCTTCAGTCTTTAGTGGTTACTGAAACAGAACTGCAAGATCTTCCAGAGGCCTTGTTCCAGAATCTTCCAAAGCTTGAGACTCTGAATATGAATAGCAACAAGATCCTTGTACTCCAACCAAAATGGTTCTTCCAAATCAAAAGTCTTACTGCCCTTGATCTGAGTAAGAACCAGTTGACCTCAATACCAGTGGAAACCTTTCACCATCTGAATGAGCTGGAGTACCTTTTGCTAGCAGGAAATTCTATTAGTGGGCTACCGAGTGGGGTATTCAAGGGGCTTTCTAAGCTCAAGTACCTTCGGCTAAACAAAAATTTACTAGTAGAAGTTCCTAGCGGAAGTTTTGATGGCCTTGAAAACCTGACAGAACTAACCCTACAGGACAATCATATCACTCATCTCCAGCACGACCTGTTCTCAAAGACTCCCAACCTCCAAAAGCTGTTCCTTTCCAACAACAAACTGAGAACTCTCCCACAAGGACTCTTCTTACATCTTCCCCTCCTAGCTCAGATATCCTTGTATGAAAACCAGTTGGAAAGTTGTAGTCCTGGTGTGTTTGGTCCCATGGCCCTGCAGGAGTTGTGGCTATATGACAACAAGCTGAGACAAGTAGAGGATGACACCTTTAAAAATTTGACTCAGTTGCAACTCTTGGTGCTCAGCCGTAACCAGATTAGCGAGGTGTCCACCAATGCCTTCCAAGGGTTGGAACAGATAGGAGAAATATCACTTCACACAAATCTGCTCAAGACTTTGCATGCTGGAACATTCCAAGGTCTTCCTAGGCTGGTAAACATTTCCTTGGAGCACAACTTCATCAGTCATCTACCTGTCGGTTTTCTCAAAGGCCTGAGTCACTTGGGACAGATTGACCTGAAAAACAACTCTCTTCAAAACCTGCCACAGGAAATTCTAGATGCCATCTCTGTGGCAGATGAGATACTCCTGCAGCAGAACCCCTGGAGGTGTGACAAGGACATCCTGCCTCTGAAGAACTGGCTGAGAAAGCACCCATCCAAAACCAACCAGACCCAAGTGGTGTGTGACTCTCCTCTCAGTCTGAGTGGGGAGATAATTGACATGCTGACAGAAGAGGACTTGATGCTGCAGAGTTCCACGCAGCAGACACCACTGACCTCGACGGAGAGGAGGAGCAAACCACCTGCTGTGAACACCACGTCTTCCTCAGAGAATGACAAGGGACCAGTTTCTAACCGTACTTCGGTCATCCTGATTGTCATCGCAGTTGTGGCCACAGTCGTCATCAGCGCCGCCATCATCGGATGTCTTTGCTGGAGAAAGAACAAGAAAGGAAGGGGAAATATTGGACACAGGAGTAGGAACTCTGTGCTGTAGATGAATGTCCGACCTAATCGAGTCAAAGCATCAAATTGCACACTGAAACGCCGACATACGATGTCTTTTTTGCATTTAAAAGTGACTCATTTACTGCACACCCGTAACAACCAGCATGCACTTTGGTGTCTACATCAGGAGGCGTCAACATGGAAGTAAATTAACCCAGGATATAAGACTACTTATTTTTTTCAAGGCCTGTTTTTAAGACAAAAAAAGTTTGCAGTATCATATTTCTTTATTGATCATAAATGTCTTAAAATGTATCCTATTAATAGTTATAATTCCTTCTCTGTTGTTTGCTAATACGCCCAATCTTTATGACACCCTTTTTGTGTCCTGGCTATATATCTGAGTCACTAGTGTGTGTGAGTGAGACAGAACTACTGGAAGTAAGGAAAGGGAAATCATTTGGCGCCACCTGCTGGTTTGTGAGTATAACTCTCATGACCTTTAATATTAGATGATATGCCTTTTTTAGACTGTTTGCCATGAAATAAATACTCTCGTATTCGGGCCTATATGGGTCTCTTTCCTGTGGGTAAATTCACCATTATTGCACTGGCCGACTTTTGTTTTTCTAATGAAATGTTCTTTTGAGAACCAGCGTCCTCTGCAGTGGACATTTATTTTTGGTCCATTTCTTTGGTCAGAGATACACGTTTCGACACAATTTAAATGTCCACTACGGCGGACACTGGTTCTCAGGAGGATATGACTTAGACAAACTGTATTGATCCACAAGGGAATTGCACATGTAATGTAAATTACCGTAATTTCCGGACTATAAGCCGCTACTTTTTCCCCTCGTTCTGGTCCCTGCGGCTTATACAAGGGTGCGGCTTATTTACGGCCTGTTCTTCTCCGACACCGACGAAGAGGATTTCGGTGGTTTTAGTACGCAGGAGGAAGACGATGACACAATGATTAAGGACTGACTTTTCATATACCGGTAGGCTGGTTATTTTGATAACGTACAGGCGAGCACTTTGTATTACTTTGCACCGTTGTATTATTTGTACTCTGCACGAATGCTGTTCGCCATGTCAAAGATGTGAAAGTTTGATTGAATGATTGAAAGATTTATTGTTAATAAATGGGACGCTTTGCGTTCCCAAACAGTCATCTCTGTCCCGACAATCCCCTCCGTGGTAGCAGGAACTCCTATATACTACGCTAATTACACATCAAAACCCTGCGGCTTATAGTCGGGTGCGGCTTATATATGGAGCAATCTGTATTTTCCCCTAAATTTAGCTGGTGCGGCTTATAGTCAGGTGCGGCTTATAGTCCGGAAATTACGGTATGTCCACCATATTCCAAGGTCTACTGCTGTACTTATGATTCTTGATTGTTTTTTTATGGGTGTGTGTGTAGATGACGTCAGGATCACAATGACACATGTCCAAATCTGAATTGTATCATTTTATTAAACTGGTCTACATAGGAAACAATAACATGCTAATGGTGGTGTGGTGGTTGCCACTGGAGTCAGGAGAAGCTGGTTGGAATTTTATCTCTGTGTTGGGTTTTTCAAAACTTGCTCAGTAGGGACAACATTGAATTCTACATAGGCGTGAATGGTTGTTTTGTACAGTAAATACATACAGTATGTGTTCTATTATTGACTCTTACTTTGCTTTGCAACACTGACATCTGCTGGTCATTTTGCTACAACTACACCAAACATCACAAAGAACCGACAAATTGATACAACTATTAAATGCTTAAATATTACTTATTTAATCCTAATATTTGATACATCATAAATGTATATATAATATCATAATATGTCTTATTTGATTCCAAATATTATGTCTTACTCATTGTACCATAGAACCAAGTCAACTACAGACCAATTGGAAAAAAACAAAAACAATATTTGTTTTAGGTTTAGCTTATTATACTTTGGATGCGCCTAAAAATGTATGGAAAGTATGTTTGGGATTTCTGTGTCTTGTTGTGCTTGTGCTTCAGTATTAATAAGTATGGATTGGTTTAGATTCTAACAGGAATGTATTGAATACAAATAACAGTTTGGGATTTGTTTTACATCACCTGTAATTATTCATGGTATGGTTTTCACGCTTCTACAAAATGTAATAAAAATGTCAATGACAGCAAAGGATCAGTCTGAATAGTTGTTCCTTTTTTTCAGGGTAAAAATGCCCAATGAGAGAAAAGTTCATTTTTGTACCTTAAAATATGTCACACATTACAAGAGCAAATATATGTACTTTTCTGAAGGCCCAGAATGTTTAACGGTGCACATTCACACTATTTTGTTTGGTTATTTATATTGCATTGAAACAAAATATTCCTTAATTAAAAAAAATCACGTAAAGCATTAGGCATGCTTCAAAAAGCAGTTTGTTATTTTGGAGTGGTGTTGCACTACACAAAATGCTGCTCTTATCTCCAGTCACAGGAGCTTATTTGGCCACGCCCAGCTCGGTCACTGCATGCCAACACTGATATAAACAAGAACTAGTACGACTTTTTCTCTTTGCATTTCCTCTCTGCTGCATCCTGCCACAGGAAGTCATTAGGTAAGATTTTCCAACATTTCATTGGAGATAACTTCATGGATATCCTCCTGAGGACCAGCGTCCTTTGCAGTGGACATTTGCTTTTGTCTCCGCAACAATGTTATTATATCTTCCCAAGGGACAACACTTAGGTATATTCAAGGGTAGTCAGTGTACAGCTTGTTTGGCAATATTATTTCAATATATCCACTAAAAATGTTTCAACACACAGTGTCTAAACAAATCATTGTTTAGTGTGAATATTCAGTGTGATCATTATCATCATTGTTATCAACATCAGTATCTAGCCTTTTGGGTATTGAATTGAATAGATTAGGGTTGGGCTAAATGGCTGAAAACTGTATCACCATATGTGTTTTTATATAGTTCAACATCAATAATTATTGATATTTTTATGCATTATTTAAGCCTGCCAATAAACACAGTAAAACAATTTTCAAGTTAACAAGAGTGCTGTTTATCAGTGGAGAAGGTGATGAAATATTTGCAGTAAATTTGAATGTAGTTGCAGTTTCTAGACACCAGATGGCAGTAGTGAATACACTATTGAACACTACGCAGAGTAGTTTGGGAAGCTGCTCATTAAACCGACAGGATGTTTTAAAACCAACAAATCCTTCTCTTCTCACTCCATGCAGAGAATCCACAGCGAGACAGAAAGACAGCGCAACCAAACTTGGCAGTTTCCCTGATTGGCTGTTAATGTGTCACTCCCATTGCTCAGGGACACTTCCTGTTTCCTGTTTAGCTGTGCGAGTGACTTCATGCATTGAATCTTGCTTCATAATTTCTTGTTTCTTCCAATCAATAAATATCAATATAAATTGAATGTTTTATCGAACGCATTTTATATTGATATTTATTATGCGTCTATCGCGATATATATTGATATTGTTTTATTGGTCCATCCCTAATAGAGATTCACCTTTTGTTACTGGAAGCATCTTGAACTCCTCCATGTTGACATGACTGCTGGAAGTTAGAAACTCCCCTTACCTACATACTGTACCTACCTACCTACTGGACCTACCTACCTATATACTGTACTAATCCTACCTACTGTACCTACCTACCTACTGGACCTACCTACCTATATACTGTACTAATCCTACCTACCTACTGTACCTACCTACATACTGTACCTACCTACCTACTGGACCTACCTTCCTACATACTGTACCTACCTACCTACTGGACCTACCTACATACTGTACCTACCTACATACTGGACCTACCTACCTACCTACTGGACCTACCTACCTATATACTGTACTAATCCTACCTACTGTACCTACCTACCTACTGGACCTACCTACCTATATACTGTACTAATCCTACCTACCTACTGTACCTACCTACATACTGTACCTACCTACCTACTGGACCTACCTTCCTACCTACTGTACCTACCTACCTACCTACCATACAAACCTACATTCTGGACCTGCCTACATACTAGAGCTACCTACCTACATACTGAACCTACCTACCTACCTACCTACCGTACTTACCTTCATACTGGACCTACCTACCTATATACTTTACCTACTACCTACTTTACCTACCTACCTACTGTACCTACCTTCATACTGGATCTACCGTCCTACATACTGTACCTGCCTACCTACCGTACCTACCTCCATACTGGACCTACCTTCCTACATACTGGATCTACCTACGTACTGTACCTACCTACCTACCTACATACTGAACCTACCTACCTACTGTACCCACTTCCATACTGGACCTACCTTCCTACATACTGTACCTAAATACCTACTGTACCTACCTACATACTGTACCTACCTACCTACCTACATACTGTACCTACCTACCTACTGTACCTACCTACATACTAAACCTACCTACCTACATATTGTACCTACCTACATACTGTACCTACCTACCTACCGTACCTACCTCCATACTGGACCTACCTTCCTACATACTGGACCTATCTACGTACTGTACCTACCTACCTACCTACCTACATACTGAACCTACCTACCAACTGTACCTACCTCCATACTGGACCTACCTTCCTACATACTGTACCTACCTACCTACTGTACCTACCTACCTACCTACATACTGTACCTACCTACCTACCGTACCTACCTTCATACTGGACCTACCTTCCTACATACTGTACCTACCTACTTACCGTACCTACCTACCTACCTACAGTACCTACCTACATACTGGACCTACCTACCTACCTACCTACATACTGTACCTACTTACCTACCATACCAACCAACCTACTGTACCTACCAACCTACCTGCGTACCTACAATACCTACCTACTAACTGTACCTACCTACCTGTCTGCCATACCTATCTTTCTTTCTTCCTCCCTTCCTTCTGCATGAGGATACCTCGACATCATGGAGGTGTGTTTAGTCTCCTTATCAGGTCGGGGATCATGCTCACCTTCATGTCACAGAACATGTTGTTATTCATGTTTCATACAATGCATCGCAGTGTTTAGTCATTTTCAGTGAACAGGTCATCTTTACTGCTACACAAGCTGTGCACTGACTCTGACTCTAAAGTACATCCAAGTTTCATTTCTATAGTATTTTTCCTTGAGAAGATAAACTGTAATGAAAATGGCTGTGAAATGTGAAGCATGTACTCACTTTGCTAATGTAAGGGATGACACTGTTGTCTTCTTTTTTCCAGTGACTAAACATGCAGAGGCAACATGTCGTTCTTTTTCTCCTGTTTGCACTGTTCGACTCGCTACCGGCTGAAAGTCAACCATGCAAAGAAAATACAAACTGTACCAAAGATGTCTTTGGTTCAGCTACCACAGAAATCCCTCGCACACTAAAACCAGGTGTGACTGAAGTTTTCTTTCTGGACAGCAAGATCAAAACAATCCCCAAAGCAGCCTTTGTGGAAAACCCCCACCTGGAAAAGGTGGAGTTCATTAAAACCACCACAACCACAATTGAGCCGGGAGCTTTTGAAGGTCTGCTAGACGTCAAGCAGATCGAAGTCTCCAGCACACCGCTAGAGTCAATCCCAACCGGAGTCTTTCCAGGCCTCATCAATCTGGAGAAAATCTCTCTGATTTTCAACAAGCTCCGTCATGTGCCGAGAGGTTTATTTGACGGCCTTAAAAACCTGAAAGAGCTCCAGTTACAAGGCAACGAGATTGCCTCCATTGAAGACGGGACTTTTGACGACCTGGAGAACCTCCTGAGTCTCCATCTGGCTAAGAACAACCTCTCCGCCGTGTCGGTCATCTGGTTCTCAAAGCTGAACAAACTGCAAAAACTGCGGCTTTACGAAAATCAGCTGACCGCCATTCCCGAGGACATTTTTCATCATTTACCAGATTTAGAAGAAATCAATTTGCAAAGCAACAAAATCAAGGAATTGTCTCCCAATCAGTTTCCGCATAAAGACAAAGTCATAAAGCTTTTCTTGGATGGCAATCTGCTGACACAGCTACCAGGAGAATTTTTTGTGGGCTTCCCGAACCTTAAAAAGCTGAGCCTGCAAAAGAACAAACTGAGCAGTCTTCCAGATGTGCTTTTTGGAGAAATGAAAATGACAGATTTTAGCCTGAGCGAAAACCATCTGACTGAGCTCCCAAGTGCGATATTCAGCCCCCTGACGAAATTGAGGAAGCTCGATCTGTCGAAGAATCTTTTCACTGCTTTGTCAGTGGACTACTTTGAAGGATTGGACAAACTCACCAATTTGAATCTGCAAAACAACATGATAGAGTCGCTGGGTTATGATGTGTTTGAAAAGATTCCATCCCTGACCATCCTTGACCTGTCCTACAACAACCTCCAAACGCTGCCTGAGGACATTTTTGAACCTCTAACAAAACTCACCAAAGTTCTCCTCAATGACAACCCCTGGAACTGCGACTGCAACCTCGTACCTCTCCACGTCTGGGTTAAAGCCAACGACCAACTCGTTACGAATGCAGTTGCGTGTGCGAATCCGGAAATCCTTAAAGGACGCGAGATCAAGTCTTTGACAGAGGAGGAGTTGATCTGCCCCACAGTTCCACTCACAAACACAACATTGCTGACTACAATTCCAACACAACCAATCACCACAACAATGCAGCCTCTAACATCAGTCCCAACAGAACCAACCACCATCCCAACAGAACCAACCACCGTCCCCACTACTGCAACCACCGTCCCCACTACTGCAACCACCGTCCCCACTACTGCAACCACCGTCCCCACAACTGCAACCACCGTCCCAACTGCAACCTCCACACCTACGATACCTTCAACGACACAACTGATAACCACACGTCCTGCAACAACTAAGGCCACTCAGTCTACCACTGTCCCGACTACACCAGCGGTCACAACAACAGAAGAAACCACCACGCTGATGGCCGTTTCAACCACAGCTTTACCAGCCAGCACCATAAAACCAACTTTACGAATAACAGCTCCACCAACTACCCCGCTGACAACAGCTGCCACCACGTTGGCTGCAACTACAATCACAACTATTGGAAGCACAACCTCCCCCAGCACGGCTATGACAACAGTTCCTATCACCCCGACAACAATGACTACTAATACACCCACAACAGCAACAAACGTCCTTTTCACCCGTCCCGTGCAACCTAGCCAGCGACCGTCAACGCACAAGGACACAAAAGCATCAAATCGCTGCAAATCCGAGGCGGTTGTGTACACTGCTCTGCTGCTGGTGGAGCTGTCCTGCACACTAGCGCTGACTCAGGTCACATTGTCTCTTTGGCGCTCGCTGCAGCGCTGGGAGAGGAGGCCGCACCAGATCAAACTCACTCGCTTCTCCTACAGGAGAGAAGTCATCTTGATACCCTTGTGGAAGAAAGACACCTGAAGCCTTTGAACAGTTTTAACCAGGAGTACACTGCCAAGTAAAAAAGCAACATTGGGAAAAATAGAGCAAAAGGGCACATCTTAAAGAGACAAATCTGAAACATTGGTATAAATATCTGAAGCTTTGACTTCACTCCAAAAAGTTAGGGATGTTCATATTTTGGGAGAAACTCAGACAAAAGCTATAATACTATATAAACAGGTGAACTTACTTTGATATTCTTAAATCTTTTGAATCCACATTAAAAAAAACTTTTCAATGTTTCAGTACTTTTTACAATAGGACTTTTGATACTGTACCGATATTGGAGCCTTGTATTTTGGCCAATACAGGTATTCGTCTGAAACGGTATCAGCACAACTTATTATTTTGTAGTGTGGAATGTTAGAAAAGGTTTGGTCAAGTGAAATGAGTCAGGAGTCTGGAAAGGACTTATGCTGCTGTCTTTGAGTTGAAGTGGAGTGGTAATTGTTTAATTGGCCACAATAATTGATTACGATAAGCTCATGACAGAGTAAGTTGAATGATGCGGACACGTTTGTTACTGGATACTTTCTAATACTCTTGGAGACTGCTTTGTTTTTGTAAATAAAGTTGTAAAAAAAAATTATACAAAAAACCCTTCAGGCCTTCAGTGTTTGTTTGATTGATTGATTGATTGATTGAAACTTTTATTAGTAGATTGCACAGTACAGTACATATTCCGTACAATTGACCACTAAATGGTAACACCCGAATACGTTTTTCAACTTTGTTTAAGTCGGGGTCCACGTTAATCAATTCATGGTAATGTTGTCGTACTCAGTCCGACTTTAATAAATACCTCTCATAATGCCATGAATGATGTCACCACATGACCACGGCTAGAGAAATACGATATGGAAACTCTTGCACTGAATCACCTCAATAGTGTACCAACAGGCTATTTAAAAATCAATAAACCTGCATCAGCCATTAAGATATATCTCTACGTTTTACTTTCAACAATTTAAATAACTGTAAAAAAAAAAAAACATATTAAATGTGAAAAAACAAAGAAATAAATATTTGAACTCACAATTTGCAGAACCCATCGGAACCCGGAAGCTCAGCCGCTCACAGTTGGTAGATTCGATTGGAAGAGGTGGCCGAACCATAGACGTTTGGGGCGCAGGAAATTTGACAGCCATCTTGAACTGGTCGTCGACTCCTCTTTGAGCAGCAGAAAGAACACGATGGCAGATCATTGTGCTGCGTATTCTTGCACAAATCGGCGGACCGTGGAAAACGGGTCACACTGAAATATATACTTGCAGTGTGTGTATAAAACGTTGATGGAGCGTTTTTAAGTGGTTTTAGGGGGCTTTGCAGGCTACAATGGTGACTCGCATTAGTTGCATCTTCCAAGTGTTTTTATCATCTTTAAAATCCTAAAAAAGAAAAGACAAGCGTGTTCTTTGCTCATATGATTGTGAACGATAGGCAAAACATTCCAAAAAAGTGCAGTTCCCCTTTAATTGGTATATATTATAAATAAAATAGTGTATATGTGTTAAAAGTGTTTCCAAACACCTGTCAACAGTCTAGTCTGAATATTGTATTAGTGTTAATCCCACTGTCAATATCAAAATATCAATCAATCAATGTTTATTTATATAGCTCTAAATCACGAGTGTCTCAAATGGCTGCACAAGCCACAACGACATCCTCGGCTCAGATCCCACATGAAAATATGACAATTCATTTGCACTGCATCATAACTATGTATATGAAGCTTATATGAAAAACTCGTGAAAATCAGTTTAGTATTGAGAAAGTTCCATCCATCCATCCATTTTCTACCGCTTATTCCCTTCGGGGTCGCGGGGGGCGCTGGAGCCCAGTGTTTCCCACACATTCATTTATTTGTGGCGGCCCGCCACAAAAGAATTACGTCCGCCACAAATTTAAAAAAAACTTTTTTTTATTTATTTTATTTCATTTTTTTAGTCCTGTCCAGCTTCTGAGGCAAATCATATAGTTGATGTAGATGCCCATATAGGCTATTCAGATTTACTTACAAAAGAGAAGTGTAGGATATTTCTCTTGTTGCCTTATTTGTATTTGACCACTACTGTTTTCTGTTTATTTGTTACTGACTGTGGCAGGACACCTCTGCTTCTGTTTCACTTTATGTTGCTGGTAAATAACGTGGTTGTAGTAGTAGGCTAAAGTTTAATTATTTAGTATGCACTAATTAAAGGGGCAGAGCTTTAAGAGACATTTTAGCTTTTATATTTTATAAGATATATTTTTTGTAAGAACCACAATTAATAAATATATTTCAGTGAATAACTTATTGTTGAAATCTGTATATAAATATGTACATAAAGTGTTGTAATTATATTGTAAAATGGATGGATGGATGTTTAAAACAAAACTGTTATTATTAATTAGTAAGTATACATTTTTGAGCCTTTTTGGAGAAAATCATATCATTGTAGTAAATTATGCAAATTACTCGATGATGTCATGGTGACCACGCCCATAGCCACGCCCCCACCGCTACAGGTATCTTGGCAGTTTATGGGAAACACTGGGAGCCTATCTCAGCTACAATCGGCGGAAGGCGGTGTACACCCTGGACAAGTCGCCACCTCATCGCAGGGCCAACACAGATAGACAGACAACATTCACACTCACATTCACACACTAGGGCCAATTTTTTTTGTGAGAAAGTTATGATGGATTAAATGTGCTGACACTTCTTTGATCCTGTCACTAGATGGAGATGTTGACCGGTTCAAGATGGCGGCCCCACGGCACTCAATGCGTCGTCGATAAATAAGACAAACCATTTCACCGGCTGGGACAGGTTAGCTAGCGACATCCGGCTCCTTGATTAACTTGTTAGTTTCCTACCTGGTCAACAAAATGCTCCAAGGTTATCAACACAGTACACCATACAAAGAAGGAGTTCTAGAAAGAATGAGAAGCTAATGCTAAACACTCATGACAATGGCTCTAACCTTCAATAAACACAGCCTTCCTTTAAGTTTTAGTGACTGTTAATAAGTTAAATCTACACTTACAATAATTTCAAACAGGATTCATCCTTATCATAAGAATTTACAAAATATATTCAAAACTCACCTTTAAAGTAAAGTTTCTTTGTTGAAGACAAGCGGCGCCGCAAGATTACTACGCGTCAATTCACTTGTTGTCACCGGGCGGGCGGATCAGCTTCATAAGATCCATCCGCAATAGAAAATAGTACGCTTTTGTTTAGCGGTTTTCTCAATATTTTGGATTAAATGTAAACACAAAGCGTATCTACATGTGCTATGTTTCCACCTTTAAACTTTAAAATGGTTTAAAAATGTTTTTGTAAAATTTAAATAGGAGGTCTTTCCACTTTCACTTGCATGCCATCCTCCTCCTGCCCCCTGCTGGTCAAATAACGTCAACACACTATCGCCACGCCCACTTTACGTCATAACTAATGAACACGTGAATAAATGTCGGCACAAGACTTCATTGATTGATTGATTGAAACTTTTATTAGTAGATTGCACCGTACAGTACATATTCCGTACAATTGACCACTAAACGGCAACACCCGAATAAGTTTTTCAACTTGTTTAAGTCGGGGTCCACGTTAATCAATTCAAGGTATAAATATATACAGCATAATACAGTCATCACACAAGATAATCATCAGAGTATACACATTGAATTATTTACAATCCAGGGGGTGGTATGTGGAGGGGTTAGGTTTGGTTGATATCAGCATACTTCAGTCATCAACAATTATATCATCTGAGAAATGGACATTGTAACAGTGTAGGTCTGACTTGGTAGGATATGTACAGCAAGCAGAGAACATAATGAGCTCAGAAAGCATAAGAACAAGTATATACATTTTATTATTTACATTTGATTAGTTACAATCAGGGGAAGTGGGATGTGGAAGGAAGGGTGTTAGTTTAGGGTTGTAGCTGCCTGGAGGTGTTCTTTTAGTGCGGTTTTGAAGGAGGATAGAGATGCCCTTTCTTTTACACCTGTTGAGAGTGCATTCCATATTGATGTGGCATAGAAAGAGAATGAGTTAAGACCTTTGTTAGATCGGAATCTGGGTTTAACGTGGTTAGTGGAGCTCCCCCTGGTGTTGTGGTTATGGCGGTCATTTACGTTATGGAAGTAGTTTGACATGTACTTCGGTATCAGGGAAGTGTAGCGGATTTTATAGACTATGCTCAGTGCAAGTTGTTTGACTCTGTCCTCCACCTTGAGCCAGCCCACTTTGGAGAAGTGGGTAGGAGTGAGGTGTGATCTGGGGTGGAGGTCTAGAAGTAACCTGACTAGCTTGTTCTGGGATGTTTGGAGTCTAGATTTGAGGGTTTAGGAGGTGCTAGGGTACCAGGAGGTGCATGCGTAATCGAAAAAGGGTTGAACGACAGTTCCCGCTAGAATCTTCAAGGTGCTTTTGTTGACCAGAGAGGAGATTCTGTAGAGAAATCTTGTTCCTTGGTTGCCGTTTTATCACAGGAAAGGTTAGCCTCTAGAATGGAACCTAGGTGACCTCATCCTTCCTGGTGATAACAATGTCACCCACTTTTATAGTGAAGTCATTGACTTTCTTAAGGTTGATGTGGGACCCAAACAGGATGGATTCCGTTTTACCCAAGTGTATGGATAGCTTGTTGTCAGCGAGCCAGGTGCAAGTTCTACAGAGTTCAGCACTGAGGATTTTCTCCACCTGTGACTTGTCCCTGTCTGATACCAGCAGGGCAGTCATCCGCAAACAGGAACAATTCACAGTCGCACGCTGATGACAAGTCGTTTATGTATATTAGGAACAGTAAAGGCCCTAATATACTGCCTTGGGGGACTCCACAGCTCACTGAGAGGGGGTGTGGGGACATGGTGCCGTTCACCTCTACCACCTGTTCCCTCCCCTCCAAGTAAGATTGCATCCAGCTCGATGAGGTTTTATCAAATCCAATTGCTCTGAGCTTACCCAACAGTATAGCGTGGTTAACGGTGTCAAAGGCCTTCTGAAGGTCCAGCATGACCACGCCGCAGTATTTGCCCTCGTCCACCTCATGTTTGATGTGGTCGCTCAGATAGAGAAGGCATGTGTCAGTGGAGTGGTTAGTTCTGAAGCCGGATTGGAATTTGTACATGAGTTTTTTAGTGGCAAGGTAACTATCGACCTGTTCATAAACTATTTTTTTCCATTACTGTCGAAATGAAACTGAGAATAGAAACAGGTTGGTAGTTACCAGGTTCCTTTTTTAAAAAGGCGAGTTACACAAAACAGCGTAGAAGCAATTCCGTAAGTTGTCTTTAACGAGTTAAAACATGTCAGACATGTTAAAAAAAAGTGTTATAGTACCGATATGTTGAATTAGAACTGTCGAATTAGATACGTGTTCAAGTTACTCAGGCAGGACGGGTGTCTCCCTCTGCTGGACACTTTAGGACAGGGGTCACCAACGCGGTGCCCGCGGGCACCAGGTAGCCCGTAAGGACCAGATGAGTAGCCCGCCGGCCTGTTCTAAAAATAGCTCAAATAGCAGCACTTACCAGTGAGCAGCCTCTATTTTTTAAATTGTATTTATTTACTAGCAAGCTGGTCTCGCTTTGCCCGACATTTTTAATTCTAAGAGAGACAAAACTCAAATAGAATTTGAAAATCCAAGAAAATATTTTAAAGACTTGGTCTTCACTTGTTTAAATAAATTCTTTTTTTTTTTTTACTTTGCTTCTTATAACTTTCAGAAAGACAATTTTAGAGAAAAAATACAACCTTAAAAATGATTTTAGGATTTTTAAACACATATACCTTTTTTACCTTTTAAATTCCTTCCTCTTTTTTCCTGACAATTTAAATCAATGTTCAAGTAAATTTTTTTTTTTTTATTGTAAAGAATAATAAATACATTTTAATTTAATTCTTCATTTTAGCTTCTGTTTTTTCGACGAAGAATATTTGTGAAATATTTCTTCAAACTTATTATGATTAAAATTCAAAAAAATTATTCTGGCAAATCTAGAAAATCCGTAGAATCAAATTTAAATTTTATTTCAAAGTCTTTTGAATTTCTTTTAAAATTTTTGTTCTGGAAAATCTAGAAGAAATAATGATTTGTCTCTGTTAGAAATATAGCTTGGTCCAATTTGTTATATATTCTAACAAAGTGCAGATTGGATTTTAACCTATTTAAAACATGTCATCAAAATTCTGAAATTAATATTAATCAGGAAAAATTACTAATGTTCCATAAATTATTTTTCAAATTTTTTCAAAAAGATTCAAATTAGCTAGTTTTTCTCTTCTTTTTTTCGGTTGAATTTTGAATTTTAAAGAGTCGAAATTGAAGATAAACTATGTTTCAAAATTTAATTGTCATTTTTTTCGTGTTTTCTCCTCTTTTAAACCGTTCAATTAAGTGTGAATATCATTAATTATTAATAATAACATAGAGTTAAAGGTAAATTGAGCAAATTGGCTATTTCTGGCAATTTATTTAAGTGTGTATCAAACTGGTAGCCCTTCGCATTAATCAGTACCCAAGAAGTAGCTCTTGATTTCAAAAAGGTTGGTGACCCCTGCTTTAGGACATTACAGTTACATTTTGTATGCCATGGCAGACAAATATGTACAGAGGCAATAAGTATGTTTGTATCTCTTATTTTCTTCAGTTTTTCACTGTCATGTCTATAAAGAAATGTCACAAGTAAATGGTCAAGCTTATAACGTTCTCTTCATTCGTTTGGTGTTGAGTCTGCGTTTCTACACGTCCTAGGAGCACACTAAAGTACTCATTGGACGTACCAGAACAATAGTAGGACATGACAAGTTGGTATTTAAATAGAACATCCTAATAGCTAAAGTGCCATCCAGAGGAAGAATGTATTCTCCAACCAAAGGAACAAAAACACAATAAAATCCTACAAACATCATTTGAACTGAATGTTTAGCCAGCTTCTGGTTTTGGAAAAGATGAAAAAGATTTATACAACTTTATTACCATTTAACAGGAACATCTTGTAAAAACTGTTTTACTTTTATTCAAACAGACTGTACGAAGGGTCACCGATCCAATGTTGATATCAGATATCAGTCCAATATCAGCATAAACAATTGTCGGACGCTATCGGCGTGCATGTAAAACGTCCAATACAAGTGCTGCGATACAAGCCAGTTAACATCTAAATGTCCTCCAATAAAACACACAATTTCTTCTATTTTACTAAAGTCATTTACAAAAGGTAAACATGCCACTAGGAGCTAGCAGCTACACAACAGCTAAGCACACAAGGTAATAATCATTGAACAATAAAACAGCATGTGTCAACATAAACAAGTATAGTTGCATATTACTTACACACACAAAGTCTCCGAGGCAGAAGCGTGTTAGAACGTACGCAGTAACAAACGTGTCCGCATCACTCAACTTTGTAAATTATTGTGGCCACTAAAGAATTACCGCTCCACTTCAACTTAGACAGCATAAGTCCATTCCAGACGGTTAATAATAAGTAGGTTAGTTTAGGTTTTTCATAGCTACCATTGTTCTGTTTGACTCTTTTCACTGGATCAAACCTTTTATAACATTCTACACCACTCAATAATAAAAAAAATATGTATTATTTCTGCTGATATCATAAGGGATCAATTCTGGTTTAGGCCAATACTTAAGGCTCCAATATTTGGATCTCCCCTAGTAACTGTAATTAGTACAATACTGTGTACAAGTCAATGTAACATGTGATCAATAAGTAATATGCACTTAATAAAGTTGAGATTATGAACAAAAAGCATTTTGGGGCTTTTGAGGGATCCATTTTTGTTTTGTCGGCTGGGGGTCTCGGAACGTAACCCTTAGGAATAGTGGGTATATACTGTGTTTTTAGAAACAACCGAGTCCTGTTAAATAGAGGATCTTCGACTGGCATACGCAGCTTGTTTGGATGACTTTTATTTTTCAATATTTGAGCCATTAAATGAAATAAAAAAAAACATGAATATAAGAACCTTGCATTGTCATTTTACACAAAATAAAACAAGGCATTTGTTGACTATCCCTGGGTTGTTACCTCAAAAATACATTTTTGCAACAAGAAAAGGAAAATAACTTCCCAAAACGCAGTCAATTTGTAAACAAAAATAAATACATAATGTCATGTTTCAAAGTTCTCCAGTGAATTAGTCGCACCAAATAAATGAGAATCAATCAAATGAATCAATCAGAGAGAAAAACAATTGCTTTGAAAAATGATTGAAAGCATTTGTTGTGTGCAAAGTTTGCAAGAAAGCAACACAATGATTGAGTTTATTGATAGTTGATTAGTACAAAAAGTGAGTGTTACTGTCAGATGAATTACGAGTTTATTGATAGTTGCTTAATACAGAAAGTGAGTGTTATTGTCAGGATGTTTCCTGCACTAGTGTGCGAAGCGTCTCCACGTCCCTCAAACATGTTGAGTCTCCACTTGAGGTCGTTTGTTCCTGCAAGAACATCAAAACATCACTTGGGGTAAAAAAAAAAAAAAGTACTCACATAAACTTCATGAATTATTTCACATTTGAAGAGCTTTTATCAGGACTTGTCTTATTTCTAATGAAAGGGACTGTGTTTATGAAGAAAGATGCTTATTAATATTTATATTTTTAGCAAAAATTAAGAATATTTTTTAACATTTAGTGTTACTCCTGTACTTATATTTATTATTTGTATATTCTATTTATCATATATAATATGCACATTTTACAATTAATTTTTACTCTTTAAAAATAGTTTAATTTGTTTTGAAGTTTTTTGATTTATATTAAGATATGTTTTATTAGTTAATTCCTTTTACATTTTCCTATTCATGTTTACTTTTGAGAATAGTTTAATTATGTCCCTATTCATTTTTTAAATGTACATAAATAATTTAAATCATTTTTGTACCGTCTACAAACATTACTTTACATTTTCATTTTTAAAATGTATATTAATATATATTTTTAATCATTAGCTATACTTTTTTTTTTTTACTGTTTACATCAGGGGTGTCAAACTCATTTCGCATCGTGGGCCACATACAGCCTAGGGAGATGTCAAGTGGGCCGGACCATTAAAATTATACCATACTCTGCTATAAATAACCAAAATATCATGTCTTTCCTTTGTTTTGGTGTAAAGAAGCACAAGAACATTAGGAAAATATTGAAATTTAATGAACTATCCTTTTACAAAACATTTCATGAAACACCTCATATTTCCTTAGACAAATGTGCAATTTACTTTTATCATTCACAAATATGCATTGCAACTGATCCCACTGATTGTACAAAGGCACAAAACTTTAATTGGTACTGAAAAATATAGTAATGCACTTTAAGATTAAATGAGACTTTTAAAGAAAGGAATTTTTAAACCACTTACACATACGCGTATAAAATCTAAATGTAATCCCTGCGTACACCTTACAAACTAAGGAGAGTGATTTTAAATGTGTAATGAAGAAAGTGTTCGCCTGTCCTGTAAATCTGTAAACTTCATACATGAAACATACATACACATACAATACATACTGAAAATTTATGGAGTTGTATGAACAGTAGAATTCCATCACACAACTTTTGTTTTGAAGCTGCTGACTAACATTAAAGTGCACATTTTTTAAATCACCACAGTAAGGATTCATCTTCACAGAGCTGTATTCTTTCAATGCAAACAGTATCTAAGGCAGCATTTTAAAGGTGTTAGTCTAGTCTGGACTTGTATTTGTTCCTGAAACTTGGCATCTTTTGGCCTGTACAAGTGCATCAACACCAGGTGTCATGTCCTGACTAGCTGTCACTTTCAGAATGTCATTTAAGTGCTTGTTTGTGAGCCTTGAACGCATTTTTGTTTTATTGATATTCATCACTGAGAAAATTTGTTCACAAAGGTAGGTTGTCCCAAACATGCACAAAATTTTAGCAGCCAGGGCTGTTAATTTGGGGTACCCTGGTAGTAGATACTGATAAAATCTGTCCAGACCTACAGAGGCAAATTTGCCCTTCAAATCTGCATCACACTGCAAATCAATTATCTCTAGCTGAATTTCGACCGGCAGATCAGAAGCTTTAACTGTGAAAGGTGAGCGAAAAACTGAAAATTCTGTCTCAAGTTCACAAAATACCTGAAAACGTTTCTCAAACTCCCGCAGTAGTCCTGCAATTTTGTCTTTGTACCGTTTCATGTCCGCATCAGGTCTGGTCACACACACATCTCTCAGACAGGGGAAATGAGCAGGGTTGCCATTTGCCAGTGGCATCTCCCACAAAGTCAGCTTCAACTTAAATGCATGTATGTTGTCAGAAAACTGTGTGACAACTTTTTTGCGGCCTTGCAACATTTTGTTCAGATTGTTCAAGTGTTCAGTAATATCAACCAAGAATGCAAGGTCCCGTAGCCATTCCTGAGATTGTAATTCCATCACCGGTTTTCCTTTTTTCTCCATGAACTGTCCGATTTCCTCTCGTAGATCAAAGAAATGCCTCAGCACAGCGCCTCGGCTTAACCATCTCACTTCAGTGTGGTATGGCAGGCTGTGGGTAATGTTGCTGTCGCTGAGAAGTTTGTCAAACTGACGATGGTTCAGACCTCTGGACCGGATGAAATTTACAGTGCGAACAACCACCTCCAGGACGTGGTCCATTTTCAGCGACTTGCAACACAATGCCTCCTGGTGCAAAATACAGTGAAATGTCCAGAAACGATCTCCTCCATTAAGGGCTTGTACTTTGTCTTTGAACTTTGTCGCGACACCTGCTTTCTTTCCGACCATGGATGGCGCGCCGTCTGTAGCCAGGCTGACAGCGCGGGACCAGTCCACTCCAACTCTGTCCAATGCAGCAACGACAGAGCCAAAAATGTCCTCGGCTGTTGTGGTGTCCATCATTGGCACCAACTCAAGAAACTCTTCAGTAACAGTCAATGTCTCATCAACTCCTCGAATAAATATGGCCAGTTGGGCCACGTCTGTGATGTCAGTGCTCTCGTCAATTGCCACGGAAAATGCAATAAATGACTTAACTCTCTGTTTCAATTGACTGTCTAAATCTGCCGATAGTTCCGAAATCCTCTCTGCTATAGTATTCCTCGTCAGGCTAATATTGGCAAAAGCTTGTCGCTTCTCGGGACATACAAGTTCAGCCGCCTTGATCATGCATCGTTTAACAAAGTCACCGTCGGAATACGGCTTCGATGCTAATGCTATTTCGCTAGCAATTAGGTAGCTGGCTTTTACCGCTGCTTCACTGACTTCTCGGCTCTGGATGAAAGTTGACTGCTGTTTCCTCAGACGCGCCAGCAATTTGTTAATCTTATCTCTTCTCAGTTGTCCTTGCAAGCCGTCATATTTTTCGCTGTGATGAGTCTCGTAGTGGCGTCGAATATTATATTCCTTCAATACCGAAACTTGTTGCAAACACACCAAGCACAAAGGTTTTCCGTGCATCTCTGTAAATAAATAGGACGTGGTCCATTTTTCTTTGAAAATTCTACACTCCTTATCTACTTTTCTCCGTTTGGATAACGACATTTTGGCTAATGAGGGTGTAGCGGAGAGGTAGAGACCAAGGTATTAACAACGTCGTAACAAGCAGCAGATGGCGCATTGATACCGTCTGCTGTTTTCAGTCCGTCTCAGTGATGCGGCTTGTCTTCTACTCTGATGGAAAGAGTGCGCCCCTTAGCGGATAATCCATGAATTGCAGCGAATTTAAAATATTAATTCCATGTCTTTTATGCATTTTTTCCACTTTCAAATTATCCTGCGGGCCTGATCGAACCTCCTTGGGGGCCGGTTCCGGCCCGCGGGCCGTATGTTTGACACCCCTGGTTTACATACACATTTTTACATTTTCCTATTCATTTTTACTTTTTAGAAATGGTTCGATGTATTTTTTCAAAGTATATGAATTTATATTTTTGATCATTAGTTCTTTTTTTCCTGTCGTCTACAAACACTTTTTTTTCTTCTTTTTTTTTACATTTTCCTATTCATTTGTACTTTTTTAAAAAAGTTTTAGTAGTTTTAAATTCATGATTTAGGATTTTATTTTATTTTATTTATGATTTTATTTTATTTATGATTTTATTTTACCATTAGTTATATTATTTTACCATTAGTTTTATTATTTTACTGTCTACATTTTCATTTAAAAAAAATAGGTACATTTATTTTTCTATTTTTTAAATGTATATTTATATATATTTCTTATCGTTACTTTTCATAATTTTTTGTTTGTGTCTACAAACAAGTTTTTACCATTTGTATTTGGACCATCACAAATAGATTTGGCGCTGCTCGCTAACAGTGTTGACTCACTTCATTTCTTGCAAATGTGTCATGGCCAATTGTACAAATTTGACCGTTCCATCATTGCCCACCGCCACAAAAAAACGCCACTACCCATCAAATTAATAAAAATGACAATACATTTTGCGGTGTTCTTTACAGCAGTGGTCCCCAACCCTTTTTGTAGCTGCGGACCGGTCAATGTTTGAGAAGAACAAAAGCTGTCTTTGATCCTACCAAGAAGAAGGCTTGTAAAACTCCACTGTGTAGGATGGGAAGCAACATGAAGGTGTTCTGTTTCTTTGATGTATTGTGATCAACAGAAAGATATTGTCTTGACCCGCGATCTACAAAGCGAAGAGGAAGCAGGACCAGACTACCCTCCAGGGGACCTTTTCTTTGAACTGTTCTGTAACCAAAGGCGATGGCTGTTTACGACCCCCCTCCCTTAGAAACAGCTGTTGCCATGTAATCAGGGAAAGTCCAAATAAAAGAGGAGGCGTACAATCTTTTGTCAGAGCGTGGTGAGACTGTGCAAAGAGTACAGTCCAGACGTCTCTCCTCAATTGAGCCAAATGTAATTCTGTCTCTGTTTAATTCCTTGCTTCTTGTCTTGTTTAATAGATGTCATCAGTGTTAAAACACTTCTATTGCAGCAACTAAAAAAACAGGAGCATTGTGGGAGCTCCTTTAAAAGAGCTGACTTTCACAAAAGGGTAGTAACCATTGGTGATGTTTTGGTTGGTGCAGGATAATAATTTAATCTTCAGCAGTAAAAGTTGTCTTACCTTGCCTCCATCTTCAGGTGCGTGTTTCTGCTTGTCAATGCTGCCCACTAGTTCCTTTGTTTTGGTGTCATGCTGAGATGCCACACAATCTTCAGGTGTGTGTTTCTGCTGGTCAATGCTGCCCACTAGTTCCTTTGTTTTGGTGTCATGCTGAGATGCCACACCATCTTCAGGTGTGTGTTTCTGCTGGTCAATGCTGCCTATTAGTTCCTTTGTTTTGGTGTCATGCTGAGATGCCACACCATTTTCAAGTGCGTGTTTCTGCTGATCAATGCTGCCCACTAGTTCCTTTGTTTTGGTGTCATGCTGAGATACCACACCTTGTCCTTCCTGGGTCTCCGCCCAGCTCTCGGTGGCTGAGGGACTGTTGTCCCCCTGACCTATCTCCACGCGCTGTCTCCTGTCCAACTCGGACTCACCGTGCGTACTCGCCGTGCGTAGCGTCTCCACAAACATCCTGCTGTCAACTCCCCGGGCTCTGTGAGAGCTGTTCGTGGGCGACGAGTCCTCGTTACCACGGATCTGTGGAGAGCGTGGACGTGCGTTCACTTCCTCTGCGCGACCCCGGTCCTCGATTGCCCGGTGACCAGGCTGATCCGGTTCTGGGAGCGGTGGATCAGTTCGATGGCGTAGAGGTGCGGTGATGCCGTAGCGGAAGGCCGCCTGCACGCTTCCGTACATGAACACCTGAAACAAAGATGGCAACGTCTTTGATTCACAGACTGAAAAAGAATCCAGTGTATTACTAAGTTACACTTCGTAATACACATTCGTGGTCCTAATATATCAATCAAATTGTCGCTAAGATGGGTAGAAGTATTAACCTAGTAGCAACAATACTGCTACTACGGATAGTTTTAACAAAAACTCCTCAAAACAGCCCACTACCTATAATATGGGGATTTTAAACATAAGATCATTGTCTCCCAAAACGTTATTAGTTAATGAGGTCATTAGAGACAACAATCTTAACGTCATTGGTCTCAGCGAAACCTGGCTCAAACCAGACGATTTTTTTGCGCTAAATGAGGCATCTCCTCCTAACTATACGGATGCGCATATTGCCCGTCCCCTTAAAAGGGGACTAATATACAATGAAAACTTTAACCTTACCCCTAACCTAAGTAATAAATATAAATCGTTTGAGGTGCTTACTATGAGGTCTGTCGCACCGCTGCCTCTCTACCTGGCTGTTATCCACCGCCCCCCAGGGCCCTATTCGGACTTTATCAGGGAATTCTCAGAGTTCGTCGCTGATCTAGTGACGCACGCCGACAATATCATCATAATGGGGGACTTTAATATCCATATGAATACCCCATCGGACCCTATGAATTGGACTCTCACAATATTATGTTAGATCCACTTGACGTCCATTGCACCAGTCGCCCTAGGGGGGGGTCCCTACATCTGCGGTCCTCTCCAAGGTTTCTCATTGTCCCATTGGGTTGAGTTTTTCCTTGTCCTGATGTGGGATACGAACCGAGAATGTCGTTGTGGCTTGTGCAGCTCTTTGCGACACTTGTGATTTAGGGCTATATAAATAAACATTGATTGCTAACCTGACTCTCGCCAGATCCTTGTTGTTCGCTGAGCTCCACACAAGGATCTGGGACTTCTCAATAGGAGATGTATTTCAGAAGGCGGGGCCTTGTAAAGAAAAATCATTGTATGTGATTGGATAAACCACTATCTTGAATGAGGTGCTACTTCAACCACTCACATGGAAATCAACCCGTGACGCTGATGGGAGCGACGCTGGGAAATCCGAAACAGAACAGCCGACATATTGGATAACGACAGAGCGAAAAGTTAATAAATGCCTTCAAAACCGTTCTCTGTTCATCTTTTAAAGAATGAATATTCGATAGATTGGACAAAACAGTTGCAATAGCAGAATCAATGCCAGCACACGACTCCCAGCTCCGTGCCGCCATTGTTGTTTGAATCAAACAGTCGCTTTGGCGCTACGTCACATCTACGAAATCCCGCCCGGCGATCCTGATTGGGTCATTATTTTTTTTGCTATCTTGAAGGAGTTTGCATTGCCTTCGAGCCCAGATCCTTGTGTGGAGCTCAGCGAACTACAAGGATCTGACGAGAGTCAGGTTATAGAAGTATCGCTGCTGTTAGGAAATGTGCTACACCTGCAATTGGCAGACAGATCGTACAAACATTGGTGGTGTGTCATCTGGATTATTGGTCAGTTATTTGGGCGTCTGCACCCAAGGTTGAGCTTACCAAATTACAAGCAGCTCAAAATAGGGCACCTAGACTTACTCTTGATGGTTCTTATAGATGGAGTGTGGACCGTATGCATTCTTGTCTTGGATGGCTGAAGGTTATTCATAGATTATCCAGCAGTTTATTGTTATTTATTCGAAACATTATTCATAATAAGTGCCCTACAGCTCTTTTTAAGCAGATTGGTTATAATACTGATTTTCACCACTACAGTACCAAAACAGAACGTCAACTCAAGGTCTACTTGCATTACCACCACCAAGAACTAATTCAATGAAAAGCATTATTGTATACAGAGGCATTTCGTTAAAGACTATTCCCAGTAAAAAAGCATTTAAGAAACATGTACTCACTTTTTAGACTTAAGAGTTAATCTTTCATGTTATCAGTTTGAGACCTTTTTTTTTCTCTTTCCCTTTTTCTTTTCTTTTATCGTAACTGGATCCGCGTATGTTCTGTAACTGTATCCGTGCACTGTTATTTTTTAGAGATGTCCGATAATGGCTTTTTTGCCGATATTCCGATATTGTCCAACTCTTAATTACCGATTCCGATATCAACCGATACCGATATATACAGTCGTCGTATTAACACATTATTATGGCTAATTTTGTTGTGATGCCCCGCCGGATGCATTAAACAATGCAACAAGGTTTTCCAAAATAAATCAACATAAGTTATGGAAAAAAATGCCAACATGGCACTGCTATATTTATTATTGAAGTCACAAAGTGCATTATTTTTTTTAACATGCCTCAAAACAGCAGCTTGGAATTTGGAACATGCTCTCCCTGAGAGATTGAGGTGGGCGGGGTTGGGGGCGCGGGGGGTGTATATTGTAGCGTCCCAGAAGAGTTAGTGCTGCAAGGGGTTCTGGGTATTTATTCTGTTGTGTTTATGTTGTGTTACGGTGCGGATGTTCTCTCGAAATGTGTTTGTCATTCTTGTTTGGCGTGGGTTCACAATGTGGCGCATATTTGCAACAGTGTCAAAGTTGTTTATACGGCCATACAGTGTGACCTGTATGGCTGTTGACCAAGTATGCCTTGCATTCACTTGTGTGTGTGAAAAGCCGTAGATATTATGTGATTGGGCCGGCACTCAAAGGCAGTGCCTTTAAGGTTTATTGGCGCTCTGTACTTCTCCCTACGTCCGTGTACACAGCGGCCTTTTAAAAAGTCATACATTTTACTTTTTGAAACCGATACCGATCATTTCCGATATTACATTTTAAAGCATTTATCGGCCGATAATATCGGCAGTCATATATTATCGGACATCTCTAGTTATTTTATTTTATTATTTTGAGAATGTTCTTTTTCTTTTTCCTTTCTTTTATTTGTAACTGGATCTGTGTATTATTATTTTACTTTGAACTTTTGAAAAGGACGCCAGGAAAACTAGCCTGGCGTTTGTGCGTCGGCTAATGGGGATCCTCAATAAACAATAGACAATAAACAATCCAAGAGTCGTTACCAAAATGGAAAGCACGATGGTGAGGAGGACTGGGATCTGCAGGGTGATTGGGAGATCTTGGAGGAGCGCTCGGAGGAACTCGCTGATCCCGCGGCCGATGTGTTTGAGTGGCTCAGTGATGAAGGTCGTCATGGTTACTGAAATGGCCTGCAAAGGAGTGTGAGATGCTACATTTAGCCAGCTAGCTCAAAGTGGAAGAAAGGTGTATCCTGTTTGTTCAATGAAGGTATTTGGAGTGCAGCTCCGCCTCCACAAGCCCAGGGAGTGTGTGTGCATTACCACAGCGTACAAACCAACATTTATCACTTCATTAAATGCGAAGAAAACACAACTTGGAGACATTTTCCTGTGGCTTGGCAACACTTTGAACACCACTACTGTACTTCTTTCAACCAAAGTGCCTGGTGGACATATTCTGAACGCTACTTTTTTTTTTGCACATTGAAAAAAATTAAAAAAATTAATAGAACAAAAAGACATTACTTAATGAAAAAAGCAGATATGTTGATGCTAATAATGAATAAAAACAAAGACTTGTCTTTGTTTAGTCTTTTTATTAGCATATTTCATTAGACTGCCACCATGTTGAAAGAATATTATTAACAATATTGTTTGTTTTATACACTTGAAGGCTCCACGCTGCTTCTCTTCTTTTTACATTGTCAAAGAGTTGACTTAATATTTATAAGCATTGCTGTTTTTTATGTAGTTTTTGCCAGCTCATACTGATAAATAAAAAAATAAATAAATGAATTGACTTTTTTTTTTTTCATAAAGAAATACAATCATGTGTGCTTACGGACTGTATCCCTGTAGACTGTATTGATCTATATTGATATATAATGTATGTACTGTGTTTTTTATGTTGATTTTTTAAAAAAAATAAAAAAATTTATTTCTTGCGCGGCCTGGTACCAATCGGTCCGGTGGTTGGGGACCACTGGTGTAAAGCACGTCGCCACTGGACTCTAGAGCAGTGGAGACGCCTTCTCTGGAGTGATGAATCACGCTTTTCCATCTGGCAATCTGACGGACGAGTCTGGGTTTGGAGGTTGCCAGGAGAACGCTACATTTCGGACTGCATTGTGTAGAGCAGGGGTCACCAACGCGGTGCCCGCGGGCACCAGGTAGCCCGTAAGGCCCAGATGAGTAGCCCGCCGGCTTGTTCTAAAAATAGCTCAAATAGCAGCACTTACCAGTGAGCTGCCTCTATTTTTTGAATGTTATTTATTTACTAGCAAGCTGGTCTCGCTTTGTCTGACATTTTTAATTCTAAGAGAGACAAAACTCAAATAGAATTTGAAAATCCAAGAAAATATTTTAAAGACTTGGTCTTCACTTGTTTAAATAAATTCATTATTTTTTTTACTTTGCTTCTTATAACTTTCAGAAAGACAATTTTAGAGAAAAAATACAACCTTAAAAATGATTTTAGGATTTTTAAACACGTATACCTTTTTACCTTTTAAATTCCTTCCTCTTCTTTCCTGACGATTTAAATCAATGTTCAAGTAAATATATATATTTTTTATTGTAAAGAATAATAAATACATTTTAATTTAATTCTTCATTTTAGCTTCTGTTTTTTCGACGAAGAATATTTGTGAAATATTTCTTCAAACTTATTATGATTAAAATTCAAAAAAATTATTCTGGCAAATCTAGAAAATCTGTAGAATCAAATTTAAATCTTATTTCAAAATCTTTTGAATTTCTTTTAAAAATTTTGTTCTTGAAAATCTAGAAGAAATAATGATTTGTCTTTGTTAGAAATATAGCTTGGTCCAATTTGTTATATATTCTAACAAAGTGTAGATTGGATTTTAACCTATTTAAAACATGTCATCAAAATTCTAAAATTAATCTTAATCAGGAAAAATTACTAATGATGTTCCATAAATTATTTTTTTAAGTTTTTCTCTCCTTTTTTTCGGTTGAATTTTGAATTTTAAAGAGTCGAAATTGAAGATAAACTATGTTTCAAAATTTAATTGTCATTTTTTTCGTGTTTTCTCCTCTTTGAAACCTTTCAATTAAGTGTAAATATCATTAATTATTAATAATAACATAGAGTTAAAGGTAAATTGAGCAAATTGGCTATTTCTGGCAATTTATTTAAGTGTGTATCAAACTGGTAGCCCTTCACATTAATCAGTACCCAAGAAGTAGCTCTTGGTTTCAAAAAGGTTGGTGACCCCTGGTGTAGAGTATGAAATTGGGTGGAAGAGGAATTATGGTGTGGAGTTGTTTTTCAGGAGTTGGGCTTGGCCCCTTAGTTCCAGTGAAAGGAACTTTGAATGCTTCAGGATACCAAAACATTTTGGACAATTCCATGCTCCCAATCTTGTGGGAACAGTTTGGAGCGGGCCCCTTCCTCTTCCAACTTGACTGTGCACAAAGCACGGTCCATAAAGACATGGATGACAGACTCTGGTGTGGATGAACTTGACTGGCCTGCACAGAGTCCTGACCTGAACCCGATAGAACACCTTTGGGATGAATTAGAACGGAGGCCGAGAGCCAGGCCTTCTCCACCAACATCAGAGTGTGACCTCACCAATGCGCTTTTGGAAGAATGGTGGAAAATTCCTATAAACACACTCCGCAACCTTGTGGACAGCCTTCTCAAAAGAGTTGAAGCTGTAATAGCTGCAAAAGGCGGACCGACATCATATTGAACCCTATGGGTCAGGAATGGGATGGCACTTCAAGTTTATATGAGAGTCAAAGCAGGTGGCCAAATACTTTTGGCAATATAGTGTATGTTCACTTCCTGTACACATCAGTTCAACTCAGAAGTAGTTCAATCAGTTCCACTTTTCAATAAAGGAATCAGTTTAAAAGTCTGTTGTTTTTTTTTTAATGGTGATATCGAACCAGTATGGAGAAATGTGAAAAATGGATAGGTCTCGACTATTGTGCAACCAGCGAGAAGTCTACAGACCTTTTCTGGTCTTTTTGGACACCAGTGAAGACAAGTACTTATCGCTCTTCTCAACGAGCAGCAGGTGCTCTCAGGATTGGATTCAGAATCGATTAAACTGGCAACAAATTAGAGTGGAACTTCAATCTACTAACCCCTCATTGTACTGACTTTCCCATTTTTATGAACCTTAGATTGAATAGAAATATGCTTTGGTGTAGGAACGTGTCATTCATCAATCAATTGCAACACAACAGATACAGAAGCAGACTGGACCACTTTGTGGCAGAACGTACCTTGGTGGGAGGTACCAGCAGAATGGGGTCCACCATCAGGACTTCGTAGTATTTCTTGCAAGGGTCGTCCTGCAAAGTCCACGTGCTTCTGAACCACTCTGCAAAGATGCATTCATTCCAGGGTGATTTTTTTGTTATCGAACAAACAACAATGTATTGTCTGTTATCATACAATTCAATACAAGCAGTCCTGCAGGGTGTTTGTGTGTGATATCATGTGCGATACAAGCAGTCCTGCAGTGTGTTTGTGTGTGATATCATGTGCAATACAAGCAGTCCTGCAGAGTGTTTACTTGTGTGTGTGATATCATGTGCGATAAAAGCAGTCCTGCAGTGTTTACTTGCGTGTGATATCATGTGTGATACAAGCAGTCCTGCAGTGTGTTTACTTGTGTGTGATATCATGTGCGATACAAGCAGAGTGTTTACATGTACAAAGCTGGACAGCCAGTTAACATCTAAATGTCCTCCAATAAGCACACCATTTCTTCTACTTAACTAAATTCATCCACAAAAGGTAAACATGCTAAACTATAGGCGACGAGGAGCTAGCAGCTACGCAACAGCTAAGCACACAAGGTAGACATAGGTAATAATCAATGAACATTAAAACGTGACATGTGTCAATTAGGGCTGCAACTAACGGTTAATTTGATAATCGATTAATCTGTCGATTATTACTTCGATTAATCGATTAATAATCGGATAAAAGAGACAAACTACATTTCTATCCTTTCCAGTATTTTATTGAAAAAACCCAGCATACTGGCACCATGTTGTGGACATTGGGGGTGCAGCATACACCAATAATAACACAGAAATGTAACTCATCAGAACTGAATCAGATATTGTACACGTTTCTGTTGTGAATAATAAAGGATTCATTTTAGGCTGCCTCTGAATAATAGCATAAAATATTCCAGCACCTTCATAACGTTTAGTTATAATAAAGCGTCACTCAAATCTAAATATATTTATATAGCTTTATCAGCCCGGCTACATTGATCCATTATGAAACCAACCTGAGATATTTATGTCCGTTACTTTTATTTCGAAATTGGTAACCGTGCGTTTTCTCTCTCAAAACGGAGTCAAATGTGCCGGAGACACATTATCAGCCCCGCGTTGCAACAAAGGCATAACTTTAACGTTACTCACAAAAAAGCTGAACTCATGAATGCTTGTTGCCACTATGGACTTAAAAAGTTACGTACTGTGAGTTCTTCCCTTCATCCATGGCTCCAACATGTTTCTTCTTCAGGTGCTCCTGAAGCAATGTTGTACTTCCGTGCCATTTTGCAGGAAACGGTCTTCTTTGAAGTCTTTAAAGTGAAGTGTTCCCACACTTTTGACGACTTAGGTCGTACACTTTTCTCAATTGAAGCAATAACCTCAAGATTTTTCTCCGCTAAACTATCGGTAGTGTTTTCTTGCGCCATTTTTCAAATTTTTCCAGCAAAGGAGACGCCGTCGTCACGTGAGCTGCACATGACACATCATTGGCTAGCTTACGCCACCTCATGAGACGTAGCCTCAGCGCCGCCCTGGCGCTGTTTTGTACTGTTTTTGTACTTATTTTGATTATTGTTTCTCAGCTGTTTGTACATGTTGCAGTTTATAAATAAAGGTTTATAAAACAAAAAAAAACAACAACAAAAAAATAACAAAAAATAAATAAATAAATACAAATAAAAAAAGCCTCCGTGCATGCGCATAGCATAGTTCCAACGAATCGATGACTAAATTAATCGCCAACTATTTTGGTAATCGATTTTAATCGATTTAATCGATTAGTTGTTGCAGCCCTAGTGTCAATGTAAATAGGTAATATTTATAGTTGCATGTTACTTACACACACAAAGTCTCTAAGGCAGAAGCGTATGAGAAAGTATCCAGTAACAAATGTGTCCGTATCATTCAACTGAGCTGAATTCATGAATTATTTTGGCTAATAGTTGTCGCCAAAAAAACTAACGACCCTACACTTCAACTTAAAGACAGTATAAGTCAATTCAAGCTGGTTAATAATAAACAGGTTACCGGTAGTGTTTTTATAACTACCACTGTTCTCTGTTTGACTCATTTCACTTGATCAAACCTTTTCTAACATTCCACACTACTAAACAATACAAGCATGTATGATTCCTGCTGATACTGTATCAGATCAATATAGGGAATTGGCTGATACTCAAGGCTGCAATAGTCTATTTACTCTTGCTAAGTTTTTTGTGACAACTAGAAACTGGAGGGGTCTGATTACTTGCTAAATATAACAACACTGATCCATCCTGTGACTTCAAATCAGACTTTTTATGCCCTCAAGTGACACAGATCAGATATATATTTTTTCTAAACGCTCCAAAGTGCTTCAAATCGAATATTTTGGGATATTTTTTGCCATTAAAGATGTTCTGTATTTCCTCAAACTGCAGAAGATGAGGCCGACATTGAATGGTTGTTCTGTGAAGTTTCAGGAACGGTGGCGTGTCTTCCTGAGATATTTAGGAGAGACCCATCTGCAAATCAACCCTGATTGAAACACAACTGGGATGTGGGTGGTTGATGAGTCTTTTGTGCACTTTTTGGTTGTCATATCTCTCTAAGGCCATTCAGGAATGCAGCTGTCTGTGGTTCCTATTTTTATTTTATTTATTGTTAATATTTTCTCTTTTTAAAATATCATTACTTTATATAACTATCATTTTATTTTACTTGTGGGGGGGTTAAAAACCGCATTTGATGTATTTATGTTTACTTTTGTCAATTGTATGTTTATAAAACTCAATTAAAAAAAAGAAAATTGGATATTTTTGCATCAGATTTGGGCCACAATGCGACTTTTATGTCACTTTTGCAATTGTCTTCTTCCCCCTCCTGCAGTTGTTTTCCATCACCTGCCTACTTCCACTACACAACAGCGACGGGGCAAACCCACTAACAGGCTATCTGTGACTGCCATGTTTTCTCCTGTGGTAGCCACTTCCTTGTTCTTTTAGGGAATCTGGTGTTCCGTCGAAAAATGAGCCGCTTCGTCGAAACAATTGATTCACGCCGTTGCCGCGTCAAATAAATCATACTGTAAGTTTCGAAACGCTGATTTTGATACCAAATCAAATATATCACAATCACTTTAGTCAACTCTTCATCTACGAAAGGTAGCTCATTTCAACAAAACAACTTTCTTTGTTTACACGTCATGGAACTGCGCATGCAAGTGACGTCGGGGCCACATTGGGCCTTTACACTGGAGTCTGATAAAAATGACGTTTACCTTGCAGTGTAAACAGTCAACTGGAGAAAATCTGGTTTAAAAAAAAATCTGATCTGGTCCACTTTGACCTGCAGTGTGTGATTATGAGATATTTTTAAGGGTTGTTTTTTTTATCCGTAGTCGTGTTTAAAGCAGCTAGTATTTTCCCATGTAGTGTGTCTTCTCGTGACCTCCTTGCTTTTATACGATGTCTGCTAGTACAGTCTTTTTCAACCTTTTTTGAGCCAAGGCACATTTTTTGTGTTGAAAAAATCCGGAGGCACACCACCAGCAGAAATAATTAAAAAACTCAACTCAGTTGACAGTAAAGAGTTGTCGTCGCAATTGTTGGATATGACTTTAAAGCATAACCAAGCATGCATCACTATAGCTCTTGTCTCAAAGTAGGTGTACTGTCACCACCTGTCACATCACACCCTGACTTATTTGGAGTTTTTTGCCGTTTTCCTGTGTGTAGTGTTTTAGTTATTGTCTTGCGCTCCTATTTTGGTGGCTTTTTCCCTTTTTTTGGTATTTTCCTGTAGCAGTTTCATGTCTTCCTTTGAGCGATATTTCCCGCATCTACTTTGTTTTAGCAATCAAGAATATTTCAGTTGTTTTTATCCTTCTTTGTGGGGACATTGTTGATTGTCATGTCATGTTCGGATGTACATTGTCTTTGCTCCACAGTAAGTCTTTGCTGTCGTCCAGCATTCTGTTTTTAATTTGTAGCCAATTCAGTTTTAGTTTTGTTCTGTATAGCCTTCCCTAAGCTTCAATGCCTTTTCTTTGGGGCACTCACCTTTTGTTTATTTTTGGTTTAAGCATTAGATACCTTTTTTACCTGCACACTGCCTCCCACTGTTTTCGACATCGACAAAGCAATTACTGTATTTTTCGGAGTATAAGTCGCTCCGGAGTATAAGTCGCACCGGCCGAAAATGCATAATAAAGAAGGGAAAAAAACATATATAAGTCGCACTGGAGTATAAGTCGCATTTTTGGGGGAAATTTATTTGATAAAACCCAACACCAAGAATAGACATTTGAAAGGCAATTTAAAATAAATAAAGAATAGTGAACAACAGGCTGAATAAGTGTACGTTATATGAGGCATAAAATACCAACTGAGAACGTGCCTGGTATGTTAACGTAACATATTATGGTAAGAGTCATTCAAATAACTATAACATATAGAACATGCTATATACGTTTACCAAACAATCTGTCACTCCTAATCGCTAAATCCGACGAAATCCTATACGTCTAGTCTCTTACGTGAATGAGCTAAATAATATTATTTGATATTTTACGCTAATGTGTTAATAATTTCACGCATAAGTCGCTCCTGAGTATAAGTCGCACCCCCGGCCAAACTATGAAAAAAACTGCGATTTATAGTTCTAAAAATACGGTAGCTACCAGCTGCCACCTACTGATATGGAAGAGTATTACACGGTGACTCTGCCGAGCTCTAGACAGCACCGACACTCAACAACAACACATCATTTTCAGACTATAATTACTGGTGTGCAAAAAATATTTTTAACCCAAATAGGTGAAATTAGATAATCTCCCACGGCACACCAGACTGTATCTCACGGCACACTAGTGTTTTGTCTTAAGGGCCCCCGTTTGGCAAGTTCCTTATCTGTTTTGTAGAAGCAGCGGCGCTCCTTTCTGGGCGAGAGGGGCCGCTTTCGCTCTACATAAGCTGACTCTTTTTGTTTGGATTTAGACCTCTTCTTGCTGATGCTGTGGTTACGTTGTAAGGGCTGGTCTCCTGAAGCTTCAGTAAAACGTGGTATTGTACCATTCTGTCTCTGGGGTCCTTTTTACTCCACATATATGTCATCCAAAAGAACTTGGTGTGTTTTATTCCCTGACAGGAAGACTGGTCGCGTGCGACATGTGTCAACGTGGTCAAATTTGTTGCATATCCACATACCTTTCAGATTATCACTCCAGTCAATGGCCTTCACTCCCGTGCACTTGTCGTTCTTGCTGTCCATCATCACCATGTTCTTTTGGTGCTCGGCAAAAGCGGTCTGATGGGGAAAGGTGAGGTGGCGTGCGGAATAAAAGACGACAAGTGGACCTTCCTCACCTTGTACAGGTACAGCCAGTTCCACACGATGCTGACTAGAAAGCAGACGACGAAGATGCGCTTGAACTGCACAAACCAGGAGATGCAAGACCACAGCTCTGTGCTCACGGCCACCACCAGGACCAGAACTACCAGCGACAACTACAATCACAGGGAACAAAAAGGTTTAAATAAGCACTGGTTGACTGATGTCTGACATTAGAAAAATAGGCAATAAAATGTTTTAAAGCTACTGCAGTTTGTTGAATCTTTTATATTGGTATGATATTTTATTCTAACAGCTGCTGTGCTAATTTGTCCTACATTTTGACTACAATGACCACAAATCTTTCTTCCAGTTGCTAACAATCTTTACAAGTTTAAACGGGTGCATTACGAGAACCCAGGCTAATATTGGCATGCTTTTATTCTGAAGCTTAGTTTGCACTAGGGTTGTCCCGATACCAATATTTTGGTACTGGTACCAAAATGTATTTCTGCTTGTATCGCACATGCTATCACACACAAGTGAAAAAGCTGCAGGACTGCTAGTATCGCACACACATGTAAACAGGCTGCAGGAGTGCTTGTATCGCAAATGATATCACACACAAGTAAACACGCTGCAGGGCTACTTGAATCGCACATTATATCACACAAGTAAAAATGCTGCAGGACTGCTTGTATCACACATATCACATCACACATAAAATAAACACTGCAGGACTGCTTGTATCGCACATGCTATCACACACAAGTTAAAAAGCTGAGGAACTGCTAGTATCGCACATGATATCACACACACAAGTAAACAGGCTGCAGGAGTGCTTGTATCGCACATGATATCACACACAAGTAAAAACTCTGCAGGACTGCTAGGACGCTCCCACTATATACGCCCTCTAGATCACTAAGATCTTCTGAGACCAATCTGTTAGCGGTTCCCAGAGTAAACTCAAATCAAGGGAGATCATCATTCAGTCACTATGCAACACATAGCTGTAATAAACTTCCTGAAGATGTCAGACTCTCCCCAACTCTCACTACTTTTAAAACTAGACTGAAGACTTTTATGTTCACCTTAGCTTTCAGCTAAATCTTTTAATCTTTTAACTTTTAACGTCTGCACTGTTTTTATTTTTATTGTCTGCATTTTAATTTTGCTTTTATTTTCTTTCATTTCACTTTGTTGTCTGTGAAGCACTTTGAGTCTGCCTTGTGTATGAAAAGCGCTATACAAATAAAGCTGCCTTGCCTTGCCATGCCTTGCCTAGTATCGCACACACAAGTAAACAGGCTGCAGGAGTGCTTGTATCGCAAATGATATCACACACAAGTAAACACGCAGCAGGGCTACTTGTATCGCACATTATATCACACAAGTAAAAATGCTGTAGGACTGCTTGTATCGCACATATCACATCACACATAAAATAAACACTGTAGGACTGCTTGTATCGCACATGCTATCACACACAAGTGAAAAAGCTGAGGAACTGCTAGTATCGCACATGATATCACACACACAAGTAAACAGGCTGCAGGAGTGCTTGTATCGCACATGATATCACACACAAGTAAAAACTCTGCAGGACTGCTTGTATCGCATATGATATCACACAAAGAAAAAGGCTGCAGGACTGCTTGTATCGCACATGATATCACACACAAGTAAACATTCTGCAGGACTGCTTGTATCGTACATGATATCACACACAAGTAAACACGCTGCAGGGCTGCTTGTATCGCACATGATATTACACACAAGTAAAAACTCTGCAGGACTGCTTGTATCGCACATGATACCAAACACAAGTAAACATGCTGGAGGATTACTTGTATCACACATGATATCACACACAAGTAAAAACTCTGCAGGACTGCTTGTATCGCACATATCACACAAAGAAAAAAGCTGCAGGACTACTTGTATCGCACATGGTATCACACAAGTAAAAACTCTGCAGGACTGCTTGTATCGCACAAATCACACAAAGAAAAAAGCTGCAGGACTGCTTGTATCGCACATGATATCACACACAAGTAAACATTCTGCAAGACTGCTTGTATCACACATGATATCACACACAAGTAAACACGCTGCAGGGCTGCTTGTGTCGCACATGATATCACACAAAGAAAAAGGCTGCTGGACTGCTTGTATCGCACATGATATCACACAAATAAAAAGGCTGCAGGACTGCTTGTATCGCACATGATATCACACACACAAGTAAACATGCTGGAGGGCTGCTTGTATCGCACATGATATCACACACAGGTAAACATTCTGTAGGGCTACTTGTATCGCACATGATATCACACACAAGTAAAAAGTCTGCAGGACTGCTTGTATCGCACATAATATCACACACAAGTAAGAACGCTGCAGGGCTGCGTGTATCGCACATGATATCACACATTTTCCATGAAAGCCCATATCATGGAACGCTTGTTTTTATAATGCTATCAAAACGATATCAATGTTGGATGGGACACCGTACTTGTCAGTAATAAGAACACATGACTTGATTACGGACAGTATGTCCATATTTATGATGTTTTTATTTGTCTGCTTGTGTCATTCACAATTCTACAGCAAAAACAATGCGGTCAGCACTTTTCCGGTATTTTCTCAGGCACGCTGACTCATACAGGAATTGTTTTTCAAATGCCAACTTTCATCCTCCTTACCTTCAATAGCGTGTCCAGCTCCACGCCAAAGGTGTCTTCAAAGCGCCACCTCCAGGCTGGATAGTCGTGCGCTCGAAGGTCCACCAGAAGCTGGCTGAGGGCGCTGTCCAGAGCTCCTGTTTGCCAGCTCTCTTCTCCTTCCAGGAACATCTCCATCTCTGACACGCCTGGTCTGGACACTTTGATGTGGGCGTCGTAATGCAGCTCTGTAGAGTCTGCAGGCTGCAGGAGGACAAGTGAATGCATATTACAGTGTTTTTCAACCTTTTTTGAGGCAATATTGTACGTTTATGAGCTGGAGTATGTTCACAATTATATATAGACATTTTATCTGGTCAGAAAAACTGACGTCAAAACGACAGCAATTGTTCGGTTTTTTTTGTCAGACAGAAGTTGTCAGAGTTTTTCATGTCCGTGGGGCGCACACCTCCTTGGTGGCAAACATGGCGCCTCTCCTTTAGTTGGCCATATTCACTCTGGTGTCGGGTTGTCTCCACACCAAAATGTAGTTCCATACTTTTAAATACTTTTCTAAATAAAGGTGACCACAAAAAATTGCAATATTGGCCTTATTTGAACCAAAAAATCTTAGGGTACATTAAACATATGTTTTTTATTGCAATTTAGTCCCTAAATAAAATAGTGAGCATACTACACAACTTGTCTTTTAGTAGTAAGTAAACAAACAAAGACTCCTAATTAGTCTGCTGACGTATGCAGTAACATATTGTGTCATTTATACACCTATTATTTTGTCAACATTATGAGGGACAAACTGCAAAAATGTATTATTAATCTACTTGTTCATTTACTGTTAATATTTGCTTACTTTCTCTTTTAACATGTTCTATCTACACTTCTGTTAAAATGTAATAATCACTTATTCTTCTGTTGTTTGATACTTTACATTAGTTTTGGATGATACCACACATTTAGGTACCGATCCGATACCAAATAGTTACAGGATCACACATTGGTCATATTCAAAGTCCTCAAGTGTCCAGGGACGTATTTCCTGAGTTTATAAACATATTTTTTTTTTTTAAAAGGCAAAAAGATTTTGTGACGATAAAAAATATCGATGTAATCATAGTAGTATAGACTGGATACGCTCTTGTACTTGGTATCATTACAGTGGATGCCAGGTGTAGATCCACCCATGGCATTTGTTTACAGTGTGACGCTGGTGAGCTATTGTATCCTCCTACGGTGTGTAGTGAAGCATGTTTAGCTATTCCTCGTCCTCCAGTGATAATGCTACTTGTAAGAAACGTACTTTATGGATGGATATTACCCGCTAGCTAGCTAGCCATGTCTTAAAGCACCTCTTCCTGAGGGCGTTTGAGTATTATAACTTCACCTTTATCTTTACTTTTTACACCAAAATGCGTCCACTCTCTCTTTTCTGTCTACACACTGTGTCTGCTTGTAAGTACGCTGTGTGTGTGCGCTGCCGAACATGCTCCTCTGCTCGTAAAACCAGCAATGTCATGATGTGATGATGCGCAATCATGCCCTTTAAAAAAAAAAAAGGGGGGGGGGGGGGGACTGGTACTTTTTGGAGGCGGTATAGTACCGAATATGATTAATTAGTATCGCGGTACTATACTACCGTACTACCCTACTCTGGTGTGTGTGTGTGTGGTCTTGGAAGAGGCAGTTAACGGCAGTTAGTCTTCTCCTCCGCTGTAAAATAAGTCTGCTCTGGCATTTTTTCCAGAAAAGTCCAGTCTCATCACAATCATCAATCAATGAAAACTTGCTCTAGTGCGAGACTGAGCCCCAAATTAACCCCGACTGAATCCCAATTGGAACGTGGGTGGTTGATGAGCCTTTTGCGTGCCTGTACATCTCTAAGGTCATTCAGGAATGCAGCGGTCTGTGGTTTTTTACTTTATGTAATTTGACTTGTTGGTTGGCACACGGAGGCATGTTTGCAAATAGAGGGGTTGACAAATGGAGGTTCCATGACTACATAAAAGCACGTGAAAGGAGAACGTACCAATCCCAGTCTGTTGATGTCTTTCACAAGTCTCCTGATGAACCTTTTAAAGACTGGGTTGCAGGTGGGCTGCTGCAGAAGGCTCTCCACTCTCTTCTCTCTGACTTGAATCTGATGAAACACAAAGTCAAATGTCATCTAATCAGACTGTTGAGTTTGCCATCCACCCATGCACGCGCACACTAAGTGCACTCGGCGTGACAACAATTAAGACAGACCTGGGCAAATTAAGGCCCGGGGGCCTGCATGTTGAGCTTTTCAATCTGGCCCGCCGGACATTCCCAAATAATTGTTGTAGATCTTTAAGATGGAAAGTGTAGCTGCCATTATGATGTGCAGTCATGTTTTCTAATGACCGTAAGTCTTCAACTATACTAAGTCTTTCAATGCTTGGAATCTGCATGATATACTAGTTACTATGGTCATCTAATTAGTTACTATGGTCATCTAATTAGTTACTTTGGTCACTATGAGATATCTCAGATTGCAGGTGGGTTGTTGTTTTTACCCTTCGCATTCATATTTCACTATGTTTGTTGCATTTTGGTTGTGTTTCGTTTGATTGTAAAATATGTTGTCAATATTCAGTGTTTTATCCTTCATAGTTAATATTGTAAATACCACATTCTTTATTTTCATGTACATTCTTGGTGTCTCAGTAAAAAAATGTCAAATTCCATTCCGTTTTTTTAAGGCGGTCTGTCATAACGTTTTTAGCTTTCAATCATTATTGTGAGGTTTTGTATTAGTGTTCCTAAAAATAGATACACCGGCCCCCAGACACACTTTTTTAAGTGGCCCCCGCCGAGTAAAATAATTGCCCAGGCCTGAATTAGGAGGTACAAAGATGATCGCAAATGTCCGCTGAGAGAATGTTTGGAATTCAAATGGAATGAGCAATCGCGGCGGACCAATGAGATTTGTTGGAACGTGACGGCAACAAAAAAACAACAAAACAAACCGATTGAGGAAAAAACAGCATTTCAAAATGTTCACTATTTATCAAAGTGCAATTTTTCCTAACAGAGATGTTACTTATTTAGCATAATTACAAGTTATTGACGTTCCAAATATAATGTAAAAAAAACTCATGAGAAATCAAAGTTTATCGCATTTGAAAGGGGTACTTGTATTATCTTTATTATTATATCATTACATGAGTGCTTAATTTGCTGTTAAATAATACTGACTGGAGGTGGCATTTTGGTTATGAAATGCATTTTTAATATTGAATTACTTTAGGGAAATTTACCATCCATCCATTTTTTTTTTGCTTGAAATAAATGTACGACACTGCAACTCGTGGACGCAGGACTGGATTGGAACTTCTTCCACAAAGAAAACTTAACGGGGAAAACCCTACAGCGACAATATTATTTATTGCCTATACCTTGTGGGACGATGTATCGTCCAACAAAATGTAATATTGTGTGTTAGTGCTGGGCTTGTAAACTTAGGTACTGGGTTTGAGTGTTTCATCTTTTAAAATTGTTATTTCGCACAAAAAAATGTCGAAAGAACCATTCCACCCCGGGCACTGCTACCTAGAACTGCTACCCTCGGGCAGACGCTATAGGGTGCTAAAAGCGGGCACAAATAGACTAAAAAACTTTTTTCACCCAAGAGCCATAGTAGCATTAAACAGGCCAAAGTGAGCACAATGTGTCCGACATGCCCTCATGTGTCATGTCTTTATATTTTATTGGACTATAATGTGCAATAATGTTATATGTGTACCGTATTTTTTGGAGTATAAGTCGCTCCGGAGTGTAAGTCGCACCGGCCGAAAATGCATAATAAAGAAGGAAAAAAACATATATAAGTCCCACTGGAGTATAAGTCGCATTTTGGGGGGAAATTTATTTGATAAAAGCCAACACCAAGAATAGACATTTAAAAGGCAATTTAAAATAAATAAAGAATAGTGAACAACAGGCTGAATAAGTGTACGTTATATGAGGCATAAATAACCAACTGAGAACGTGCCTGGTATGTTAACGTAACATATTATGGTAAGAGTCATTCAAATAACTATAACATATATAACATGCTATACGTTTACCAAACATTCTGTCACTCCTAATCGCTAAATCCCATGAAATCTTATACGTCTAGTCCAGTGGTTCTTAACCTGGGTTCGATGGAACCCTAGGGGTTCGGTGAGTCGGGCTCAGGGGTTCGGCGGAGGTCAAGACACACCCGACTCATCGTGTAAATACAAACTTCTCCCTATCGGCGTATTACGGATACGGCAACAGCAGAAGTCAGACTGATTTGCAGGTGGGTCATTTGTTGTGAGTTCATGCACTGTGTTGGTTTTGTTCTTTGAACAAGGTGATGTTCATGCACGGTTCATTTTGTGCACCAGTAAAAAAACATGGTAACACTTTAGTATGGGGAACATATTCACCATTAATTAGTTGCTTATTAACATGCAAATTAGTAACATATTGGCTCTTAACTAGTCATTATTAAGTACTTATTAATGCCTTATTCTGCATGGCCTTATTATAACCCTAACCCTGGTCCTAACCCTCTAATCCTAACCCTAACCAAATAACTCTAAATTAAGTCTTTGTTACTTAGAATATGTTCCCCTAGTGTCCAAAAAACTCTAAATTAAGTCTTTGTTACTTAGAATATGTTCCCCTAGTGTCCAAAAAAACCTCTAAATTAAGTCTTTGTTACTTAGAATATGTTCCCCATACTAAAGTGTTACCAAAAACATATAACTTTGTCTTGAATTTGAAAAAAAAAAACATTTTATTTTTCACTAAAGAAGGGTTCGGTGAATGAGCATATGAAACTGGTGGGGTTCTGTACCTCCAACAAGGTTAAGAACTATCGGCCGATAATATCGGGCTGCCGATATTATCGGCCAATAAATGCTTTAAAATGTAATATCGGAAATTATCTGCATCGTTTTTTTTATTATCGGTATCGGTTTTTTTGTGTGTGTTTTTTTATTAAATCAACATAAAAAAACACAAGATACACTTACATTTAGTGCACCAACCCAAAAAAACTCCCTCCCCCATTCACACTCATTCACACAAAAGGGTTGTTTCTTTCTGTTATTAATATTCTGGTTCCTACAATATATATCAATACAGTCTGCAGGGATACAGTCCGTAAGCACACATGATTGTGCATGCTGCTGGTCCACTAATAGTACTAACCTTTAACAGGGTTGGGTATCGAGTATCGATTGGAACCGGGACTAACTTTCCGATTCTCCCGGAATCGTTCAAAAGTTTAAATTTCGATTCCTAGTTTCGATACCCAGTCCGCCGACCGGAAAAAAAGAATAAGTCCGCCGGAAGTGTTAGCATAGCCGAGCCTATGTAGCCGAGCGAGTCAGTCAAGCATGGATAGCGGGCGTCGGCGGTCGAAAGTGTGGCTTTATTTTACTAAAAAAAATGAAATATCGGCGAAATGTAACACGTGCGACAGGACTGTTTCGTGCTTAGGAGGGTGCACGTCGAACATGATGAAACACCTCCGATTTCATGGAGTACAAATAAATGCGTGTCCCGTCTTCGACACGCTGCGCCGACCGTCCTCCGACGCCTCTTCCTCCGACGCCTCTTCCTCCGACGCCCAGCCTGGCACCTCGGTGACTGCACTGCAGTCCGAATCCGGTAAGTAAAACAATATATATGCAATAAATAATGTGTTTTGCGCCAACGTTGAGGCAGCTAACAAATTAGCCCGCATATTTTTTCATAGACAATTTACAACCTGCTAGCCAGGCTCCGCGATATGCTCAGCGTACTCCGTTCACCGTAGCGGCAATGGGGAAGATGTCGGTGCCACAGACGGAAGAGTGTCACAGAAAAGTCACTGCACACATAGTCAAAATACTGCATCCCTTTTCAGAGGTGGAATCTCCAACATTTAGGTTAGTTAAGCAATAACGTTAGAGCTAAGCTAATTGATACTGGGCTAAACAGTAACAGCAACATTACATGTTTGTTTATGTTTGCGGGGATATGGTGAAAACTCTCAACCCAAAATACATACCACCTTCCAGGGACTACCTGTCAAACACATTGATCCCGGCATGGTACAAGAAGAATCGGAATCGAGAATAGTCAGGAATCGGAATCGGAATCGTTCGAATTCAAACGATACCCAACCCTATTTAACAGTTAATTTTACTTATTTTCATTAATTATTAGTTTCTATGTAACTGTTTCTATATTGTTTTACTTTATTTTTTATTCACGAAAATGTTTTTAATTTATTTATCTTATTTTATTATTATTTTTAAAAAGGACCTTATCTTCACCATACCTGGTTGTCCAAATTAGGCATAATAATGTGTTAATTCCACGACTGTATATATCGGTATCGGTTGATATCGGTATCAGTAATTAAAGAGTTGGACAATATCGGAATATCGGCAAAAAGCCATTATCGGACATCCCTATTAAGAACCACTGGTCTAGTCTCTTACGTGAATGAGCTAAATAATATTATTTGATATTTTACGTTAATGTGTTAATAATTTCACAAATTAGTCGCTCCTGAGTATAAGTCGCACCCCTGGCCAAACTATGAAAAGAACTGCTACTTATAGTCCCAAAAATACGGTATATTGTGTCTAACTGGAGTTGTCGAGATTACCCCCTTCCCTCAGCGACAGCTTCAGTGATGTAACAGGGACCTTCCAAATAAACAGAGGAAGCATGCGAGCTGGACTTTTAGATTGTAGTTTGGCTCTGTAACTAGAATACAGCCCAAATAACGTGTCTCCTCAATTGAGCAAAATTGAACTCTGTCCCTGCATGATTCCCTGCTTCTTGTCTGTTCAATAGATGTCATCAGTGTTTGAACCTGACAGAAGTTCACACTTTATTTACTAACCTGAGTTCGTAAATCGGCCACTTGTTTCTTGCACAATGACGTCATCTCAGTCTGACCAGGGTCGTGAACGCTCGCGTCTCCGGAAGTTTCTCCATTAAAATGTCTCGCTGGCTGGAAGAAACATTGTTAAATAAAAGGTCTACTCGTGGTTTCACTTTATAATAAAAAAAAAGTTTCAAACCTCAACGGGCTTCCGCATGGTTTTGGTGGTGGAGTCGTAGTTGAGCATGTCGTACGGGTCCACCCAGTCGTCGTCCGCCTCCTGACTCCAAGCCAAGGTCAGGTAGGCGAAGAGGACGATGAAGAACATCCTGGCGGGTAAAAGGAGGATTATGTCCCCGCTTACCTGCCGACCTTTGTGGGGTTGCTCTTCTTTAGACAACTCCCAACAAGTCCGTCATGCAGCTAGCTAGCCGACATTCAACGTCATACGTGTTATAAAGTGAGTTTTTTTTAATTTAACATTCACTCAAAAACGAGTTAAACTGTGAGTGAATGTTAAATTCACGCACTTAAAACGAGAAATATTATTAGGCCGTTCGTGCTAACAACTCGCTCATTTTTTGAGTCACAACACGGAAGGGGCGTCTTCTTCTTCTTCGGTAGCTGACATGTGACGTCACGTGTTGCGCCAGCGCCACCCTCTGGTAGGAAGACAAACCAGCCAACTGCCTTCCTTGGGATTGGATATGGATTAGATTAGTTTATTTCAAAGGGGACAATGCAATTTCAATAAAACACATGACTACACATTAGGGATGTCCGATAATGGCTTTTTGCCGATATCCGATATTGTCCAACTCTTAATTACCGATAACGATACCAACCGATACCGATATATACAGTCGTGGAATTAACACATTATTTATGCCTAATTTGGACAACCAGGCAGGCCTGGCCCTAACCAATCTGGCGCCCTAGGCAAGATTTTAGGTGGCGCCCCCCCACATCGGCAGTGAAGTGTGTATATACTCACAAGAAACCGAATAGCTTTGTCTTTGACCTTTTTTTTTACTTAAAGAAAGCAAATTAACATATTATATGAGAATGTTATGTTATGATTATCTTTAACCGAATCACAGCAGTGCTCAAATTAAAAAACAGCATTCCCTCTCATGTGATATTGCTTAATTAACATTAATGATGTGCACTTTAACAACTAGGCTTACAACTATACCTAATAAAAAAAAGGGGTGGAAAAGTGACTATTACCTGCAGGGCAAACATTAGCTAACCAGAAGGCAATAACAATGTAAACAAAAAACACCTGCTTAAAAGATCTAATACAAATGTCCCTGAGGAATGTAAGGTGGTAGTACTGTAATTACCTAACGTTACATTATTATTTTCCATAACAATTTAGCCCCCTCCACAATATTAACCCGACGTTAAAACATAAGTAGCTATTTATTGATTAGCAATTGCCGAATCATGTAACATTAGCTTAATGCTAAAAAGCCAGGTTACTATCACATTCTGTAACAGACAAATAATTTCATGTAGGCTAACGTTACCTACCTGCTACCTCTGTCTTTTTCTCGTTTCTCCTCCTCTTCTTTTCTATTTTTTCTTCCCTGGGCACCTGACAGTTTTGGCCGTTTTGACATCTTGTGTTGATTTTTTGATGTGGTGACGTACAAAAAGAGTCATGATACGGGAAGGGAGGGGGCGCACCGTGCGGGGGGACGGGGGGGGGGGGGGCGTAATATTGTAACAATTAATATTTCTATTAAATAGGCTTTACTTTGCATTTTAATTAACGTGGGATTATTTTTTGTATTTAGAAATAATAGTACCAACTTTTTTTTTTTTTTTTTCCTCCAACATTTGTGGCACTGGCGTGGCGCCCCCTGATGGACGGCGCCCTTAGCATTTGCCTATACGGCCTATGCCACGTGCCGGCCCTGCAACCAGGTATGGTGAAGATAAGGTCCTTTTTAAAAAAAATAATAAAATAAAATAAGATAAATAAATTAAAAACATTTTCTTGAATAAAAAAGAAAGTAAAACAATATAAAAACAGTTACATAGAAACTAGTAATTAATGAAAATTAGTAAAATTAACTGTTAAAGGTTAGTACTATTAGTGGACCAGCAGCATGCACAATCATGTGTGCTTACGGACTGTATCCCTTGCAGACTGTATGGATATATATTGATATATAATGTAGGAACCAGAATATTAATAACAGAAAGAAACAACCCTTTTGTGTGAATGAGTGTGAATGGGGGAGGGAGGTTTTTTGGGTTGGTGCACTAATTGTTAGTGTATCCTGTGTTTTTTATGTTGATTTAATAAAAAAAATAAAAACAAACCCAATACCGATAATAAAAAAAACGATACCGATAATTTCCGATATTACATTTTTCAAGCATTTATCGACATCTCTACTACACATGGTTAAAAAAGGCAGAATTAGCCAGAATGCTAGTATAGTCCCCTGGCCATGATGTAAAAAAGGCAGTAACATTTTAATTTAAAAGTTAAACAAAAGAGAGAGAGAAAAAGAAAAAAAGCGCACAATACAAGCTGTTTGTTTACATGCTTTTTTTTATTAGTCTTTGCTATTTGGGCTTATTGGACCCTAATTAGAATAAAAACTAAAAATCATCTTTTGATATGATGTACTTAGTCCATAAGTACACAAACGTGTACTTCACGTTTAGTGACACGCTAATTCTTATTTTTACACTTTTTTTTTTTTTCAAAATGCCATTGTATGTTATACTCTCCTGGCACCACCAGATGGCAGTATAAGTGTCCACATAAGCGGCCATAAGACCCCAATTCAGTAGTGTACACAATTTTGGAAATAAGAGCTAAAAGGTGTTGTCCACGCATGTGGCCACTAAGCCTTTAGAGGTATGATATGATCAAAATTAAAATACATCACAATATAACATTTATCTGAGCATCAAAACCGGCTCATCTTTTAGTGCTGGCAGCTGTAGACGTTAAATGTATTTTTTTTTTATAATGGCACAGTGATGATAGTGCCTAAATTTTTTCATCCTTAACTTTAATTGCTTGTTTGTACAAGATGTTTTTTTTTTTTATATAATAATAATAATAATAATAATAATAGATTTTATTTGTAAAAAGCACTTTACATTGAGTAAACAACCTCAAAGGGCTACAGTGTATTAAAAAAAATAAAAAGATAATAAGAAATAAATACAAATAAAAACTAGAACAGCCAAATAGCTAAAACTAGTACCGTATTTTTCGGACTATAAGTCGCAGTTTTTTTCATGGTTTGGCCTGGGGGTGCGACTTATACTCAGGAGCGACTTATGTGTGAAATGATTAACACATTAACGTGAAATATCAAATAATATTATTTAGCTCATTCACGTAAGAGACTAGACGTATAAGATTTCATGGGATTTAGCGATTAGGAGTGACAGATTGTTTGGTAAACGTATAGCATGTTCTATATGTTATAGTTATCTGAATGACTCTTACCATAATATGTTACGTTAACATACCAGGCACCTTCTCAGTTGGTTATTTATGCCTCATATAACGTACACTTATTCAGCCTGTTGTTCACTATTCTTTATTTATTTTAAATTGCCTTTCAAATGTCTATTCTTGGTGTTGGCTTTTATCAAATACATTTCCCCCAAAAATGCGACTTATACTCCAGTGCGACTTACAGTAAAGGCCTACTGAAAGCCACTACTACCGACCACGCAGTCTGATAGTTTATATATCAATGATGAAATCTTAACATTGCAACACATGCCAATACGGCCGGGTTAACTTATAAAGTGCAATTTTCAATTTCCCGCGAAACTTCCGGTTGAAAACGTCTATGTATGATGACGTATGCGCGTGACGTCAATGGTTGAACCGGAAGTATTCAGACACATTGTATCCCAATACAAACAGCTCTGTTTTCATCCCAAAATTAAACAGTATTCTGGACATCTGTATTGGTGAATCTTTTGCAATTTGTTTAATGAACAACGCAGACTGCAAAGAAGAAAGCTGTAGGTGGGATCGGTGTATTAGCGGCTGGCTGCAGCAACACAACCAGGAGGACTTTGACTTGGATAGTAGACGCGCTATCCGACGCTAGCCGCCGACCGCATCGATGATCGGGTGAAGTCCTTTGTCGCGCCGTCGATCGCTGGAACGCAGGTGAGCACGGGTGTTGATGAGCAGATGAGGGCTGGCTGGCGTAGGTGGAGCGCTAATGTTTTTATCATAGCTCTGACGAGGTCCCGTAGCTAAGTTAGCTTCAATGGCGTCGTTAGCAACAGCATTGCTAGGCTTCGACAGGCGGCACAGCATTAACCGTCTGGTTACAGGTCCAGTGTTTGGTTCGGTGTCTCCTGATAGTAGTATTGTTGATATGCTGTCTATCCTTCCAGTCAGGGGCTTATTTCTTTTGTTTCTATCTGCATTTAAGCACGATGCTATCACGTTAGCTCCGTAGCTAAAGTGCTTCACCGATGTATTGTCGTGGAGATAAAAGTCACTGTGAATGTCCATTTCGCGTTCTCGGCTCTCATTTTCAAGAGGATATAGTATCCGAGGTGGTTTAAAATACAAATCCGTGATCCACAATAGAAAAAGGAGAAAGTGTGGAATCCAATGAGCCAGCTTGTACCTAAGTCACGGTCAGAGTGAAAAAAGATATGTCCTGCACTGCACTCTAGTCCTTCACTCTCACGTTCCTCATCCACAAATCTTTCATCCTGGCTCAAACTAATGGGGTAATCGTCGCTTTCTCGGTCCGTATCGCTCTCGCTGCTGGTGTAAACAATAGGGAAATGTGAGGAGCCTTTCAACCTGCGACGTCACGCTACTTCCGGTACAGGCAAGGCTTTTTTTAATCAGAGACCAAAAGTTGCCAACTTTATCGTCAATGTTCTCTACTAAATCCTTTCAGCAAAAATATGGCAATATCGCGAAATGATCAAGTATGACACATAGAATGGATCTGCTATCCCCGTTTGAATAAAAAAAATTCATTTCAGCAGGCCTTTACAGTATATATCTTTTTTTCATTCTTTATTATGCATTTTCGGCCGGTGCGACTTATACTCCGAAAAATACGGTATGCATACATCTAAAAAAAGGCTTTTTTAAAAAGAAGTGTTTTTAAGCCTTTTTTAAAAGCATCCACAGTCTGTGGTGCCCTCAGGTGGTCAGGGAGAGCGTTCCACATACTGGGAGCGGCGGAGCAGAAAGCCCGGTCTCCCATTGTTCGTAGCTTTGTCCTCGGAGGTTGGAGGAGGTTAGCCTGTCCGGAGCAGAGGTGTAGTGTGGAGGATTTGGGGGTGAGTAGTTCTTTGAGGTAGAGGGGGGCATTTCCATGGAGGCACTGGTGGGTTAGTAGGGAGACTTTGTATTCAATCCTGAGTGGAACAGGAAGCCAGTAAAGGGATTTGAGAGTTGGTGTGATATGGTCATATGTCCGCACTCTCATCAGGATCCTGGAAAAGTCATATGGAAGAGTTCCATCTTTATAAGTAACTTTTCCCTATTTTAATCAAATATTCGTCATTGCATTAATTACAATTAAAAACAAATGATTATATTTTGTTGATCTTAAGAGTGGATTTTATTTACATTACCTCTGTAAAACCATAACCACATGTGTCATTCAGTCACTTTGCATTGTCCAAAAGGGGGCGAGTGAATGCGACAATGTGTGTGTGTGTGTGTGTGTCTGTGTGTGTGTGTGTGTGTGTGTGTGTGTGTGTGTGTATGTGTGTGTGTGTGTGTGTGTGCCACATCTGAGTGCAAACCACTAAGCGACACGGCCGCGTGACCTCCAGCTTCTACCCTTGGCTTCACACAAACTTCATCTCTCTCTGTCTGACAATTTTCCCGCTCTACGATTTCTTTGCGGTTTTTATGGACTTATGATGGAGAAGTAAAATGGCCAGGAAGAAAAAAGTGCCAGCGTTTGAGTAAGTACATATTTTCTACAGTATTAACAGTAATAACCTAGTAAACAGGAATGATGTAACATGTAACATGACAGTATTTTGTACAGTATTAAAAGCATTGACATAGTAAATATGAATGATGCAACGTGAAACTTGAGAGTATTTTCTACAGTATTATCAGTAATAATGTAGTAAACAGGAATTATGTAACATGACAGTATTTTCTACAGTATTACAAATATTGACATAGTAAATATGAATGATGCAACATGTAACTTGAGAGTATTTTCTACAGTAATAACATGGTAAATATGAATTATGTAACATGAGAGTATTTTCTACAGTAATAACGTAAAAAATATGTTATCATTATGTAATTATGTAACATGAGAGTATTTTCTACAGTGATAACATAGTAAATATGAATTATGTAACATGTAACAGGGAGTATATTCTACAGTAATAACAGTATTAACATAGTAAATATGAATTGTGTAACATGAGAGTATTTTCTACAGTAATAACAGTAAATATGAATTATGTAACATGACAGTATTTTCTACAATAGTAAAGTAAAAAATATGTAATTATGTAACATGAGAGTATTTTCTACAGTAATAACGTAGTAAATATGAATTATGTAACAGAGAGTATTTTCTACAGTAATAACAGTATTAACATAGTAAATATGAATTACATAACATGAGAGTATTTTCTACAGTAATAACATAGTAAATATTAAATATGTAAAATGAGAGTATTTTCTACAGTAATAACATAATAAATATAAATTACGTAACATGAGAGTATTTTCTACAGTAATAACATAGTAAATATGAATTATGTAACATGACAGTATTTTCTACAGTAGTAAAGTAAAAAATATGTAATCATTATGTAATTATGTAACATGAGAGTATTTTCTACAGTAATAACATAGTAAATATGAATTATGTAACATGTAACAGAGAGTATTTTCAACAGTAATAACAGTATTAACATAGTAAATATGAATTATGTAAAATGAGAGTATTTTCTACAGTAATAACATAATAAATATGAATTATGTAAAATGAGAGTATTTTCTACAGTAATAACATAATAAATATGAATTATGTAAAATGAGAGTATTTTCTACAGTAAATACATAATAAATATAAATTATGTAAAATGAGAGTATTTTCTACAGTAATAACATAATAAATATGAATTATGTAACATGAGAGTATTTTCTACAGTAATAATATAATAACTATGAATTAGGTAAAATGAGAGTATTTTCTACAGTAATAACATAATAAATATGAATTATGTAAAATGAGAGTATTTTCTACAATAATAACATAATAAATATAAATTATGTAAAATGAGAGTATTTTCTACAGTAATAACATAATAAATATAAATTATGTAAAATGAGAGTATTTTCTACAATAATAACATAATAAATATAAATTATGTAAAATGAGAGTATTTTCTACAGTAATAACATAATAAATATGAATTATGTAAAATGAGAGTATTTTCTACAGTAATAATATAATAACTATGAATTAGGTAAAATGAGAGTATTTTCTACAGTAATAACATAATAAATATGAATTATGTAAAATGAGAGTATTTTCTACAATAATAACATAATAAATATAAATTATGTAAAATGAGAGTATTTTCTACAGTAATAACATAATAAATATGAATTATGTAAAATGAGAGTATTTTCTACAGTAATAAAATAATAAATATGAATTATGTAAAATGAGTGTATTTTCTACAGTAATAACATAATAAATATGAATTATGTAAAAATGAGAGTATTTTCTACAGTAGTAACATAGTAAATATGAATTATGTAAAATGAGAGTATTTTCTACAGTAATAACATAATAAATATGAATTATGTAACATGAGAGTATTTTCTACAGTAATAATATAATAACTATGAATTAGGTAAAATGAGAGTATTTTCTACAGTAATAACATAATAAACATAAATGACGTAACATGAGAGTATTTTCTACAATAATAACATAATAAATATGAATTATGTAACATGAGAGTATTTTCTACAGTAATAATATAATAACTATGAATTAGGTAAAATGAGAGTATTTTCTACAGTAATAACATAATAAATATGAATTATGTAAAATGAGAGTATTTTCTACAATAATAACATAATAATATAAATTATGTAAAATGAGAGTATTTTCTACAGTAATAACATACTAAATATAAATTATGTAAAATGAGAGTATTTTCTACAATAATAACATAATAAATATAAATTATGTAAAATGAGAGTATTTTCTACAGTAATAACATAATAAATATGAATTATGTAAAATGAGAGTATTTTCTACAGTAATAATATAATAACTATGAATTAGGTAAAATGACAGTATTTTCTACAGTAATAACATAATAAATATGAATTATGTAAAATGAGAGTATTTTCTACAATAATACATAATAAATATAAATTATGTAAAATGAGAGTATTTTCTACAGTAATAACATAATAAATATGAATTATGCAAATGAGAGTATTTTCTACAGTAATAAAATAATAAATATGAATTATGTAAAATGAGAGTATTTTCTACAGTAATAACATAATAAATATGAATTATGTAAAATTAGAGTATTTTCTACAGTAGTAACATAGTAAATATGAATTATGTAAAATGAGAGTATTTTCTACAGTAATAACATAATAAATATGAATTATGTAACATGAGAGTATTTTCTACAGTAATAATATAATAACTATGAATTAGGTAAAATGAGAGTATTTTCTACAGTAATAACATAATAAATATAAATTATGTAAAATTAGAGTATTTTCTACAGTAATAACATAATAAACATAAATGACGTAACATGAGAGTATTTTCTACAGTAATAACATAATACATATGAATTATGTAAAATGAGAGTATTTTCTACAGTAATAACATAATAAATATTAATTATGTAAAATGAGAGTATTTTCTACAGTAATAACATAATAAATATTAATTATGTAAAATGAGAGTATTTTCTACAATAATAACATAATAAATATAAATTATGTAAAATGAGAGTATTTTCTACAGTAAACACATAATAAATATAAATTATGTAAAATGAGAGTATTTTCTACAGTAATAACATAATAAATATAAATTATGTAAAATGAGAGTATTTTCTACAATAATAACATAGTGAATATGAATTATGTAACACGTAACATGAGAGTATTTTCTACGGTATTAACAGTATTAACACAGTAAATATGAATTATGTGATGTTTATTTTTGTTTTCCATGTAACATAACATGGACTCATGCCTTTTTTTTCTGCCCGCTTCCTCATTGTGTCGACGCTATTGTGGCAGCAAAAGTGGCACTACTCTGTGTATTGTGTGCATGTGTGTGTGTGTGTGTGTGTCGTATTGTGTGTGTGTGTGTGTGTGTGTGTGTATGTATGTGTGTGTGTGTGTGTGTGTGTGCGTGTAAGAGCAAAACAAGCAATCTGGCATTCTCCGAGTCTTATTCCCGCAAAGCCACTTTTACTAATAACCTGATAGGTTTGTTGCTGGAATAAGATTGCCAGGTAAAGTTTCAGTTTCAGTCCTATTCTGTGTTCTTGTCCCTGGTCAGAACTTGTGGAAGCATGTTGTGGGATGGATAATCAACAACACAGATCTGCTGTGAGTGGCCGGCAATATGAAATGTGGTTGATATATGAGAGTAGATATTGGATCTATTTATAGTGTGTGTGTGTGTGTGTGTGTGTGTGTGTGTGTATGTGTGTGTGTGTTTTGTCTGTGTGTGGCTGTGTGTGTTTGTGTGTGCGTGCAGATGGCCTCCAACGACCCTGACCCCGCCGACCCCTGTGGTGACCCCCAGCCGGGTGACCTGATCGAGATATTCCGCCCGGCCTATCAGCATTGGGCGCTCTACTTGGGCGACGGTTACATCATCAACTTGACTCCAGTTGGTCAGTGTCCACGTACACAGCACCAAACATTCATGCCACGTCATTGTTTGTGTTCATGTTTGTGGTAAACATCTGGAAATATGTCTAATGTACCTTCAAAACATTGCCAGGTGAAGCAATTTATTTTTTTTACATTTTACACACACACTTGATAATTCATAATTATGTCAATTATGTAATCATAATTGTGTACATAGTTAGTAAATATAACATTATTTATTGTCTATATAGGTAAAAAATCATAACAATATGTATTGTGTACATGGTTAGTAATATAACACTATTTATTGTCTATATAGGTAATAAATCATAACAATATGTTTTGTGTACATGGTTAGTAAATATAACATTATTTATTGTAAACATAGTAATTTATAACATTATCTATTATGTACATAGTCAATAATAGCAATATTTGTTGCAAACATAGTAAATTATAACATTATTTATTGTGTACATAGTAAATTATAACATTATTTATTGTGTACATATTAAATTATAACATTAATTATTGTGTGCATAGTCAATTATAACATTATTTATTGTGTACAAAGTTAATAAATTATAACATTATTTATTGTTTACATAGTTAATAATGACATTATTTATTGTGTACATAGTAAATTGTAACATTATTTATTGTGTACATAGTAAATTATAACATTACTTATTGTGTACATAGTGAATTATAACATTATTTATTGTGTACATAGTAAATTATAACATTATTTCTTATGTACATAGTCAATTATAACATTATTTATTGTGTACATAGTCAATTATAACATTATTTATTGTTTACATAGTTAATAATGACATTATTTATTGTGTACATAGTAAATTATAACATTATTTATTGTGTACATAGTAAATTATAACATTACTTATTGTGTACATAGTGAATTATAACATTATTTATTGTGTACATAGTAAATTATAACATTATTTCTTATGTAAATAGTCAATTATAACATTATTTATTGTGTACATAGTCAATTATAACATTATTTATTGTTTACATAGTTAATAATGACATTATTTATTGTGTACATAGTAAATTATAACATTATTTATTGTGTACATAGTCAATTATAACATTATCTATTGTGTACATAGTCAATTATAACATTTATTGTTTACATAGTAAATTATAAACATTATTTATTGCGTACATAGTAAATTATAACATTATTTATTGTGTACATAGTCAATTATAACATTTATTGTGTACATAGTAAATTATAACATTATTTATTGTGTACACAGTAAATTATAACATTTATTGTGTACATAGTAAAGTATAACATTATTTATTGTGTACACAGTAAATTATAACATTATCTTTTGTGTACAAAATGTATACATTATAACATTATTTATTGTTTACATAGTAAATTATAACATTATGTATTGTGTACATAGTTAATAATGACATTTTTATCGTATACATTGTAAATTCTAACATTATTTATTGTGTACAAAGTCAATTATAACATTATTTATTGTGTATATAGTAAATTATAACATTATCTATTGTGTACAAAGTTAATACATTATAACATTATTTATCGTTTACATAGTAAATTATAACATTATGTATTGTGTACATAGTTAATAATGACATTATTTATCGTGTACATAGTAAATTCTAACAATATTTATTGTGTACATAGTCAATTATAACATTATTTATTGTGTACATAGTAAATTATAACATTATTTATCGTGTACATAGTAAATTATAACAATATTTATTGTGTACATAGTCAATTATAACATTATTTATCGTGTACATAGTAAATTATAACATTATTTATTGTGTACATAGTCAATTATAACATTATATATTGTGTACATAGTACATTATAACATTATTTATTGTGTACATAGTAAATTATAACATTATTTATTGTGTACATAGTACATTATAACATTATTTATTGTGTACATAGTAAATTATAACATTATTTATTGTGTACATAGTACATTATAACATTATTTATTGTGTACATAGTACATTATACAATTATTTGTTGTGTAAATAGTTAATAAATTTGACCAATATTAATTGTGTACAATTAGTAATGTGTACTAAGGCTTGGCCTGGTTTTAAAGGTATATAATAATAATTACAAGTGTTTGAGGACATTAAACTGCATTGTTTGGTTCTACATGGATTTTAAATGTCTGCAGACGAGAGCCAGGCGGCCGCCATGTCCAGCGTCAAGTCCGTCTTCAGCCGCAAGGCGGTGGTCCGCATGCAGCTGCTGAAGGAGGTGGTGGGCGCCGACTCCTACCGCGTCAACAACAAGTACGACCACACGCACACGCCGCTGGCCGTCGATGACATCATCCAGCGAGCGCAGGTCCTGATTGGCCAGGAGGTGTCCTACGACCTGCTGGGCAGCAACTGTGAGCACTTTGTCACCTTGCTGCGCTACGGCCAGGGAGTGTCCGAGCAGGTGTGTGTCAGGGGCCACACCCGCAACAATTATATACATACATTTATATATATCAACATACAGACTGTCAGGGGCCACACTCAGGGCCACACCCGCAACAATTATATACATACATTTATATATATCAACATACAGACTGTCAGGGGCCACACTCAGGGCCACACCCGCAACAATTATACATACATTTATATATATCAACATACAGACTGTCAGGGGCCACACTCAGGGCCACACCCGCAACAATTATACATACATTTATATATATCAACATACAGACTGTCAGGGGCCACACTCAGGGCCACACCCGCAACAATTATACATACATTTATATATATCAACATACAGACTGTCAGGGGCCACACTTAGGGCCACACCCACAACAATTATATACATACATTTATATATATCAACATACAGACTGTCAGGGGCCACACTAAGGGCCACAGCCGCAACAATTATATACATACATTTATATACATCAACATACAGACTGTCAGAGGCCACACTCAGGGCCACACCCGCAAAAATGATATACATACATTTATATATATCAACATACAGACTGTCAGGGGCCACACTCAGGGCCCCACCTGCAAAAATGATATACATTTATACATACCAACATACAGACTGTCAGGGGGCCACACTCAGGGCCAAACCCGCAAAAATGATATACATGCATTTATATATATCAACATACAGACTGTCAGGGGCCACACTCAGGGCCAAACCCGCAAAAATGATATACATGCATTTATATATATCAACATGCAGACTGTCAGGGGCCACACTCAGGGCCACACCCGCAACAATTATATACATACATTTATATATATCAACATGCAGACTGTCAGGGGCCACACTCAGGGCCACATCAGCAATAATTATATACATACATTTGTATATATGAACATACAAATTGTCAGGGGCCACATTTAAGGCCACACCCGGAACAATTATATACATACATTTATATATATCAACATGCAGACTGTCAGGGGCCACACTCAAGGCCACACCCGCAAAAATTATATACATACATTTATATATATATATCAACATACAGACTGTCAGGGGTCACACTCAGGGCCACACCCGCAACAATTATATACATACATTTATATATATATCAACATGCAGACTGTCAGGGGCCACACTCAGGGCCACACCAGCAATAATTATATACGTTTGTACATACATTTATATATATGAACATACAAATTGTCAGGGGCCACATTTAGGGCCACACCCGTAACAATTATATACATACATTTATATATCAACATACAGACTGTCAGGGGCCCACACTCAGGGCCAAACCCGCAAAAATTATATACATACATTTATATACTGTATACCGACATACAGACTGTCAGGGGCCATACTCAGGGCCACACCCACAACAATTATATACATACATTTATATATATCAACATACAGACTGTCAGGGGGCCATACTCAGGGCCACACCCGCAAAAATAAAATACATACATTTATAAATATCAACATACAGACTGTCAGGGTGCCACACTCAGGGCCACACCCGCAAAAATGATATACATACATTTATATATATCAACATACAGACTGTCAGGGGGCCATAATAAGGGCCACACCCGCAAAAATAAAATACATACATTTATAAATATCAACATACAGACTGTCAGGGGTCACACTCATGGCCACACCCGCAAAAATGATATACATACATTTATATATATCAACATACAGACTGTCAGGGGCCACACTCAGGGCCACACCCGCAATAATTATATACATACATTTGTATATATGAACATACAAATTGTCAGGGGCCACATTTAAGGCCACACCCGGAACAATTATATACATACATTTATATATATCAACATGCAGACTGTCAGGGGCCACACTCAAGGCCACACCCGCAAAAATTATATACATACATTTATATATATATATCAACATACAGACTGTCAGGGGTCACACTCAGGGCCACACCCGCAATAATTATATACATACATTTATATATAGGAACATACAAATTGTCAGGGGCCACATTTAGGGCCACATCCGCGACAATTATATACCTACATTTATATATATCAACATACAGACTGTCAGGGTGCCACACTCAGGGCCACACCCGCACAAATGATGTACATACATTTATATATATCAACATACACACTGTCAGGGGGCCATACTCAGGGCCACACCCGCAAAAATGATATACATACATTTATATATGTATCAACATACAGACTGTCAGGGGGCCATACTCAGGGCCACGCCTGCCAAAATGATATACATTTATACATATCAACATACAGACGGTTAATGAATTATAAGTCCATTACTGCCCTCATGTGGATTATATGTGTAATGCATCTGATCTGAAACAAATGACACTGATGACCTCGAGGACTCAAAGACTTAAGTATCACTTATGATACATTAGGCATTATAGACTTAAGTGCGTCCCAATACTTTTGTCCAGATACTGTAGTGACAAACATCTTTTTGTTTGCATTGATGAGATTGTCTGTCGTGGTTGCCAGGCAACAAGAGCCATGGGGGCCATCAGCTTGGTGACGGCGGCGGCGAGCGCCTTCTCTGTCCTGGGACTGATCAACACTCGATCCAGGAACAGACCCTTCTGACGTCCTCTAAACATTCTTCTTCTACAAAACCCCTCTAGAAAGTCAGATGTCAGTCATCAGGAATAAAAACAAAGTTACAAAACAAACAAAAGTAATAGTTTTGCCTTTTTTTTTCGCAAATGTTGATATTGTTGTGCTGGGAAATTGTCGTCATTGAAGGATTTTGCCTTGAATTTGCTGATTAGAATCAAAATATTGTCAAATAGAACACGTTTTACAAAAATTTAACAAAGAAGGTTGTTTTTTGGAACTGGAAAAATTCCCGGTTTTCCCGAAATTCCAGGAATTCCGTACTACCATTTCTCAATTAAAAATGTTACTACTTCAAAAATGTTACTATCTCTCGACCGATTTGAACAATTCCAACACCAACCATTCAAACTCATTCAGAACATTACCATTTTTTACCATTGCAAAAAAAAAAAATCCCTCTTTTCCCGGAATTCCCAAATTTCCATGAAATTCCGTTTAAAAAAAATTGGGACATTTTTCAAAGTTCCACAACTCCCACATTTTTCATCCGATTCAAACCGTTCCCACTTCAAAATATTCAGCCTGTGCTCTACTTCAACAAAAAAAATTCCTAGAATCACCAGTTTTTAGGGACATTTCCCCCATTCAAAAATGAATTATTCATTTTTCAAACTTCCACATTTTTCAACCGATTCAAACCATTCCACCTTTAACACATTCAACTCCTCCTGGAAATTTGAACTATCATTTTTTCCACGTTCAACAAATTTCCTGGACTTCCTGTTTTTTCTAACCTTATTTCCAACCTTTTTTTTTAGTGTGATGACTCCTTCCACATTTTTCAACCCATTTCCACCGTTCCACTGTCAAAACATTCCTCTTAGTCAGGACAAAAAAAAACGGTTTTCCCCAAATTCCAGGAATTTCTCAATTAAAACGTGTTACTACTTTAACATTTCTTGACCGATTTAAACAATTCCAACACCAACCAACTCAGCTCATTCAGGACATACATGCTATTTATCTCTTTTTTTAAAAAAATCCTGCTTTTCCCCAAATTCCCAAATTTCCAGAAGGTTCCTATTGAAATGAATGGGACATTTTCCAAGTTGCACAATTCCCACATTTTTCAACCTATTCAAACTATTGGTTTGTTCTGTGTGGTGTTTGTGTCTCCTCTCAATTGCTCTGTTTATTGCAGTTCTGAGTGTTGCTGGGTCGGGTTTGGTTTTGGAATTGGATTGCATTGTTATGGTATTGCAGTGTATTGTTTTGTTGGATTGATTAATTTAAAAAAAAAAAAAAAAAAAAAAATCAATTAAAAAAATTAAATAAATAAATATAAATAAAAAAATCGATTTTTTAAAAATGAGAATCGATTTTTTCCCCCACCCCTAGTTTTAATCAATCAATCAATCAGTGTAGATCAAGGGTGTCCAAACTTTTTCCACTGAGGGCCGCACACTGAAAAATCAAAGCAAGCGGGGGGGCCATTTTGATATTGTTTTATTTTAAAAACCAATACAACAAATGTATAAAAATATGCATTTAAGCCTCCACTCAAGCTTGATCCCGGTGAACCCAAATGGTTTTGGTCAAAAAAAAAAAAAAAAAAAAGTGTCATTATTTAGTATTATTATTATTATTATTCAAAGTTTAAATCTCTTGATCAACTTTAGGTCTATCTGTCAATATAACATTTTTAAACATTTAAGTTGTATGCCCTTTTTGTCAAAGAAAACCCTGTGTTTTTATGGAAAAAAACACCAAATATGCAATATTTTCCCCCCAATGAAATTTTAAAGTGGAATATTTGAGATTATAAAATAATTGGAGCCTTAAAAAGGTCAATAACTCATAACAACGTTGATTCATTATTATTTTTTGAGCAATGACACACACACAAAAAATCCCACTAAAATATTTAACATCAAAGTGTTAAAAAATGTATAATACATTTTTTATACTGTTTTCTTTTCACACAATAATCTCGAGATCAACTTCAGATCTATCCGTCAATTATAAGTTTTATTGTTGTTTGTGTTTTTTGTTTGTTTGTTTCAGGCCCTTCTTTAAAAAAAAAAAAAAAACAGCTCAGTTTTTCATATGGCAAACACAAAATATGCAACATTTTCCCCAAAAAATATCTCAAAGTGGAATATTTAATGTGACATAATTGGAGCCTTGAATAGGTCAATAATTCATAATGACGTTGATTTTGATTCATTATTATGTTTTAAAGAAAGAAACAGCCTGCATGGCAGCTTTGTGTTATTAGAGTAAACATTGCAACATTTTCTTGTTACATTTCACCTGTTTGCTCTTTTATACCACTTTTTTGTTTTACTTTTTTTTAAATCATATTTTTAGAATGTGCCGTGGGGCCATACTTGCCAACCCTCCCGTTTTTAGCGGGAGAATCCCGTTATTCAGCGCCTCTCCCGACAACCTCCCGGCAGAGATTTTCTCCCGACAAACTCCCGGTATTCAGCCGGAGCTGGAGGCCACGCCCCCTCCAGCTCAATGCGGACCTGAGTGGGGACAGCCGTTCTCACGTCCGCTTTCCCAGCAGCTTGCCTGCCCAATGACGTCATAACATCTACGGCTTTTAGAGAGTAGAGTGCACAACAAGGAGAGAGAGTTCTTGGTTTCTTATGTGGGTTTATTGTTAGGCAGTTTCATTAACGTCCTCCCAGCGCGGTAACAACACACAACAACAGCAGTCACGTTTAGTCTACCGTAAAGCAGTTCGTCTGCCGTAAACAGCAATGTTGTGACACTCTTAAACAGGACAATACTGCCACCTACTGGATAGCCTGCAGAACACTGAAATTCAAGTATGTCTTTTATTTATATGTATAATAAAATAAAAAAATAAAATAAAAAATATATATAGCTAGAATTCACTGAAAGTCAAGTATTTCATACATATATATATATATATATATATATATACATATATATATATATATATATATATATATATATATATATATATATATATATATATATATATATATATATATATATATATATATATATATATATAAAATACTTGATTTGGTGAATTCTAGCTGTAAATATACTCTCTTCTTAACCACGCCCTTAGCCACACCTCCCGATATTGGAGGTCTCAAGGTTGGCAAGTATGCGTGGGGCCGTAATTTTTTTTATTGCGGACCGCACTTTGGACACCCCTGGTGTAGATGTATGAATGTGTGAAGTTTGCATTTAAAAACATCACATTAAAATCAGTTTAGTATTTAGAAATCGTTGAATTTAAAATTTGCTGTCACTTCATTGCGCCTGTCACTAGACTAGATGGCGATGTCGACCGGTTCAAGATGGCGGCCGCGCGGCTCGTCAGCGCCTATTGCGTGGTTTTATATGACGTCACGTCCGGCTCACGTCCGACTCAATGAATATGCGTGGTGGTCAAGCTAGCGCCATTGGTCCCCTCGCCAAGTAAACATGCCCTACGCTTGCGTGGTTTTCGGTTGTTCGAACCGTTCGAATCGCGAGAAGGACAAACGTTTCTTCAGAGTCCCCCGGGAGGTCACCAAGGAGGGCGGGAGAGTGCAAGGTTTTCGGAAACGACGACGAGAAAAATGGCTGTCGAACATAGCACTGCAGTCCAAGGGAGCGGAGTCGAAGAACGCGCGCGTCTGCAGTGACCACTTCGTGAAAGGTTTGTTTGACATATTTTAATATACTTTACTCCTTTTAGTTTTGATATATTTTTTTTTTTTACAAAGCAGAAAGGCAGGGTCAATGATACTTTACTACTTCTTATCTCCCCTCCTTGTACACAAACGTGTCAGAATGCATGTGACAACATGACAAACATCAAATACGACTTACGATAAAGTATATTGATACATGCCATTATATATGTTGATATTTTGCTGGTTGTAGTGGTAATATCTCGCTACGGTAGCCATGTTGGTTTGGCGACCCGCCATTTTCCTTCACTTCCGTTCAAAAGTCACGCGACTGAATACAACACAAAAATGATGTGGCGGGCCTAATATTCCCCCTGGGGTCTTGAGTTTGCTTCAGAAAAGAGTAAAAATAAACGTGTACGGTATTAGGGAAGTCAAAACAATACATATGTCGCTAATGTAGCGAACGGTTTTATTTGCGGCCAGCGAGTGGCGCTGTTGAGCCCCCGTGCGGCTCATTGGAAAGCGAAGAAGATAAATCACGTGATGTCTTTTTTTTTTCTCTTCTGAACGCTAAGTATTATATTCTGTGTTGGGTTAGTTACTGAATACCAGTAACTAGTTACAGTTACTAGTTACTTTATTTCAAAAGTAACTGAGTTACTTACACCAAAAAGTAATGCTTTACTGTGAAAAGTAACTTAGACTTAGACAAACTTTAATGATCCACAAGGGAAATTATTCAACACAGTAGCTCAGTTACAATGATGGAAAGTGTAAGGATGGAAAGGACAATGCAGGTATAAATAGACAAGAGGTCGGCAACCCGCGGCTCCAGAGCCGCATGCGGCTCTTTAGCGCCGCCCTAGTGGCTCTCTAAAGCTTTTTCAAAAATGCATGAAAAATGAAAAAAGATGAGGGGGGGGGGGAAATGTTTTGTTTTAATATGGTTTCTGTTGGAGGACAAACATGACACAAACCTCCCTAATTGTTATAAATCACAGTGTTTGTAATAAACATGCTTCACTGATTCGAGTATTTGGCGAGCGCCGTTTTGTCCTACTAATTTTGGCGGTCCTTGAACTCACCTTTAGTTTGTTTACATGTATAACTTTCTCCGACTTTCTAGGACGTGTTTTTATGCCACTTCTTTTTCTGTCTCATTTTGTCCACCAAACTTTTAACGTTGTGCGTGAATACACAAAGGTGAGTTTTGCTGATGTTATTGACTTGTGTGGAGTGCTAATCAAACATATTTGGTCACAGCATGACTGCAAGCTAATCTATGCTAACATGCTATTTAGGCTAGCTATATGTACATATTGCATCATTATGCCTCATTTGTAGCTATATTTGAGCTCATTTAGTTTCCTTTAAGTCATCTCAATTCAATGTATATCTCATGACACACTATCTGTATGTAATATGGCTTCTAATTTGTTGCGGCTCCAGACAGATTTGTTTTTGTATTTTTGGTCCAATGTGGCTCTTTCAACATTCTGGGTTGCCGATCCCTGAAATAGACTAATATAGCGATAAAAAAATCTAACATATATACGAATATATACATAATATGTAGGGATGTCTGATAATGCCGTTTTGCCGATATTCCGATATTGTCCAACTCTTTAATTACCGATACCGATATCAACCCCTACCGATATATACAGTCGTGGAATTAACACATTATTATGCCTAATTTGGACAACCAGGTATGGTGAAGATAATGTCCTTTTTTTTTTTTTTAAATTAATACAATAAAATAAGATGAATAAATTAAAAACAATTTTTTGAATAAAAAAGAAAGTAAAACAATATAAAAACAGTTACATAGAAACTAGTAATTAATGAAAATGAGTCAAATTAACTGTTAAAGGTTAGTACTATTAGTGGACCAGCAGCACGCACAATCATGTGTGCTTACGGACTGTATCCCTTGCAGACTGTATTGATATATAATGTAGGAACCAGAAATATTATTAAAGAAAGAAACAACCCTTTTGTGTGAATGAGTGTAAATGGGGGAGGGAGTTTTTTTGGGTTGGTGCACTAATTGTAAGTGTATCTTGTGTTTTTTATGTTGATTTAATAAAAAAAACAAAACCTATACCGATAATTAAAAAAACGATACCGATAATTTCCGATATTACATTTTAAAGCATTTATCGGCCGATAATATTGGCAGTGTACAGTATATTATATATACAGATACATTATATTATGTCTATAACACATATACAATATATACCAATTACCATGTACAACAGACCTGGGCATTGTACGGCCCGCGGGCCGCATCCGGCCCTTTGCGCATCCCTGTCCGGCCCGCGTGAGGCCAATCATAAATTACAAAATACATTTCAAAAAGTATCTATGTCGAGTGTGCAATACAACGGTGCTGCTTTTGTTTTGAAAAGCGTTATTTGTATTACTTCCGTGTGGACGTATGCGCGTGTGCGATTGTGAGTGAATTGAACGGCGCAATAACAAATTACAAAATAAAGTTAAAAAACATCTATGTCGTGCGCGCAATACAACTGTGCTGCTTTTATTTTGAAATGTGTTATTTATGCCATATGTCCGGGGGGAACCTGTGAGTGAAGGTGCATAGAGACAAGTGATGAGACGATAACTGCAGACTTTCAAATCACGGATGGAGCTGGCAGCCATGCAGTCAATTAAAGAGACAACCACAGGTAATGACTTGTTCACAGAGGTAAATGCGTGTTTGGACATATTAGGACTGAAATGGGACAAGCTGGCAGGTGTGACAATCCAATCCACTTTATTTATACAGCACATTTAAACAACAAAATGTTTCCAAAGTGCTGCACAACAATATTAAAAACAATATTCAAATATTATCCTTAGCTCCACCAATGACTGAATAAAAAGAAAAAACAATTACATATAAAACCAATATGAAAAACAATATAAAATAAATATGATTAAAAACTATTTTTAACAACAGATGGTTGTCCAAATCTGATGGGGAAAAATGTTGGATAATGCAGGATAAAGTGACCATCAAAAGCAATCTGCTTTTGTATAAAGTTAAGTTTGGTTAAATTAAATTATTATTATTATCAATAATTATTATTATCATCATTATTATTTATCTTACGGTATATCAAAAATAATATTGAGCAAAATTTAAATGAAATATTGTCGTGTGGCCCTCCAGCAGTGCTCGGGTTGCTTATGCGGCCCCCAGTGAAAATTATTTGCCCACCCCTGATTTAGAGTGATGTGATAATCAAACACTCTAGAAGTCCAGAATAAAACCTACTCACTTTTTTACAGTGTAGCCTTGCACACATGCTGTCAATGATTGTGCAGCTAGAAAGAGGTCAGTGTGAATATGTACTACGTTTGGTAGCCACCATTTTGGCGGGCCAAACAAAATGACACAAGGGGCCAAATTTGGCCTGCGGGTCCCACTTTTGTTTGCACACTTTTGACCTGCTCTATTGTGTTGCATGTCTGTGATTGTAATGTTTCCTGTATGTTCAACAATACCCTGACCTAACTCCCCACTTTTGTCGATTCTTGTCAGGGCAACCTGGTAATCTCTACGACGATCAAGACGTGGACTGGGCTCCGACGGTGAAGATGGGTCACGACACGGTCAAGGAGAAGCCCAAAACGCGAGACGGAAGAGGCAAGACACAGCAAGAGAAACGTAAACTCATCGAGGGCGCCGAGGCCCTGCTCGACTTCCACAAAGTGTTGAGGATGAAAATGGAGACTCCGGAACCAGAACCGGGGGAAACGGACGATGGTTCAACTGATGTCAAGGCACACGAAATAGCCTGTCAGACGGACTTTGCCGAAGAGATGGAGACTTCAGAACCAGATTCAGAGGAAGTTAACCAAAGTCCGACTCCTGTCGAGACCCGTGAAATAGCCTCCCAGACGGACTTGAAGGCAGACTATATTACCCGCATGGAGGATGAGCTGATAAGCTTGAACTCTGAGCTCTACGGGCTGCGGGCCAAGGTACTGGAAACAGCTTTGACTAAGGAGGGATTTGAAAAAAGCGATGCCAAAACTAAGTTCTACACGGGCTTTCCCAACTTCCCTGCTTTGATGCAACTGTTCAGCTTGTGTGAGCCCTACATTTCTGTCAGTCCCATGTCTTCTCTGGACAAATTTCAACAGCTGCTTTTAGTGTTGATGAGACTACGACTCAACTTGCCAATTTTAGATCTGGCGTACAGATTCCAGATTTCACAACCCACAGCTTCCCGGATTTGTAACAAGGTGCTGTCTGTGTTACATGAGCGACTTCAGTTCTTGATCGAATGGCCTGAAGGAGACTTGCTCAGACATCCAATGCCCAAGGTCCCCGAAATAGATCCAGGGGAAACCGACAATAGTTCAATTGATTTGGCCGCTTTGAGATCTTCGTTGAAAGACCTTCAAACTTGCCTGCTCGCGCACAGACCTGGTCAAACTACAAGAACCTCAACCATGCCAAGTTTTGAATTGGTCTCATGCTCCGAGGACTTGTTCGATTCATTTCTAGAATCTGGGGAGGTGGCGTCGGTGACAGGGAAATGACTGGAGAAAGTGGAGTTCTGAAAAAGTTTGTTGTGTCAGCTGACCGTGGATTTGTTTCTTACTGTGCAACTTTAAAAATCCCTGCGTTCTCTAAAGGGAACTTCAATTCTTGATCGAGTGGCCTGAAGGAGACTTGCTCAGAGCTCAATTGCCCAAGGTCCCCAAACCAGATCCAAGGGAAACTGACAATAGTTCAATTGATTTGGCCGCTTTGAGGTCTTCGTTGAAAGACTTTCATACTTGCCTGCTCGTGCACAGACCTGGTCCAACTACAAGAACCTCAACACTGCCAAGTTTTGAATTGGTCTCATGCTCCGAGGACTTGTTAGATTTGTTTCTCAAATCTGGGGAGGTGGCGTCGGTGACAGGGAAATGACTGGAGAAAGTGGAGTTCTGAACAAGCCTATTGTGGATTTGTTTTTTTTAAAAGTGCCTGCGTTCACTAAAGGAAAGTCCTGGCTGTCATCCTATGTAGACGAAGAAACCAGAAAGATAGCTGGTGTAGGATTATGTGGACTGAGTTGTTGGACTGGTCAGGAGGAACTGTCAGACTTTACAGAGTAGAGCAATGAACATTGTTTGATTTCTTTGCTTAATCCATTCCGTAGTTCACTCGTTAGCCAAAAAATGTCTATAGATTAGCCACACGCTTTTTATAAATCACAATGATTTCAAGTTTTGAATTAAATCCTGGAAGATGGTAAACGATAGAAAAGCCCTCAAATTATTGTCTTTATTAGACGAAGAACCCATTGTTTTTATATATATATATTTTTGAATTGTTTTTTATATTTTTATGTTGTCTCTTACTTTACTTAATTTGAAAAAACATAATATTTTTCTATTTTTATGTTTTTTTTTATTTTATAGTATCTACACGTTGAATTGTTCAGTTTTTAAAAATCTACATCACAACAGGGAAACAAAATAGTGTAACATTTTATTATTTCATTTTGTTATTCAATTTTGCACCTTTTTTTTACACCAATTTGTGATTATTTAAAACAAAGTTAAAAAAAAACGGGTATTAGGGAAGATAAAGCAATAAAGTTGTTGCTATTGTATTGAAATGTTTTATTTTCAGCCAGCGAGTGGCGCTGTTGAGTCCCCGTGCGGCACACCAGTAAGCAAGCAAAGAAGACGCATAACGTGACGTCATTTGCTGCACGCTATTGTACAACTAAAAAATCGCGATTTTTACCTGTGCAAACTCATTATACTATTGGCTAAATTGTATATTTATAAAAGTAAGTTTCTCAATAACCGACCTGTTGTTGTGCCTTTAAAAAAGAATTAGAACTTTACTTTAAAACGCTTTCTACCTCTTAACAACCAAAAAGCTTTGAAAACTATGATGCTGTGCTCCAAATTTGTATTATTTACAGAACTGGCTTTTCACTTTGTTATATATATATATATATATATATATATATATATATATATATATATATATATATATATATATATATATATATATATATATATATATATATATATATATATATATATATATTGCATTTTTCTTTAATTGATTTATGGAGTTTACAACCCCCTGGCGCTGTTTTGTACTGTTTCTGTACTTGTTTTGATTAGTATTATTTATTTGCTTGTATGTTAATGTTGTAAATGTTGAATATTATAAATAAAGGTTTAAAAAAATTAATAGATAAACAATATATATATCTATATTAACAAGCGGTATAAATGGGTGGATGGATATAGTTATTTGATGTAAAATGTTTACTCAAATGTATGATTATTTAGAACAAAGTATTAAAAAAAACGTGTACAAAGGGAAGACAAAAAAGTTGTGTTGAACGGTTTTATTTGCAGCCAGTGAGTGACGCTGTTGAGCCCCGGTGCGGCTAACCGGTGAGCGAAGAAGACAAATCACGTCACGTATTTTTTCCCCGCACGCCATTATCTAATTGTTTTAGTAAATCATTAAATCTAGCCAACTATTTGATGTTGTTAGTCGTGTTTGCACATTTTACACCAAGATGTGATGATTTAAAAAACATGACACAAACAAATGCCAAAGAAGTCTATAAATTAGCCACACACTTTTTATAAGCCCCAATGATTACAAGTTTTGAACTAAATCCTGGAAGATGGTAAAAGATAGAAAAGCCCTCAAATTATTGTCTTTATTGGATTAATTAAGTTGTTCTATAAAAACCCATAGTTTTTTTTTAATATATTGATGTTGTCTCTTACTTAATAAAAAAAACATTTATAATATTTTTTTATTTTTGTTTTTTTTATTTAATAGTATATACACATAACTGTGTGTTCAATTGTTCCGTTTAAAAAAATCGACATCACAACAGGGAAAAAAATAGTGTAACATTTAATTATTTAATTTTGTTATTCAATTTTGCACCTTTTTTTTACAACAATTTGTGATTATTTAAGAAAAAGTAAAAAAAAGTGCATGAAACAAAGTTGTTGCTATTGTATTGAAAGGTTATATTTTCAGCCAGCGGGTAGCGCTGTTGAGCCCCCGTGCGGCACACCAGGAATCAAGCAAAGAAGACACATAACGTGACGTCAGTTTCTGTACGTTATTTTACAAATATTTTAAACAAGCGGTATAAATGGGTGGATGGATTTTAGTTATTTGATGTAAAATGTTCACTCAAATGTATGATTATTTAGAAAAAAGTAAAAAAAAAAAACCGTGTACAAAGGGAAGACAAAAAGTTGTGTTGAACGGTTTTATTTGCAGCCAGTAAGTGACGCTGTTGAGTCCCGGTGAGCGAAGAAGACAAATCACGTGACGTATTTTTTCCGCACGCCATTATCTAATTGTTTTAGTAAATCATTAAACCTATTTGATGTTGTTAGTCAGGTTTGCACATTTTACACCAAGTTGTGATGATTTAAAACAAAGTAAAGGCTATACAAAACCATAAAAGGTTTTATTTGCGGCCAGCGAGTGGCGCTGTCGAGCGCCCGTGTGGCCCATCACTCAGCGAAGAAGACGAATGACGTCACGTAGAATTTCTCCCAACAGCAAGCCGCACGTGTTTTCATCGGCGAGTGTGAATTCCCCGTCAAAGTGTAGCATATTTGTGTCGAAGTCCGCCGTAAAGCCGCCGCCACAAACATGGGGAAGAAGCTCAAAGTCGGAAAGACCAGAAGGGACAAATTCTACCACCTGGCTAAAGAAACAGGTATCAACACAACATTAGCATTAGCCGCATGCTAACAAGCTAATATCTCATGTCTGTGTTTTTTCTCTCCAGGTTATAGATCCCGTTCCTCATTCAAGCTCATCCAACTGAACAGAAAATATGAGTTTTTACAGAAGGCTCGAGTTGTGTTGGATCTGTGTGCGGCTCCTGGCGGATGGTTAGTCATCTGAAGTTGACCAAGTCGGTTAAACTGTTGGTAGTTGTGATGACGTCATGTCTCATCTCTTTACAGGCTGCAAGTGGCGTCTAAATTTATGCCTGTTTCAAGCCTGGTTATAGGTGAGTCCCTCTTTTAAACCAGTCTTTTTCAACCACTGTGCCGTGAGATACAGCCTAGTGTGCTGTGGGAGATTATGCAGTTTCACCTATTTGGGTTAAAAGTATATTTTGCAAACCAGTAATTATAATCTGCAAATAATGTGCCGTTGTTGAGTGTCGGCGCTGTCTAGAGCTCGGCAGAGTAACCGTGTAATACTCTTCCTTATCAGTAGGTGGCAGCAGGTAGCTAATTGCTTTGTAGATGTCGGAAACATCGGGAGGCAGTGTGCAGGTAAAAAGGTGTTTAATGCTTAAACCAAACATAAACAAAAGGTGAGTGTCTCTAAGAAAAGGCATTGAAGCTTAGGGAAGGCTTTGCAGAACGAAACTAAAACTGAACTGGCTTCAAAGTAAACAAAAACAGAATGCTGGACAACAGCAAAGACTTACTGTGGACAGGGGTGCAAATTAACACTCGCCAGTCGCCATTTGCGAGCTATTTTTAGCTTTGGCGAGTAAAATATTTGCCTAACTTGCCACGCTGGCGAGTTGAAAAAGTGAGGTTCACAACAGCAATAATGCAGCGCTTACCGGTACCTAAAGCAACACGGAGATCATTATTTTACCAAGCACATATTTGTTGTGATGTCACGTTCGACGTTCCGTAGACTAGTTGCTAAGAGACGGCAGTTAGCTAGCCTAGTAGTTAGCTTAGAGCGCGCACTACAGGGATATCTCTCAGGCGACAGTCACAGAGTGTACCGGTAACGTTACTCGAGTCTTAATAGCTAACAATCATTCTTCCTAGCCTTAAGCCTATAAATCTTATCGTTATGTGGCGCTTCCTGAAACCCATAGCTAAAAAGGCACGGACGGAGGAGGAGGAGGAGGAGGAGGAGGGGGGTCGCGATGCGAATGCTGCGAAACCCAAACCGACCAGCGCTGGAACTGGGGGGAGAAAGTTTCAGACGAAGTGGCTATACGACGATGCAGGGAAAAAACGCGACTGGCTGACTGTCAAGAACAACATCATGTTTTGCACTGTGTGCACAACTTTTGGAAAGGACAAAAAAAGTCAGGCGAGTCACTTTGTTGTGGGCTGCTCCTGGCAACAGATTTAATATTTTTTTCCTATATTTTTTGTAGCAAGCAGTTCACGGTCAATCAGACTTGCATATTACTTTTATTTTATTGAATGCAGATATTTTTTAATGTTTAAATGTAAAAAAATTAATGTAAATATCCAGACAATGTTGAAAAATATTTAACTATTTCTTTATTCTTTGTAGCAATCAATGCACTGTAAAACTTGTATATTACTTAAATTTTATTGAATACAGATCTTTTAAAATCTTATCTGCACTGCATCATGCGTCCTGCTTCTAGTTTCATAGGATAGTAAAAAAAAGAATCTATATACTCTATATACTATACTGTGGCCCCTGGTTGGTTGTAGAATTGGTTTTAATGTGACGTGAACACTTCTACATGGCGGAATACAATGGTAAAGGAAATAGTTTGTTTTGGCATTTGGCGAGTAAAAAATATGGTTGGCGAGTATGTTTTTTCACCTACTAGCCACTTGGCGAGTTGGTCAAAAAGTTAGTTTGCACCCCTGACTGTGGAGCAAAGACGGCGTCCACAATGTACATCCGTACATGACATGACAATCAACAATGTCCCCACAAAGAAGGATGAAAATAACTGAAATATTCTTGATTGCTAAAACAAAGCAGATGCGGGAAATATCGCTCAAAGGAAGACATGAAACTGCTACAGGGAAATACCAAAAAAAGAAAAAAAGCCACCAAAATAGGAGCGCAAGACAAGAACTAAAACACTACACACGGGAAAACAGCAAAAAACTCCAAATAAGTCAGGGCGTGATGTGACAGGTGGTGTCAGTACACCTACTTTGAGACAAGAGCTACATTGATGGATGCTTGGTTATGCTTTAAAGTCATTTCCAACAATTGCAACAACGATTTTTTACTGTCAACTTAGTTTCGTTTTTTTAATGATTTCTGCTGCTGGTGTGCCTCCGCATTTTTTCAATGAAAAAGGTTGAAAAACACTGTTTTAAACAATCATAATTTCTTGTTATTCCTTTCATGAAAATGCATATATATACAAGCCACGTAGCGAAGTGAAGTATATTTATATAGCGCTTTTCACTAGTGACTCAAAGCACTTTTACGTAGTGAACCCCAATATCTAAATTACATTTAAACCAGTGTGGGTGGCACTGGGAGCAGGTGGGTAAAGTGTCTTGCCCAAGGACACAACGGCAGTGACTAGGATGGCGGAAGTGGGGATCGAACCTGGAACCCTCAAGTTGCCGGCACGGCCACTCTACCAACTGAGCTATAGATGGAAGAATAATATTCTTATCTTTATCTGCCCCCTTTTTAAAAAAAATATATTTTAGATGACTTTATCACTGTTCCCTCCACCAACACCCGAACTCCAACATACTTTTTAATTTTCGTTTAAGCATGTTCACAATGACACGTCCAATCAAAACCAAAAATCAGTTTGATATAATGCCAGTTGTCTCTTTCTGTAACTCTTTTTAAATTAAAAAATATTCTTGCAACTTTGTCTTTTTTTAGAGAATTCCATGCTTTCACACCAGCAACAGACAAGCACATTTGTTTCAAATTTGTTCGCGCTCTTGGATGTTTAAAGTCATACGGCCTTCTGTGGTTCTCATCTTCAGACGTGAATACGAATAACTTTATTTCTAGCTTTGAACATCACTAATAGAGTATGCAATTCTACGATGTATTTTAGTTTTAATAATCCTGCCCTAATGAAGACCGAATTTGTGTGGTCTCTATGTCCTACTTTAAAAATAATACAAACTGCTCTTTTCTGTAAAATAAATAAAGGCATTGTACAACTTTACTCTAAATCCAACCTTAGCGTGTCAATTGTAATTTCAAGTGCAATCTCCCCCTAGGCGTGGACCTGGTGCCCATCAAGCCTATCCCTAATGTAGTGACCCTCCAAGAAGACATCACAACAGACAAATGCAAACAGGTAAGTCTTGGCTGCGTTGTCAGGGTTCTCTTGACATAATCAAGTCAATACGGTATAGTACAGGGGTGGGCAATTAATTTTTACCGGGGGCCGCATGAGCAACCGGAGCACTGCTGGAGGGCCACATCGACAATATTTCAATTAAATTTTGCTCAATATTATTTTTGATATATACCGTAAGATAAATAATAATAATAATACTTTCATTTAACCTAACTTAACTTTATACCAAAAGCACTGCTTTGGAAATCATTTGTACCCTTTCAGAGATCACATTTAGTTCCCCTTAAACATCCTCATGTTGCACAATGAAATGTAAGCATAGGATAAAGTGTGCATTACTGTAACTTTCTCTAGTAACAGCATTCCATGATTAATATAAATAAATTAACATTAATAATACATGACAGTAAAATAAGCGCACGTATGACTGAGGAGTCATAGTGTAACTTTGTGTGGTGTTTGAGTTGTCTGACTTTTTGTGTGGCCATAAACGCACCAGTGGCTGTTGGTGACAGATGACAAGTTGGTTTTGGCCTGGTTTGTACGGCAGAAAATGACTAGTTTTTCGAGATAGAAGTGTTTTACTCATGTTTTTGGTGTGGTTATGGCCGAATACAAACAGTTTTGCTCAATAAAGTGATCGATATAATTCCTGGCCTCGAAGCATCTCGATAGACGTTACAATAATTGAACGGTGTTCAATTGAACGGTGTTGACGAACACCGTTAGGGCCGCTTGTTGTCACTGTCACTCAAAGTTGCATTGCAAAATTACACAGAATAAATTTGTTTATTTTGTTTAGAATTCAGATGGGATTTGATTTGGTGCGTGGCATATATTTGCTGTGCGCAGAGGACGCTTGAGCAGTGCACAATTGCGCAGGCGCGCACCTTAGAGGGAACGTTGCCTGGCAGTCCATGTCTTGTTGAAAACACGCCATTCGTCATCAACTTTTCTCTTTTTAGCGTCTCGGGTGTAAACCGTGCATCACTTGTCGCTGTGCACCTTCACTCACAGGTTATACCCGGACATACGCAAATAAATAACACTTTTCAAAATAAAAGCAGCACAGTTGTATTGCGCGCACGACATAGATGTTTTTTCAACTTTGTTTTGTAATTTGTGATCGCAGCTGTTCACATTCACTCACAATCACGCACGCGCATATGCCCACACGGAAGTAATACAAATAACGCTTTTCAAAACAAAAGCAGCACCGTTGTATTGCACACTCAACATAGATACTTTTTAAAATGTATTTTGTAATTTATGATTGGCCTCACACGGGCCGGACAGGGACGCACAAAGGGCCGGATGTGGCCCGCGGGCCGCAGAATGCCCAGGTCTGGTATAGTACATTGTAAACAGTACAACAGAGGGTGAGATAACTCCTGGAAATGGCTGTCTTAGAATGGCCAAAGGTATAGATGTGCGTGTCCAAGTTAAAGGAAACAGCAGGCTGTCTTCTTCTAATGGATTTATTACAATCTTTGTATGCTGGGTAACGTTTGCTGTGGTCTGGAACAACATGGCACACAAACAACTATCAGAAATGCAGCCAATATTACATACAGATAATGTGTCATGAGACATGCAAATATAAATTAAATACACAGAGGACATAAGTAAATGAGCTCAAATGTACCTACAAACGAGGAATAATGATCCTAACCTAAATAGCATTTTAGCATGGATTATCTTGCAGTCATGCACTGACCAAACATGCCTGATTAGTAGGGGTGTAACGGTACGTGTATTTGTATTGAACCGTTTCGGTACGGGAGGTTCGGTTCGGAGGTGTACCGAACGATAAGCTAAAGTCTTAACAAGCTGCTCCGCTTCCTTCTGCCTGTCTCTGTCAGTACACAGCACCCAGCATTGTCCCACCCACAGAACCATCTGATTGGTTACATACAGAGCGGTAACAGCCAATCAGCAGTGCATATTCAGAGCGCATGTAGTCAGTGCTTAGCATTTAGCAGGTAATCATCAGGCTGCGGACTCTCCCCAAATGATAATAAACACCTCCCAGTCAACTACTAGTAACATCACTATGAACCCGTTTACCTTCTAGAAATATAAAAGGCAGCTCAGCTCGCTCGCAGTCCTGGCTTGAGGTGAAGGCTAATTCGCTTTTAGTGTAACGTTAGCTCATTTTGCTGTGTGTGTGTTACGGACAGCAAAGCCCTGTCTGTCTGTTATTTTACTTGACCTTTTTCTGTGTTGATTGAGCTGTGTTGAAGCAGCAAACGAGGACATTATGTTGAATGAAGAGTTTCTGTCTCTGATAGTTGATATAATAATGTAACTGCATCATAAAGCCTACATGAACTCCATGGTGTTCAGGGATGAATAGTCTCTCCTATTGCTATTGTACTATTTTTTTCGGCTATAGTTACATTAATCATTAGTAATGCAGCAGCCTAGTTTTGAATGTCAGGGTCCCTGCTATCACATGTTGATAAAAATATGACATTTACAGAATAAAAATCAACTACAGGCTTCCCAAATGCTGTAATAAATTAAGCATGATGAGTTGACTTGAAACTGTTTAATGTTGCACTTTTTATATGTAGAAGAAAAGTTTGGTAATTTTATTTAATCTGAGCAACAACTTGCAGTTTAATGTTGATTAACGTGGGCAGAATTATTAAAGTATTCCCAATGTTAAAAGGATAAAGCCATTGTTTACAAATTTGGTAAATAAATAACCCAAAAATGTATATTTTGTTGTTTTCTTACTGTGCCACTGTGAAATATGTCTGCTTTGGCATCTTTTTCCAGAAAAGTTTGTGTTTAATCACAATTGAAAACTTGCTGTGGGACACAATGAATGAATGAAGCGCAGTGACATGTTTGGTGCGATCCAAAAGTTTGCAAATAAAGGGGTTCGTAAATGGAGGTTTTGCTGTATTAGTCACATTCTGAAAGGACAAATTCAGAGATACAACTTTATGTACAAGTGTTGAAGCTGAGCTGTTGTGTAGCAAAACAACACAACTTTTAAGTTTCTTTTCTGGCACGTCACTTCCTGTTGTTTCAATTATTTATGGATTAATACAATTGACGCCTTCTTCCTGTATCAGATCTTTTAATTATGTATACTGACATGAGCCCTTTCGTGCCCGTTGACATGCATGAGTCCTCTTGAAATGGTGCATTCTGTTTGATCCCCACGCCAGGCCCTCAAAAAGGAGCTGCAGACATGGAAGGTTGATGTCGTGCTAAACGACGGAGCTCCAAATGTAGGAGCCAACTGGATACATGACGCCTTCGCCCAAGGTACTGTACACTACAACACTACATTTCAGCAACCAATTCATTACTGTATACTAGTGTTGTCCACGTACCAATATTTTGGTACGGGTACCAAAATGTATTTCGATACTTTTCTAAATAAAGGGGACCACAAAAAATGTCATTGTCTTTATTTTAACAAAAAATCTTAGGGTACATTAAACATGTTTCTTATTGCAAGTTAGTGATACTGCTACACAAGCTGTACACTGACTACTCTATAGCAGGGGTCACCAACCTTTTTGAAACCAAGAGCTACTTCTTGGGTACTGATTAATGCGAAGGGCTACCAGTTTGATACACACTTAAATAAATTGCTAGAAATAGCCAATTTGCTCAATTTACCTTTAACTCTATGTTATTATTAATAATTAATGATATTTACACTTAATTGAACGGTTTAAAAGAGGAGAAAACATGAAAAAAAATGACAATTACATTTTGAAACATAGTTTATCTTCAATTTCGACTCTTTAAAATTCAAATTTCAACCGAAAAAAAGAAGAGAAAAACTAGCTAATTCGAATCTTTTTGAAAAAATTAAAAAAATAATTTATGGAACATCATTAGTTATTTTTCCTGATTAAGATTAATTTTAGAATTTTGATGACATGTTTTAAATAGGTTAAAATCCAATCTGCACTTTGTTAGAATATATAACAAATTGGACCAAGCTATATTTCTAACAAATCATTATTTCTTCTAGATTTTCCAGAACAAAAATTCTAAAAGAAATTCAAAATACTTTGAAATAAGATTTAAATTTGATTCTACAGATTTTCTAGATTTGCCAGAATAATTTTTTTGAATTTTGATCATAATAAGTTTGAAGAAATATTTCACAAATATTCTTCGTCGAAAAAACAGAAGCTAAATTTAAGAATTAAATTAAAATGTATTTATTATTCTTTACAATAAAAAAAAAAAAATACTTGAACATTGATTTAAATTGTCAGGAAAGAAGAGGAATTAATTTAAAAGGTATATGTTTAAAAATCCTAAAATAATTTTTAAGGTTGTATTTTTTCTCTAAAATTGTCTTTCTGAAAGTTATAAGAAGCAAAGTAAAAAAAAATAATGAATTTATTTAAACAAGTGAAGACCAAGTCTTTAAAATATTTTCTTGGATTTTCAAATTCTATTTGAGTTTTGTCTCTCTTAGAATTAAAAATGTCGGGCAAAGCGAGACCAGCTTGCTAGTAAATAAATACAATTTAAAAAATAGAGGCAGCTCACTGGTAAGTGCTGCTATTTGAGCTATTTTTAGAACAGGCCAGCGGGCTACTCATCTGGTCCTTACGGGCTACCTGGTGCCCGCGGGCACCGCGTTGGTGACCCCTGCTCTAAAGTGTTGTGTTTGATTTTAAGTTTTGTACTTAATTTAAAAGGGGTGCTGGACTGTCTGGCTGACCTGTCAGCGATCCTTTTTCTGTCTCCCTGTAATGTTTTGTCTGATCGAATGGGATTGTGCTGAAAATGTAATTTCCCCTCAGGGATCAATAAAGTACTATCTAATATACTGTAACATGTGGGGTGTATTTACTCCTTTGAGATACTCTTAATGCCAAATGTGAGTTGTTAATAATTAGTAGGACTGTCAAAAATGTATATATTTCATCGCATTTTGTCCATAGTTAATACATAAATAATCGAAGATAGAAGTTATTTATCTTTAATAACAACCCTAGACAGATCATTTTCAAGTTAACCTACGATCAACACTGGACTACAATTTGTTGGCTTTTTATTTAACTGTGAAACATTATGCCTTTTTCAAATAAAATGGGCACAAAGACAGAGTTAAAGGCCTACTGAAATGACTTCTTTTTTTTTTAAACGGGGATAGCAGATCCATTCTATGTGTCATACTTGATCATTTCGCGATATTGCCATATTTTTGATGAAAGGATTTAGTAGAGAACGACGACGATAAAGGTCGCAACTTTTGCTCGCTGATAAAAAAAAGCCTGTACCGGAAGTAGTGTGACGTCACCAGAGGAAGGACTCCTCATATTCTACCATTGTTTTCAATGGACCGAGAAAGCGACGATTACCCCATTAATTTGAGCGAGGATGAAAGATTCGTGGATGAGGAACGTGAGAGTGAAGGACTAGAGTGCAGTGCAGGACGTATCTTTTTTCGCTCTGACCGTAACTTAGGTACAAGGGTTCATTGGATTCCACACTTTCTCCTTTTTCTATTGTGGATCACGGATTTGTATTTTAAACCACCTCGGATACTATATCCTCTTGAAAATGAGAGTCGAGAACGCGAAATGGACATTCACAGTGACTTTTATCTCCACGACAATACATCGGCGAAGCTCTTTAGCTACTGAGCTAACATGATAGCATCGGGCTCAAATGCAGATAGAAACAAAATAATATGACTGGAAGGATAGACAGAAGATCAACAATACTATTAAACCATGGACATGTAACTACACGGTTAATAATTCTCAGCCTGGCAAAGCTGTTGCTAACGACGCCATTGAAGCTAACTTAGCAACGGGACCTCACAGAGCTATGATAAAAACATTAGCGCTCCACCTACGCCAGCCAGCCCTCATCTGCTCATAAACACCCGTGCTCACCTGCGTTCCAGCGATCGACGGTGCGACGAAGGACTTCACCCAATCATCCGTGCGGTCGGCGGCTAGCGTCGGCTAGCGCGTCTGCTATCCAAGTCAAAGTCCTCCTGGTTGTGTTGCTACAGCCAGCCGCTAATACACCGATCCCACCTACAACTTTCTTCTTTGCAGTCTCCATTGTTCATTAAGCAAATTGCAAAAGATTCACCAACACAGATGTCCAGAATACTGTGGAATTTTGAAATGAAAACAGAGATTTTTTGTATTGGATTCAATGGTTTACCAATACTTCCGTTTATCTACTGACGTCACGCGCATACGTCATCATACATAGACGTTTTCAACCGGAAGTGTGGCGGGAAATTTAAAATTGCACTTTATAATCTAACCCGGCCGTATTGGCATGTGTTGCAATGTTAAGATTTCATCATTGATATATAAACTATCAGACTGCGTGGTCGGTAGTAGTGGCTTTCAGTAGGCCTTTAATGGCGTGTCCAAAAATGTTGTCCTTACAGTAAACTAGTGTTAACCTGTTAAGCCCTGTTGGGTTATTTTCCCAGGGTGCATTGCAGGCAAGTCATCAGCCTGTCTAATTCCTCTGGGTTCTTCCTCTCCCTCCCAGCCCACCTGACCCTCATGGCCTTGAAGCTGGCCTGTGACTTCTTGAACAAAGGGGGCACCTTCGTCACCAAGGTCTTCCGCTCTAAAGACTACCAGCCGCTGCTCTGGATCTTCCAGCAGTTCTTCAAGAAGGTGCAGGCCACCAAGCCCCAGGCGTCGAGGAACGAGTCCGCTGAGATATTTGTGGTTTGCCAGGGTCTGTGACACTTTGTAGTTTTGGATGCATGGCCGTTTCCTATTTAAACTTTTTGTATATTTTTGTTGTAATCCCCAGGTTTCCTGGCACCTGTCAAAATAGATACCAAGTTCTTTGATGCCAAATATGCATTTAAAGAGGTGGAGGTGCAGGCCAAAACTGTGAAGGACCTGGTTCCTAACAAGAAGCCAAAGGTTTGTGTATGACAGTGGTAACCCTAAAACACAATCAGTGTACCAATTCACCAGGAAATCCCTTTCATTTTCCACTTGAACTGATACTCTACCAATTCCCAGTACCTGGAAATCCATACCAGTTCTCAACAATCCTAATTTTCAGTAGTGGTAATAAAATTGTATTTGTTTATAATTAGGATTAAAATGGGTTTTAATCTAACATTTAACAGTAATAGCTGTGCTTTCTAGTTGTATATCTATTTTTTTTAACATTTGCTTCAGCTATCGATTATTAAACTAATGGAGTAATCTAGTTGTTCGATTAATGGGATAAAACACACTTCATAGTCTCAATGCGTGTTTTAGGAAAAATAGTTCTGGTTGCCATAAACTTCATTACCTTCTATTTAGTGATTATTTATCTTTTAGTTACGTTGAAATTTAACTTTTTATTTTATTTTACCTTCTATTTTGTGTTAACTTTGTTTATGCTGTCCGGATTTTATCAATTTTTATTAGTTACATTCGCTAAACAATTAACCAAAGCTGCACCCTATTTGTGAGTATGCATTCATTTCATTTCACGAGTGTTGCATATCTGAGTTATTGTGCAAAAATATGGGAAATAACTACAAATGTGCGCTTCATGCACTAACTGTGTTACAAAAAATATCAGTTATAATAATACATAATGTTGGATATAGAGAACATACAAACACTTCATTTATTGAATATTGAAATTCAATGAGTTGGTGCATTTGCAAACAGCTAAAATGATGTAAACTATAACCTGCTAGCCAAGAATGTACAACAATTCTTCTCAACAAAAGAGGAGAAATATAACCTTAATATAAAACTTTTGTACAACACTTAAAACCTATCAGTATGTGGAATTAAATGATGGAATGGATTAAGCTAGGAAATCAAAACAAAGCACCAATTTGATTCAGTTTAAGAGACTGTTCAAAGTACGCAGAACAACAATTATGATGAACATCTTGAACCTTTTTGTTTTTTTCTTATGATATAAAGATTATGTATTGAATATTTGTTTACTGACTATGGTATTTTATTTATTTATTCACTGTTATAATAATAATAATAATAATAATAGATTTTATTTGTAAAAAGCACTTTACATCGAGTAAACAACCCCAAAGTGCTACAAAGTATAAAAAAATAAAATAAAAAGATAATAAAAAATAATTAAAAATAAAAACTAGAACAGCCAAATAGCTAAAACTAGTTTGCATATATCTAAAAAAAAAAAAAGGCTTTTTTAAAAAGAAGGGTTTTTAAGCCTTTTTTAAAAGCATCCACAGTCTGTGGTGCCCTCAGGTGGTCAGGAAGAGCGTTCCACAGACTGGGCGCGGCGGAGCAGAAAGTTTGTAGCTGTTACAGAGAACAAGGAAATGGGATAAAACTGCTATAATATGAAAAGTGGTAGGATTAAATAAGGCTCAGCTTCTGCTGTCATGAAACAACTGGAAATATGAGATGCATTACATTGTGTCGTATGCATGTTCCAGATAAACTGAAACTGAACTGAACAGTCTCAGTTCCTGGAGATGTTGCAGTTTCTAACGCTGATGGTCTTTTTGTGCCTCAGGCGGAAGGATACACAGAAGGTGACCTGACGCTCTTCCACAGTGTGTCTGTTACCGCCTTTCTCAAAGCTGAAAACCCCGTGGACTTTCTGGGCAAAGCCAGTGAGGTGAGTGCATCTTATTTTGCACATTCAGCTTCACAATGGGGCTGCTGTATTCTGCAAATAATGTTGATTATGATTTGAGTTTTTTTTTTTTACTGAGAATTGTGATGGTGATTCACACACACACACATGACATGTTCGAGGCTGGTTTTAAAGAAACGTGTTGTTTATTAATAAAGTGTTTTTTTAGCAACTTTGTGGTTCACTTACTGCGGACTAGGTGCATCGTGGATTTTAAAAGAACATATTTTTCGGACTACAGAGTGTATTTAAGCCGGACCCACTAAATTTTAGTGAGAAAAAATGTTTGACATATTAGCCTTCTTGGAATGTAAGCCGCAGATATATATGTTGTGAAATTTGTTATTTACACAAATATTTTGTAAATGTTTATTTACATACCTTAAAGGCCTACTGAAATGAATTTTTTTTATTTAAACGGGGATAGCAGATCTATTCTATGTGTCATACTTGATCATTTCGCGATATTGCCATATTTTTGCTGAAAGGATTTAGTATAGAACAACGACGATAAAGATTGCAACTTTTGGTATCTGATAAAAAAAAGGCTTGCACCTACCGGAAGTAGCGTGACGTAGTCAGTTGAACATATACGCAAAGTTCCCTATTGTTTACAATGATGGCCGCATGAAGTGAGAGAGATTCGGACCGAGAAAGCGACAATTTCCCCATTAATTTGAGCGAGGATGAAAGATTTGTGGATGAGTAAAGTGCAAGTGAAGGACTAGTGGGGAGTTGAAGCTATTCAGATAGGGAAGATGCTGTGAGAGCCGAGGGTGACCTGATATTCAGCTGGGAATGACTACAACAGTAAATAAACACAAGACATATATATACTCTATTAGCCACAACACAACCAGGCTTATATTTAATATGCCACAAATTAATCCTGCATAAAAACACCTGCGTGTTTGTTATGCTAGCTCCTAGCTCCTCTGCTAGCTCCTAGCTCCATAGAACACGCCAATACAATTCAAACACCTGATCAACACACACAATCACTCAGCCCAAAAGACCGTTTACCTAACCCAAGGTTCATAAAGCTTATATATTTTTAAAAAGTTACGTACGTGACGCGCACATACGGTCAAGTTATCGAATGTTTAGCAGCCAAGGCTGCATACTCACGGTACCTGATATTCAGCTGGGAATGACTACAACAGTAAATAAACACAAGACATATATATACTCTATTAGCCACAACACAACCAGGCTTATATTTAATATGCCACAAATTAATCCTGCATAATAACACCTGCGTGTTTGTTATGCTAGCTCCTAGCTCCTCTGCTAGCTCCTAGCTCCATAGAACACGCCAATACAATTCAAACACCTGATCAACACACACAATCACTCAGCCCAAAAGACCGTTCACCTAACCCAAGGTTCATAAAGCTTATATATTTTTAAAAAGTTAGTACGTGACGCGCACGTACGGTACGGTACGTGTTATGCTAGCTCCTAGCTCCTCTGCTAGCTCCTAGCTCCATAGAACACGCCAATACAATTCAAACACATGATCAACACACACAATCACTCAGCCCAAAAGACCGTTCACCTAACCCAAGGTTCATAAAGCTTATATATTTTAAAAAAGTTACGTACATACGCAAAAAAAAGCCAAAGCTGCATACTCACAGTAGCACGTCTGCGTCTTTGTCATCCAAATCAAAGTAATCCTGGTAAGAGTCTGTGTTGTCCCAGTTCTCTACAGGCGTCTGTGTATCCAAATCAAAAGTCCTCCTGGTTAGAGTCTCTGTTATCCGAGTTCTTCCATCTTGACTGCATCTTTCGGGAATGTAAACAAAGAAGCGCCGGCTGTGTACTGTTGTGGCTGACTACGTTCGAAAAATACGTCCATTTCGCACCGACAACTTTCTTCTTTGCTTGCTTGGCTTCCTTCTCCATAATGCAATGAACATGATTGAAACAGATTCACGAACACAGATGTCCAGAATACTGTGGAATTATGAAATGAAAACAGAGCTTTTTCGTATCGGCTTCAATGTGGAAGGCATACCCGTGTTCGCCGGGCTACGTCACGCGCATACGTCATCCGCAGAGGCGTTTCGAACCGGAAGTTTAGCGGCAAATTTAAAATGTCACTTTATAAGTTAACCCGGCCGTATTGGCATGTGTTATAATGTTAAGATTTCATCATTGATATATAAACTATCAGACTGCGTGGTCGGTAGTAGTGGCTTTCAGTAGGCCTTTAATGGTTTCCAAACGGTGTCTGTAACACAGCAGTAAAACGGCTGATCAAACAAAACAGAAGTCATCGTCATGGAGCCACTAGCTGCGCAAGTTAGCTCTCCAATCAGCTAAACAGACTCAATAACTGAATTTACTGAGGAATTTGTGAAATTGAAACAATACAAAAAGAATGCAATTGTAAGTTAATGATACTAACACAGACACTCGGAAAAATGTTAGCATATAAGCTAATGCTAACGACTCTAGCTTGATTACATTCCGACGGCACGTACAAATGTGTATAGACTGACCATACGTCCTCTTTGTCCTCTTTTGCGGGGCTGTCCGGGTGGAGTTTCTTAAATGCCTCAAATGTCCGGCATTTTGAGTTAGGGTTGCGTGTATTTTTAATGTAAGTTCAGGGTTAAGAAGGGGTTAAAAACAAAACAAATTGTGAAGGTGTGCGCACGCAGCAACATTGGTGAGGGAGGGGCAGAGACAGAGAGAGCGAGAGAGTTATGATAAACGCGCATGCGTCGCCAGGCTTTGCTTTTTATCAATAAATTTATCAGATTACATTTTTTATTATCTATAGCAGGGATGTCAAAAGTGTGCCCCGTAGCGGAGGCCATTTGCGGCCCACAGCGAATGTTTTAAAGGCCCATGGCACATTCTAAAAATACTATTATAATAAACAAAAGTGAAATAAAAAAGCTTAAAGGTGAAATGTAATTTCGAAAAAGTTGCAATGTTGACTAATAAAACAAAGCTGTTTTTTTTTCTTGAATCAAAATTTTATATTGAATCAAAATCAATGTTGCTATGAATTATTGACATATCCAAGGTTCCCATTACCGTACTTCACATCAAATATTCCACTTTGGAAAATATTTTTGGTGGAAGATTTTGCATATTTTGTGTGTTTGCCATTAAAAACATAGTTTTTGTTTGACAAAAAAATGCGGAAAACAAACAAACAAAAAAACAACATAAAAAAAACCTAAAACATTTTGAAATGAGGGATAGATCTGAAGTTGATGTAGCCTCCAGAGATTTAAGCGTTAAATATAAAATGTACGTGTGCCCTGGCACACCATTATCATCATTTCATGACCCAAGCAAAACACTTTTTACACTTTTATACTGAAATAAATACACATACAACTTATTAAATAAAAACATAGAAAAAACTACCAGCAGTGGTAAAGTTTAGATCCATGAAGGAAAGAAGAAAGTGAATGAATGTTTATAACTGAATACATTTACATATGTATACAAATTTGTCTTCTTTTTTTATTATTTCTAGGGATGTCCGATAAAATCGGCCTGCCGATATTATCGGCCGATATATGCGTTAAAATGTAATATCGGAAATTATCGGTATCGGTTTTTTATTATCTGTATCGTTGTTTTTATTTTTATTTTTTATTAAATCAACATAAAAAACACAAGATACACTTACAATCAGTGCACCAACCCAAAAAACCTCCCTCCCCCCATTTCTTTCTGTTATTAATATTTCTGGTTCCTACATTATATATCAATATATATCAATACAGTCTGCAAGGGATACAGTCCGTAAGCACACATGATTATGCGTGCTGCTGGTCCACTAATAGTACTAACCTTTAACAGTTAATTTTACTCATTTTCATTAATTACTAGTTTCTATGTAACTGTTTTTATATTGTTGTACTTTCTTTTTTATTCAAGAAAATGTTTTTAATTTAGTTATCTTATTTTATTTTTATTTTTTAAAAAGTACCTTATCTTCACCATACATGGTTGTCCAAATTAGGCATAATAATGTGTTAATTCCACGACTGCATATATCGGTTGATATCGGTATCGGTTGATATCGGTATCTGTAATTAAAGAGTTGGACAATATCGGAATATCGGATATCGGCAAAAAGCCATTATCGGACATCCCTAATTATTTATTTTAATTAATTAACGGTTATGACAACCTTTTTCCAAAACCCAATATAGAATGTGAGATATAACAGGATAATGCATACGTTTGTCTTTTTTTTTCCAAAACGCTTACAAAAAAGTGGGACCCCATTTTGAAAATTCTTAGCGCCAACACTGTTGTCAACAGAGGAGAAAGAATGCTTTATTTAAATAAATATATTACCGTATTTATAAAGCAAGATCAAGTATCATTGTGCTGCCCGCCTTGGCAGGCATATGTGTCCTCTTTTTGGGATTACAGAATATGGTCAGCCTAAATGTGTATGTAAACACTCCTACAGACATCACACATGGGACGCTTTAGTAAGTAGGAATTGTTTTAGTTTTATTGTAAAACTTACAACGATGCTGGGAGTGATGAATGGAGAAACGCTATGGACGAATATATATCCGGCACGAAACAGGAAGTACGTTGTCAACCCCTATTGCGCCGTAGGACAAACAATAACACCTTTTCAATGTCTATGTCGGCGTAAAATGAAAACTATTTGTTGATTATGAAACATTATGGCCGTCGGTAAAGAAAAAATCATAAATTAGCCGCACAGTTTCATAACCCGCATGGTTCAAAGTAGGGATGTCCGATAATGGCTTTTTGCCGATATTGTCCAACTCTTTAATTACCAATACCGATATCAACCGATACCGATATATACAGTCGTGGAATTAACACATTATTATGCCTAAGTTGGACAACCAGGTATGGTTAAGATAAGGTCCTTTTTAAAAACATTAATAAAATAAGATAAATAAATTAAAAACATTTTGTTGAATAAAAAAGAAAGTAAAACAATATAAAAACAGTTACCTAGAAACTAGTAATTAATGTAAATGAGTAAAATTAACTGTTAAAGGTTAGTACTATTAGTGGACCAGCAGCACGCACAATCATGTGTGCTTACGGACTGTATCCCTTGCAGACTGTATTGATATATATTGATATATAATGTAGGAACCAGAATATTAATAACAGAAAGGAACAACCCTTTTGTGTGAATGAGTGTAAATGGGGGAGGGAGGTTTTTTGGGTTGGTGCACTAATTGTAAGTGTATCTTGTGTTTTTTATGTTGATTTAATAAAAATAAAAACACCGATCATTTCCAATATTACATTTTAAAGCATTTATCGGCCGATAACATCGGACATCTCTAGTTCAAAGTCTTGGAAAAAGTAGCGGCTCATAGTCCGTAAAATACGGTAGCATTGAGTACGTTGAGGTTTGAGTACCCGCTGAAGTTTTCATGTAAAAATGATGTAGGTTTTAGAATATATCAAGTGTTTTTAGAGCATAGGAAGTGTTTATAAGCTGTATGGATGGCTTATAAAGACTTTAAATTCATATCATGTTCATTTAAAAAAATCACAACATAAATAGTGTCTCTTTGTGAGAGGGGGCTCTGGAAACACTGCATAATCATTATTTTGAGGCAAGTCATTGTCTGGTTCTGCTTTAAAGAATCTTCTGATGGTATTTCTCTCGTTCTTCTTTTAAAACTAATAATTAGATTGACTCAAGGTGGTGATGTTTTGTGTGCAGCCTGACTGTGCCTGGATTGTCACGTTCAACCCTGTTGTTCCTCCTAGATGACCTTTGACAACCCAGACCTGGAGGATCACTTCACCACCAGCGACGAGATAAAGGAGTGTTGTCGGGACATCAAAGTTTTAGGCCGCAAAGAACTCCGGTGAAACCTTTTTCCTTCCCCTTTCAGCTGTTCTTTACGCAGAACATGCTTCCATTGGCAAAATGCGGACAGGACGCTCGTTCCTTAATGTTGTCTTAAACACACAGACTGCTGCTGAACTGGAGGACCAAGATGAGGAGGTACTTGACCAAGAAACTGAAGGAGGCCAAGCAGCAGGACCAGGGGATCAGGTACAGGTCACCAGGTTGATGCGCCGTCTCAGCCAAAGTCTGCTCTTGTTTTTAGGGGCTTCTCGAAAGCACATGTTTTTCATTCCCTGATTTATGGTTCTTTACACCACAAGTGTCCCAACTATTTCCACCAAGGGCCGCAGAAGAAAAAGGCAAAAGATGTGGGGGCCATTTGAATCTTTCTCCATTTTAAAACCAACACATTATATACAGACCCTTTTTAAAAAATTTGAATACCATGGAAAAGTGTATTTATTTCCATAATTCCATTCAAAACGTTAAACCTCCTAAGATTATAGATTCAGGGCCCACAACTTTAACGATTTCAAGTAGAGATGAATGCTTTAAAATGTAATATCGGAAAAAACATTTTTATTATCGGTATCATTTTTTTGTTTTGTTTGTTTTTTTAATTAAATCGACATAAAAAACACAAGACACACTTACAATTAGTGCACCAACCCAAAAAACCTCCCTCCCTCATTCACACTCATTCACACAAAAGGGTTGTTTCTTTCTGTTATCAATATTCTGCTTCCTACATTATATATCAATATATATCAATACAGTCTGCAAGGGATACAGTCCGTAAGCACACATGATTGTGCGTGCTGCTGCTCCACTAATAGTACTAACCTTTAACAGTTAATTTTACTCATTTTCATTAATTACTGGTTTCTATGTAACTATTTTTTATATTGTTTTACTTTCTTTTTTATTCAAGAAAATGTTTTTAATTTATTTCTTATTTTATAAATTTTTTTTAAAAAGGACCTTATCTTCACCATACCTGGTTGTCCAAATTAGGCATAATAATGTGTTAATTCCACGACTGTATACATCAGTATTGGTTGATATCGGTATCTGTAATCAAGAGTTGGACAATATCGGGATATCGGCAAAAATCGGACATCCCTAATTTCAAGTATTATCAATCAATGTTTACTCAAGCCCTAAATCACGAGTGTCTCAAAGGGCTGCACAAGCCACAACGACATTATTGGTTCAGATCCCACATCAGGGCAAGTAAAAACTCAACCCAAATGGGATGACAATGAGAAACCTTGAAGGGGACCGCAGATGTGGGGTACCCCTCCCCCCAAGTTTTTTTAATGGCAAGAACACAAACTATGCAATATTTCCCCTTCAAAGTGGATTACTTGTTGTGAAGTCATTGCAGCCTTGAATATGTCAACCATTCATTGATTTTGATTCCTTTTTATTTTTTGAGCAATGACAGATTTTTGTTTAATTACACTGAAGGTCTTGAGGATCCAAAAGGGCCCCACTAATAAATGTGTTAAGTCATATTTTTTTATTTACTTTCAATGCTTGAATATCTACATCTAGTTTTTTTTCCTCCCATTTTTGATTTATATTTTATGCTTTTTGTCCAATAAACTTTGGTTTTAATATGGCAAACATTTCTAAAACATACTTAAAAATAAATATTTGGTGTGAAGTAATTGGAGCGTTCAATAATTCATAACATTGATTTTGATTCATTATTATTTTTTGAGCAATGACAGTTCAAAAGGACAGCTTTTATGGCAGCTTTGTGTTAGAGTCAACATTTCAACACATTTTTGTTACAGTACATCTGTTTGCGCTTTTATTCCACTTTATGTTTTATAAGTAGGGATGTCCGATAATGGCTTTTTGCCGATATGCCGATATTGTCCAACTCTTTAATTACCGATACCGATATCAACCGATACCGATATCAACCGATATATACAGTCGTGGAATTAACACATTATTATGCCTAATTTGGACAACCATGTATGGTGAAGATAAGGTACTTTTTTAAAAAATGAATCAAATAAAATAAGATAAATTAATTAAAAACATTTTCTTGAATAAAAAAGAAAGTAAAACAATATAAAAACAGTTACATAGAAACTAGTAATTAATGAAAATTTGTAAAATTAACTGTTAAAGGTTAGTATTATTAGTGGACCAGCAGCACGCACAATCATGTGTGCTTACGGACTGTATCCCTTGCAGACTGTATTGATATATATTGATATATAATGTAGGAACCAGAATATTAATAACAGAAAGAAGCAACCCTTTTGTGTGAATGAGTGTAAATGGGGAAGGGAGGTTTTTTGGGTTGGTGCACTAATTGTAAGTTTTGTGGATTTAATAAAAAAATAAATTAAAAAAAACGATACTGATAATAAATAAACCGATACCAATAATTTCCGATATTACATTTTGACGCATTTATCGGCCGATAATATCGGCAGACCGATATTATCGGACATCTCTATTTATAAGTAATAATTTCTTTAGAATGTGCACTTTGGGCAGTCCTGGTTTACACCATCAGACATTAGCCGTACAGAAACTTTACGGTAGATTTATCGTAATTGAGAGAGAAAGAATGTAAAGAACAATATTAAATATGAATAATTACTGCAGCATTTAAGAAAAAATGTTGATGAAAATCCTAAAAGAGGGCACTTGATATCAATTATTTTATGTGCACAAAGCTTTCTCCCTGATTCAGAAAATGTATTTATTTATTTTTCCATATGTGTGAAACAAGACCACTGCAGAGGAGCACTGTTTTGGTTAAGAATAAATTAATGATGCTTGAACGCTGTTTTATTTTTTATTTCTACAAAAAAACACCTCTTTTTCCCTAGTGGCTACTTGGCTGAAAAAAGGTGAAGAAGCACAAGTGGAGTCGATGCTAACTGTGTCTGTTCATCTCCAGCTTAAGTTCCGACGAAGCGGAAGGCAGCTCGGACGACGAAGCAGACAACAACAAGAAGAAGGAGGAAGGGGAGGAGGAGGAACTGAACGAGGAGGAAGAAATGGAGAAGAAACTAGCCGAGCTGAAATCGGAGGAGGTGGCTGATCTTAAGCGGTATGACTGTTTCAAATGTTGCATCACTCTCTGCTCACACAACAAAAAAGTCCATTGCGCGAGATTTTGGTCAATCTCGCCGTTAGTCGGGATGGTCCGATCAGGGTTTTATATTGCTGAGTGAGATCAGTCACATTTATAAAGAGTATTGTGTATTTACACTGTAACGATACCAACACACTATTGAAACTACTTCTTTATTCTCATTTATTTGATCAAAATAGTACACAATTGTCAGGTTCAAACACTGACGACATTTATTAAACAAGACAAGAGGCAAAGAATTAAACAGAGACAGAATTCAATTTGGGCTCAATATTGAGGAGAGTCGTCTGTACACCGTACCCTTGCACAGTATCTCAGCACGCTCTGCCAAAATATTGCACGCCTCCTTCTTTTATTTTGGACTCTCCCCGACCACATAGCCACCGCTGTTTCCAAAGGACAAAGGTCGCAAAAAGTTCACAGAAAAGGTCGTAAACAATTTACAGAAAAAGTCCGTTCGTAAAATAGTTCAAAAAGACGTTCATAAACCAGTTCAAAAAGAGGTCGCCTGGAAATTGGGCAGATCCTGTCTTCTCTCCGCTTTGAAGTCCTTGGGTTAGAACAATATCTTTCTGTTGATTACCATACATGAAAGAACACAGGAACACCTTCATTTTGCTTCCCCCCCCTACACAGTGGAGTTTTACGAGCCTTACTCTTGGTAGGTTTCAAAGACAGCTTTTGTCTTCTCACCAGACCCTCGATGTAACACAAAGTTTTTGTGATAATTTAGAAACAATTATTCTAAAAACAATAACTAAAGTAAATCTTTTAAATCCTCTGGTTTTGCCCTCAAAGTCCTCCTGTTACGCCTCGTCCTTCAGTGATGATAACACTTGTAGAAAACATTGACGTTATTACCTTAGTGGAGCGGCTCCACACTGTGTATGAACATACGCAGCTATCTGCCTCCGTCAGCCGGGGGACCACAAATAAAGTATCAGCCAGAGGGGGCGGCGTGGCTCGGTTGGTAGAGCGACCGTGCCAGCAACTTGAGGGTTCCAGGTTCGATTCCGCCGTCCTAGTCGCTGCCTTTGTGTCCTTGAGCAAGGCACATTACCCACCCTGGTTTAAATGTCGCTCACAATTCACTTCAAAGGGGCTCGGCTTTCGTGATCAGTATTGAAAGACAATCAGCACTGGCTGATCAAATACCTTTTCACGGAAATCAATACTGATCAATGGCCGATCGATTAGAGAGCGTCTGTTCAATTCCAATTTGTTTTGCTGAACAGCAGAAGTATACTAATGATTTCACGATATAATTGTTTTGTATCGATTGATAGCGATAATATTTTTATGACCTGTGGAATATAAGGAGCTGGAGAAAAATGTATGAAATATGAACATATTTATTGTAAAATGAAGGTGCACAAATCATGAATATGTAAGAAATGCTTCATAAAGTGTAAGAAAATAGTGAGAAAATGCAAACATAGAGAAACCTGAGAACTATTTTCTGCAGCGTTAGTGGCAGGAAGTTACAGCTGTGCTCTAAAGGGTGAGCTAAGTGTGGTAATAGTGGTCTTGCCTTGCATCATTTACAGACCACATTGGTCTGACTGCGGTCCCTTTGGGAAAAATCCAAAAACTGTCCAGGTGATTTTTCCTCTTTTATCCACAATTTCTTCATTTGGACTTTCTCTTCTCACTCCATGCAAAGAATCAACCAAACATGATAGTTGATACTGTCACCTGATTGGCTGTTAGCGTGTCACTCCCACTGATCAGAGAGCGAGTGTTTTGTTCATGCAACCAACCTTGCTTCCATACTTGTGTGAATGGGAATTATATTTATATAGCGCTTTTTCTCTAGTGACTCAAAGCGCTTTTACATAGTGAAACCCAATATCTAAGTTACATTTAAACCAGCGTGGGTGGCACTGGGAGCAGGTGGGTGAAGTGTCTTGCCCAAGGACACAACGGCAGTGACTAGGATCGCGGAAGCGGGGATCGAACCTGGAACCCCCAAGTTGCTGGCACGGCCACTCTACCAACCGAGCTATACCGCCCCTTCTGCTTTCTTCCCGCCAAGAAGAGAAAAAAAAATATATGGAACACATTTTTTATTGATATCCAAAACGTATGTCTATTGCGATTATATATTGATATCGTTTTATTGCCCCGCCTTAGTGTGACAAATATAGAACCCAAAATGGAACTTTCTTGCAACCTGGGGAAGTCTACACACATGCCTGTTGTGGTTTCATAGTACAATAGGAACAATATCATTGTATTTAAAGGATTTTGTCTTTAATATGTGGTCAAAAAAGCACATTGTTCCCCATTTCACAACCAGCAAAGTTCTGTCTCAAGATCATAAAACTTGAGACGCAGACAGCCAGTCAATACCAATAAAACACCACTAGTTAGTTAGTTCTGCTGTATGTATCTTTTGTATTTATTTTTAGGATGCGTATGAACGGTGAAGGTGTTAAAATGTAAATGGTTGCCAGTACAGTTAAAGGCCTACTGAAATGAAATGTTCTTATTTAAACGGGGATAGCAGGTCCATTCTATGTGTCATACTTGATCATTTCGCTATATTGACATATTTTTGCTGAAAGGATTTAGTAGAGAACATCGACGATAAAGTTCGCAACTTTTGGTCGCTGATAACAAAGCCTTGCCTGTATCGGAAGTAGCGTGACGTCACAGGTTGTGGAGCTCCTCACATCTGCACATTGTTTACAATCATGGCCAGCAGCAGCAAGAGCGATTCGGACCGAGAAAGTGACGATTACCCCATTAATTTGAGCGAGGATGAAAGATTCGTGGATGAGGAAAGTGAGAGTGAAGGATTAGAGGGCAGTGGAAGCGATTCAGATAGGGAAGATGCTGTGAGAGGCGGGTGGGACCTGATATTCAGCTGGGAATGACTAAAACAGTAAATAAACACAAGACATATATATACTCTATTAGCCACAACACAACCAGGCTTATATTTAATATGCCACAAATTAATCCGCATAACAAACACCTCCCCTCTCCTGTCCATATAACCCACCAATACAAATCAAACACCCGCACAACACACTCAATCCCACAGCCCAAAGTACCGTTCACCTCCGTAAAGTTCATACAGCACATATATTTCCCCAAAGTTACGTACGTGACATGCACATAGCGGCACGCACGTACGGGCAAGCGATCAAATGTTTGGAAACCAAAGCTGCGTACTCACGGTAGCGCGTCTGCTATCCAACTCAAAGTCCTCCTGGTTGTGTTGCTGCAGCCAGCCGCTAATACACCGATCCCACCTACAGCTTTCTTCTTTGCTGTCTTCATTGTTCATTAAACAAATTGCAAAAGATTCACCAACACAGATGTCCAGAATATTGTGGAATTTTGCGATGAAAACAGACTTAATAGCTGGCCGCAATGGTGTCCCAATATGTCCGCACAATCCGTGACGTCACGCGCAAACGTCATCATACCGAGACGTTTTCAGCAGAATATTTCGCGGGAAATTTAAAATTGCACTTTATAAGTTAACCCGGCCGTATTGGCATGTGTTGCAATGTTAAGATTTCATCATTGATATATAAACTATCAGACTGCGTGGTCGGTAGTAGTGGCTTTCAGTAGGCCTTTAATAATGGCTGTGACTTGTGTATGTGAGCCAGGAAGAAGAGGAAGCTGCTCAAAGAACATAGAAAGCAGAGGGAGAGGGTGGAGCTGAAGATGGATCTTCCAGGTGTCTCCATTGCTGACAATGAGGACGTCAGCCTTTTCTCCCTACACACCATGAAGAAGAAGCAGGTGAGTTCACACTCGGGTTGTCCCGATACCAATATTTTGGTACCGGTACTAAAATTTATTTTGATACTTTTCTAAATAAAGGGGACTACTAAAAATGTCATTATTGTCTATATTTTAACAAAAAAATCTTACGGCACATTAAACATATGTTTATTATTGCAATTTTGGACCTTAAATAAAATAGTGAACATACTAGACAACGTGTATTTTAGTAGTAAGTAAACAAACAAAGACTCCTTAATTAGTCTGCTGATGTATGCAGTAACATATTGTCATTTATCTACCTATTATTTTGTCAACATTATGAGGGACAAACTGTAAAAATGTATTATTAATCTACTTGTACATTTACTGTTAATATCTGATTATTTTCTGTTTCAACATGTTCTATCTACACTTCTGTTAAAATGTAATAATCACTTATTCTTCTGTTGTTTGATACTTTACTACTCAGTGGTCTAGTGGTTAGAGCAGGGGTCGGCAACCTTTACCACTCAAAGAGCCATTTTGGCAAGTTTCACAAATTAAAGAAAATAATGGGAGCCACAAAAAAAATGTTTTAATTTAAAATGAAAAACACCGCATACAAAGCTTAAATGCTTTGTGCTATGTTAACCAGAGGTCTCAGACACACGCACCGGCACGCACTTTAATGTGGAAATTTGATGTTAGTGCGGCCCGCGAGTTTTGAATGAATGGCGCTCGATAGCGTCATACCTGCCAACCCTCTCATTATTTCCGGGAGACTCCCGACTATCAGGGCGAGATGGCACTGCTTTTGGCGCCCTCTAAAGCCTGCCCAAACAGTGTACCTGCTCGACCACATGTACAATGCCGTTTCAGCTTGCTCACGTAAGTGATAGCAAGGCGTACTAGGTCAGCAGCCACACATCTTACACTGACGGTAGCCTTATAAAACAGCTTTAACACTGTTACGTTACAAATATGCGCCACACTTTGAACCCACACCAAAAAAGAATGACAAACACATTTCTGGAGAACATCTGCACTGTGACACAACACAACCAATACCCAGAATCCCATGCAGCCCTAACTCTTCCACTCAACCAACGCACGGAGGGGATGGGGGGGTTGATGTGTGGGGGGATTTGGTGGTAGCGGGGGTGTATAATCTAGACCGGAAGAGTTAGGGCTGCATGGGATTCTGGGTATTGGTTGTGTTGTGTTTATGTTGTGTTACGGTGGGATGTTCTTCAGAAATGTGTTTTTCATTCTTTTTTGGTGTGAGTTCACAGTGTGGCGCATATTTGTAACGTAACAGTGTTAAAGTTGTTTGATACGGCTACCGTCAGTGTAAGCTGTGTGGCTGATGACTAAGTATGCTTTGCTGTCGCCTATGTGTGCAAGTAAAAGCTACATACAACATGTGGCCGGGCTGGCACGCTGTTTGTAAATGCTATAGAGAACAATTACTACAGTGCAATTAGGGCACCCCCTTAATTTAGTAATTAGAGTGAAAATAGGATTATATTTTCCCTGGGAGTTATCTAGGAGAGGCACTGAGATCCATAAGTAAGTCTCCTGGGAAAATCGGGGGGGTCGGCAAGTATGCAGCTGAGCCGCATCAGAGTGGTCAAAGAGCCGCATGCGGCTCTGGAGCTGCGGGTTGCCGACCCCTGGGTTAGAGTGTCCGCCCTGAGATCGGTAGGTTGTGAGTTCAAACCACGGTCGAGTCATACCAAAGACTATAAAAATGGGAGCCATTACCTCCCTGCTTGGCACTCAGCATCAAGGGTTTGAATTGGGGGTTAAATCGCCAAAAATGATTCCCGGGCGTGGCCACCGCTGCTGCCCACTGCTACCCTCACCTCCCAGGGGGTGAACAAGGGGATGGGTCAAATACAGAGGACAAATTTCACCACACCTAGTGTGACAATCATTGGTACTTTAACTTAAGTTTACATTAGTTTTGGATGATACCGCAAATTTAGGTATCGATCCGATACCAAGTCGTTACAGGATCATACATTGGTCATAATTTAAGTTGTGTCCAGGGACGTATTTCCTGACTTTATGAATCTAATATGAATAAAAAGGAAAAAAGATTGTGACGATAAAAAATATCGATGTAATCATAGTAGTATCGACTAGATACGCTCTTGTACTTGGTATCATTACAGTGGATGTCAGGTGTAGATCCACCCATGGCATTTGTTTACATTGTGACGCCGGTGAGCTAAGGTGTGTAGTGAAGCATGTTTAGCTATTCCTCGTCCTCCAGTGATAATGCTACTCACTTTATTTGTCACCATGGAGGCGAAGATTAGTGATTTAGAAGTAGCTAAAACACTGCTGACTGCTACCTAGCTAGCCATGTGTTAAAGCACCTCTTCCTGAGGGCGTTTCAGTGTTATAACTTCACCTTTATCTTTACTTTTTACACCAAAATGCGTCCATTCTCCCTTTTCTTTCTACACACTGTGTCTGCTTGTAAGTACTCCGTGTGTGTGTGTGCGCTGCCGAACATGCTCCTCTGCTCGTAAAACCAGCAATGTCACCTTGTGACAACAATGTGCCGTCATGACTGTAAAAAAAAATATATATATATGGCGAACTGGTACTTTTCAAACAGAGTATAGTACTGTTTTTGATTCATTAGTACCGCGATACTATACTAGAGTACCGGTATACCGTACAACCCTATTACGCACACACACACACACACACACACACACACACACAGAGGGGTGACTTTTTTTTCTTCTGCCCCCAACCATTTAGGAGTTGGCCAACATATCCCAGGGCGACATGCAGGCCGCAGATGCCCTAAGCGACGACGACGAGGACGTTTACCTGTCTGATGATGAGAAAGCAGACGAGATGTCCCTGGCCTCTGACTTGGACGACGAAGACTTGGAGGAGGTGGAGGAAAGAGAGAGGGCGCTGGCCAAGAAAGCAGCAGCAGAGCAGCAGAAGAAGAAGAAGTGATTGTGCACAATTAGTTTTTCTGTCAACCTGCCTTTTTTTTTTAGTAACGCCTTGTCCGCCTGTCTTCAGAGTGACGTTCACGGAGGAAGAGGAGGACGACGACGAGGTAGAAGACGGTGGCTTGCTGGTGGAGCTGGAAGGAAAGGACGAGAAGAGAGAGAAAGAGACCAACCTGTGGTTCAGCAAGGTTTCTCTACGCTTTCTCCCATAATCCTGCACAGCAGGGGTCCCCATCCACAAGCATAGCCGATTAAAATACAGTGGAACCTCGATATACAAACTTAATTGGTTCTTCAACGTGGTGCGCCAACAGAAACGTGAAGCAGAGTTCCCCATATGAATCAATTTAAACATGAATAGTTGGTGCGAGCCTTGACAAAAGTCCCTATTCTATACATACATATTTATACATAAACATATACATGGAGAATGTATGTATGTGTGTGTGTATATGTATGTATATATATACATACATACATACACACATACACACACAGTACACGCCAAAAGTTTGGACACACCTTCTCATTTCAAAGTGTTTTCTTTATTTTCATGACTATTTATATTGTGGATTGTCACATCAAAACTATGACACCTGTGAAGTGAAAACCATTTCAGGTTTTCACTTTTGGTTGATTTGTTTATTTATATCAAATGTATTTATATCAAATTTAATAAATAATGTAATTATTTATTAAATTATAAATGTATAATATAAATTAAATAATATATATATATATATATATAATATAAATTAAATAATATAAAATAAATATAATTTGATATAAATATATTTATATCAAATTTACCTTTTGAAGCTCATCGAGAGAATGCCAAGAGTGTGCAAATCAGAGCAAAGGGTGGCTATTTTGAAGAAACTAGAATACAAAACTTGTTTTCAGTTATTTCACCTTTTTTTGTTAAGTACATAACTCCACATGTGTATATTCATCTACAAAGTAAATAGTCATGAAAATAAGGAAAACACATTGAATGAGAAGGTGTGTCCAAACTTTTGGCCTGTACTGTGTGTGTTTATGTGTATATATATATATATATACATATATATTAAGGGTGTAACGGTACACACAAATTTCGGTACGTACCTCGGTTTAGAGGTCGCGGTTCGGTTCATTTTCGGTACAGTAAGAAAAAAACTAAATATACATTTTCTGGTTATTTACCAAAATTTGTAAACAATGGCTTTATCCTTTTAACATAACAATAGCATACACACAGGGTCGATTGCCAGGGTTAATGCAGTCAACATATATAGAATAAAAACTAAATAAGATAAGGCTCAGAATTTGTTTCTTAACAAAACCTTTCTACATATAAAGTGCAACATTTCCACATATAAAGTGCAACATTAAACTGCTTGAAGTTGTTGCTCAGATTAAATAAAATGACAAAACTTTTCTTCTACATACAAAAAGTGCAACATTAAACAGTTTCAAGTCAACTCAGCCTCAGATTAACTTTTCTTTTTTTCCCCAGCCTTTAACCCAGGTGACTTTCACTCAATCGTCACGTTTTTTTGGCAGAAAAATCAGTTTATCCACATTGTCTGCAGAAAGAGCAGACCTGCTTGCAGTTAAAATGTCTCCAGCTGTGGAAAATACCCTTTGGCTGAGCACGGCGGTGACAGGTATGGCGAGGTAGTGCCTGGCTAACTTGGCAGTAAGAGGATATATGGGCTCATTGTTCCTCCACCATAGAAGTGGGTCAAAATCTAGTTTTTAATGCAATATGGTCTTAAATCTGCTGCTATAAAAACATTAGTTATTGCTTTAGCCCTGCCTGACTCGCCGAGGAGAGGCTGCTTGCGGTGGGAGCTGTGTTTGTTCGTCTTTCTCTTCGTTGAAGCGATGTTATCCATTGTTGTATCGCACCGCGAAACCAAAATGTTCCCAAACGGGAGATCTTAACGAGGCAGGAGGGTCTTCCAGCTCTGGCTTTTTGCATTTTGTAGTAGCGTGGTCGTTGCTATCATGCCGTGTGTTGTGCCTCGGTGTGCATTGTTTACAAAACGTGCGGTACGCTACTTAATATGTCCGTGTGGAAACTCGTTCGGTACACCTCCGAACTGAACCCCCCGTACGGAAACGGTTCAATACAAATACACGTACAGTTACACCCTTTATTTATATACACTACCGTTCAAAAGTTTGGGGTCACCCAAACAATTTTGTGGAATAGCCTTCATTTCTAAGAACAAGAATAGACTGTCGAGTTTCAGATGAAAGTTCTCTTTTTCTGGCCATTTTGAGCGTTTAATTGACCCCACAAATGTGATGCTCCAGAAACTCAATCTGCTCAAAGGAAGGTCAGTTTTGTAGCTTCTGTAACGAGCTAAACTGTTTTCAGATGTGTGAACATGATCGCACAAGGGTTTTCTAATCATCAATTAGCCTTTTGAGCCAATGAGCAAACACATTGTACCATTAGAACACTGGAGTGATAGTTGCTGGAAATGGGCCTCTATACACCTATGTAGATATTGCACCAAAAACCAGACATTTGCAGCTAGAATAGTCTTTTACCACATTAGCAATGTATAGAGTGTATTTCTTTAAAGTTAAGACTAGTTTAAAGTTATCTTCATTGAAAAGTACAGTGCTTTTCCTTCAAAAATAAGGACATTTCAATGTGACCCCAAACTTTTGAACGGTAGTGTGTGTGTATATATATATATATATATATTAGCTCTACCGGACTATAAGTCGCAGATATATACGTTGCGAAATGAGTTATTTACATACCTAAATTGTTTCAAAAATGGCTGATCATACAAAACAGAAGTACTAGCTCAAAAAAACATTTTTTTTTATCCAAACAACATAACAGCAAGCTCAAATGTCAACACTGAACACGCAAGTAAACGCATACATCTCGTTGGTGAGCTGAAAAAAAGGAACATCTTTTTACCTTTTTGTCTGAGAATATTTGTGGCATTGTTAAAAATGTTTGGTGTTTTGGAGTGATAAACAAGCAGTGGCTTTACATGGTCACCGCTAGCGTTAGCACAAACTATCAGTGTGGGGCGATCCTTCATCGGCTTGTGTCCTGGTAGTGCCTTCTCTTTTGCTGTGATAAAGGTCCGTTGTGGCATCTTTTGCAGTCTTGTCACAATTAAGGACATTCTTAGGAACAAAGCCCCCTTCGCCGATAAAATCCTTAAAAATGAAGGCGCCGCAAGCATGAGGCTATAACTACTTTTCTGATCACACAAAGTGATCTCTTGTTCTCTGACCGGCACAAGGTACGACAATTGTGGAAATGAACTTATCAGAAGTGTCGCGAGCCTCGAAGCTTTTCGAAATGTAAACAAGATCAGACATAAGGGGCTTCGCCTGTTCAAAATAGCCATGCCGGCGATTACAGGAAGTGATGTCATCAAAATGGCAGTCCCCTTGGGGCTTCCAGTGGCACACAAAATAAATACAACGTTTCTACACCGAGACACGGTCCGCACACAGAGGCATATTTGGCGCGATGTAAAGGTTCGCAAATAAATGCGCTCGTGAATGGAGGTTCCACTCTATGTGAAGTATTTTACACTGACGTGACGTTTGCCGCACGCAATCACGTCGCTCGTCTTATCCGCGGTGATGAGACACACCCCTTGCTTGTGCGTGGAGACCATGGCTGTCTCGCTAAATGACAACAACATCAGACTGTGATCAGTCTGACATGCTGCCAATGTTGTTTGCTTTTGTAGGCCATCTTTAATGAGATTGAGCTGGAAGGAGACGCAGAGAGTGAACTCCGACAGTCTCAGTGGCTCCAAAACCAACAAGCAGGTCAGTGCCTCCACTGGAAAAACCCACACTCTCACCAAGTATATATTTCTCATTTCTAGTCAAATGATCTTTTATCTGAAGTCATTTTTCAGTGAGACATAAGATCTTGATTTTAGCCAGTGGATCTTCTGAGGAAAGAGCATCGCAAGTTTGTTATAAGACAAAAACTCACATTACTAGTAAGTATAGCTAATAAGAAGAGATGTCCGATAATATCGGATTGCCGATATTATCGGCCGATAAATGCTTTAAAATGTAACATCGGAAATTATCGGTATCGGTTTCAAGAAGTAAAATTTATGACTTTTTAAAACGCTGCTGTGTACACGGACGTAGGGAGAAGTACAGAGCACCAATAAACCTTAAAGGCACTGCATTTGCGTGCCGGCTCAGTCACATAATATCTACGGCTTTTCACTCACACACAAGTGAATGCAAGCATACTTGGTCGACAGCCATACAGGTCACACTGAGGGTTGCCGTATAAACAACTTTAACACTGTTACAAATATGCGCCACACTGTGAACCCACACCAAACAAGAATGACAAACACATTTCGGGAGAACATCCGCACCGTAACACAACATAAACACAACAGAACAAATACCCAGAACCCCTTGCAGCACTAACTCCTTCGGGACGCTACAATATACACCCCCCGCTGCCCCCTAACCCCCAATAACCCCGCCCACCTCAACCTCCTCACGCTCTCTCAGGGAGAGCATGTACCAAATTCCAAGCTGCTGTTTTGAGGCATGTTAAAAAAAAATTATGCACTTTGTGACTTCAATAATAAATATGGCAGTGCCATGTTGGCATTTTTTTCCATAACTTGAGTTGATTTATTTTGGAAAACCTTGTTACATTGTTTAATGCATCCAGCGGGGCATCACAACAAAATTAGGCATAATAATGTGTTAATTCCACGACTGTATATATCGGTATCGCTTGATATCGGAATCCGTAATTAAGAGTTGGACGATATCGGATATCGCCAAAAAAGCCATTATCGGACATCTCTACTTATAAGTTTTAATTGCTCATTTCAAGAGCACTTAAAATTTTTAAGCTTAAAAATGAAATCTTTCCAAGACAGACTTGACTTTTTTGCTCATTACAAGCAAAATTCCCATGACTCTTGCAATCATATCCTTCCCCATGCTTTGAACCGGAATCGGATCGATACCTAAATGTGTGGTATCATCTAAAACTAATGTAAAGTATCAAAGAAGAGAGGAATAAGTGATTATTACATTTTAACATAAGTGTAGATAGAACATGTTAAAACAGAACGTAAGCAGATATTAACAGTAAATGAACAAGTAGATTAATAATAATTTTTTACAGTTTGTCCCTCATAATGTTGACAAAATAATAGAATGACAAATGACACAATATGTTACTGCATACGTCAGCAGACTAATTAGGAGTCTTTGTTTGTTTACTTAATAATAAAA
>NC_084749.1:9483233-9645733 GCF_033978785.1 Entelurus aequoreus
AAACCGGAAGTTGTCTACTTTCGTCGGTAAAAAAAACTATCCACCCAATTGGCTGTGGGAAGATAATACTGACTAAAACGGAGTACAAATTGTTGTGTTTTTTTCCACATTGATAAATAGCTAATTTAACAAAGTTAAGGCATTCAACCTTATCAAATAGGTATAGCTTTATTTTGAAATATCCCCCTTTGTAAGTTTCCTGTTAAGTCGTCCAATTTGACAATACGTAACGCTACAACAGAAGGTTCGCCAGGTTGACGTGAAAGTACATCAAGTCGTCGTCTCGACACACGCAGGGATTAACAACACCGTCGTAAAGGAGCAGTTTGTTTTTTTGTTATGAGAAGAAGCGGCTGGTTGTCTTAGGACTGTGGTAATAACACTTTTTTGGCACTAATGCCCGCTAGAGAATGTTTGCTTGTAGCATGTAGCTAGCTTAACCGGCTAGCTTGTGTCAGTCCGCTCGTTTAAAGTGTTATAATTGTCTGGGAAACCAAAATTATTTCATGTATTGAACGCTTGAAAATGGGTTATATTGTTGCCAATGCCTTCAAAGTTTCGTTAATGCTCTACTTGTTTACATCTGTGGCCAGTTAATGGGCAAGCTACTTGGAAAATGTAGTAAGCAAATCTCCCAAGTTACTCTCCAATACAAGTAGCTAAGCTAATTGTAGCAAACTGCAAGACAAACTACACGGTAAAAGTAACTTGCTACATTTAACGATATATATATATGTGGGCGATATGGCCATTTATTAATATCTCGATATTTTTTAGTCCATGTCACGATACACGATATATATGTCGATATTTTTAGGCCATGTTACGATACACGATGTATATGTCGATATTTTTAGGCCATGTCACGATACACGATATATATCTCGATATTTTTAGGCCATGTCACGATACACGATATATAACTCGATATTTTTAGGCCATGTCACGATACTCTATGTTTTTAGGCCATGTCACGATACACGATATATATCTCTATATTTTTAGGCCATGTCACGATACACGATATATATCTCGATATTTTTAAGCCATGTCACGATACACGATATATAACTCGATATTTTTAGGCCATGTCACGATACTCTATGTTTTTAGGCTATGTCACGATACACGATATATATCTCGATATTTTTAGGCCATGTCACGATACACGATATATATCTCGATATTTTTAGGCCATGTCACGCACGATACACGATATATATCTCGATATTTTGCCTTGAATGAACACTTGATGCATATAATCACAGCAGTATGATGATTCTATGTGTCTACATTAAAACATTCTTCTTCATACCGCATTAATATATGCTTATTTTAAACTTTCATGCAGAGAGGGAAATCACAACTAAGTCTAAGTGTATTTATTAAACAGTTATTAAGCAGTGGCACAAACATTCATGTCATTTCCATGAATTGACCAACGTGGACCCCGACTTAAACAAGTTGAAAAACGTATTCGGGTGTTACCATTTAGTGGTCAATTGTATGGAATATGTACTGTACTGTGCAATCTACTAATACAAGTTTCAATCAATCAATCAATCAGTTTTGAATTTTTTGTTTAAAGTTAATATGCTGTAAAAAAAAACACCATACTATTAACCCCTAAAATCTACAGTGAACTATTTGATGGTGAAATTGCTTTGAAATCATAGTTCAAGCAGATATCTACAGCATTTGTTTTAACTTTAACCTCAACAATTGTTTGGAAAGTATGACGATACAATATTTGTTGTAATATTGAAAACATTTGCATTTTAATGCAATACCTAAATGTTTTCCCTGTCCAAAGGAAAAGAACAAATACATTTAGTAAGCAAAGACATGGTACCTTATTGACACATATTTTTTACAGGCCTTCAAGGACCATATCAAATGATCTATGGCGTCTGGTTTTACAGTAACAGTTGTCAATAAACAACAGTTGGCTTTATTTAAGTTTATGAATACTTATGAAAATGTTTGTTACACAGGCTAAACTGTCAGCACAATGGGCTCTAAAGTTGCTACTCTATAATCCTCTAGTGTGGTGTGGTTACTGTGTTCATCTATGTGTGTTTCCAGTCCACAGACCATGGCGGCGGTTCCTCCACTTCTACGGACCGACTCGGCCCGGGGAGAGTTTTCCCCCCTGAAGCATTTCGTGGTGGCCAAGAAGACGATCAGCGGCGTGTTCGAGCAGCTACTCAATTACGTGACGGAGACCTCGAAGTTTGTGGAGGGTAAGATGCCTTGCTTGGTCATCGTCTGTCAAAGGAGGGACACCATCTGTTGTTCTGCCAACCTTTTAGGAGGCAATGAAATAAGCGATTGTGCAAGAGTCATGACCTGTATGTGGCCGGGGCCATTTATTTACTCAATTCAAGATAATCATTTTTTTGTCGACTTTTTTGCTATGGGAATTTAGTCGCAGGTGTTTAAACAGGATCTTGTGTTTTTTTTTCAACAGAAACATGTGAGAACAAAGCTCTGGAGAAAATCGCAAGTCTGGATCAAAAGTTGGAGATCCAGGCCTATGCAGAGAAGCTTGCTGTCATCAAGGAGGTGCTGGCTCGCAGACACATGAAAGTGGCCTTTTTTGGCAGGTAAATGCACTCATAACCGCAATTTAATATAATATTCAAAGTCTGAAATTAGTGAGTAAACAGTCAAAGTAATCGGGATGCAGAATTGTTTTTTTTCCAAACCAAAAACTAATTTTTTTAAATGTAGATTTAATAATAATAATAATAATAATAGATTTTATTTGTAAAAAGCACTTTACATTGAGTAAACAACCTCAAAGTGCTACAGTGTATTAAAAAAATAAAAATAAAAAGATAATAAAAAAATAAATAAAAACTAGAACAGCCAAATAGCTAGAACTAGTATGCATATATCTAAAAAAAGGCTTTTTTAAAAAGAAGGGTTTTTAAGCCTTTTTTAAAAGCATCCACAGTCTGTGGTGCCCTCAGGTGGTCAGGGAGAGCGTTCCATTTAACTTTGGTTTATGCGCACCTCTCTTTGGGGCCGCTTCTTTAGCAGCTGGCGTTCAAAACACTGTCGTAGCGAAGCTGGCGTTTCAGGTGGCTATGTTGAAGTGTGATGGGTTTTTTTTCCCTTCTTTGCGAGATGTTTGCGGAACATTTGTGTTCCCCTTGAGCAGTGAAGAAGTCCCACACGGTCAACGCCATGTTTCTGTACAACCGTGCTTCCCAATTATTTTCTGTTAGCCCCCTCCCCCAAGGAAGAAGAAAACATTTACTCCCCCTTCCACTCTCTGTCGCAACTATAGATAGTATTATTTGTCTATAAAGTTGTTATAAGTACACTTCTGCATAACATTGTGTCAGGTTCAAACACTGATGACATCTATTAAACAAGACAAGTAAAAACAAGGAATTAAACAGAGACAGAATTAAATTTGGCTCAATTTGAGGAGAGACGTCTGGGCTGTACTCTTGTACAGTCTCCAGCACGCTCTGGCGAACGATTGTACGCCGCCTCTTTTATTTGGACTTTCCCTGATTACATGGCAACGGCTGTTTCTAAGGGACATGGGTCGTAAACAGCCATCGCCTTTGGTTACAGAACAGTTCAAAGAAAAGGTCGTAAAAGAGTTCACAGAAAAGGTCATAAAACAGTTCACAGAAAAGGTCGCCTGGAGGGGAGTCTGGTCCTGCTTCCTCTCCGCTTTTGTAGTTCTTGGGTCCAGACAATCTCCTTCTGTTGATTACAATACATGAAAGAAGCAGAACACTTTCATGTTGCTTCCCATCCTACACAGTGGAGTTTTACAAGCCTTCTGCTTGGTACGTTCAAAGACAGCTTTTGTCTGCTCGCCGAGAACTCATTGAAACACAAAGTTTTGTGAGAACTTAGATACAATTATTCTAACACATTTTGTCCTTTTTTAACATTAAAGAAAAAAACTTACCAAACAATGTTTTTAGTCTGCAACAGAAAATATTCAAAGTGCATCAATTTGCCTGAAATTAAAAAAATATACATCCATATTTAAACTATAAATTTTTTTTGACCAACTTGAATAATTTGATACTGAAACATAAAATTAAATAAACCCAATTTGAGATTGATCACCAATTTAGGAGCACAATATATAAAGCACTTTAACCTACAAAACAAAAATGAATAAAATGTTTTTTTTAATCGAAATGAAGTTGGTAGAGTGGCTGTGCCAGCAATCGGAGTGTTGCTGGTTACTGGGGTTCAATTCCCACCTTCTACCTTCCTAGGCACGTCCGTTGTGTCCTTGGGCAAGACACTTCACCCTTTGCCTCTGATGGCTGCTGGTTAGCGCCTTGCATGGCAGCTCCCGCCATCAGTGTGTGAATGGGTAAATGTGGAAATACTGTCAAAGCGCTTTGAGTACCTTGAAGGTAGAAAAGCGCTATACAAGTATAACCCATTTATCATTTATCATTTAAGTCAGGATTAATGGCTACTACAATGAGCACCTTTTGTAGTGCACAGCTTTTCGAAGCGGGTTTGAAGCATGATACTGATAAAGCATTTCCCCGGGGTCACACGTGCCCGCCCCACTGTTTGACAAGTTAAAGTACCAATGATTGTCACACACACAGTAGATGTGGTGAAGTTTGTCCTCAGTATTTGACCCATCCCCTTGTTCACCCCCTGGGAGGTGAGGGGAGCAGTGAGCAGCAGCGGTGGCCACGCCCGGAAAGCAGGAGTGCTTGAATTTTCTTAGAGTGCAGTACGGGTAATCTCGCTTTATTTGATAATAACAGTCATTTTAATGTAATTGGATTTACCTGTATGATGTCATAATTCCTAGTATTTATCATTGAACCCCTACAAAATATACTCCAGAAAATATATATTTATTTATTTATTTATTTATTTTATTTTTTTTTAAAAAAGAAAAAAAGGCTCCAGCTTCACGGAAGAAGTTCTCAGAGAGATTTGACTCCTTTTTCACTTTATTGACGTGAAGTCCTTAATGTGACTTTTTCTTAGATGCTACATAGTGGCGGAACATGGCTACACTGCTTATTGAATTCCGCATTTGTGCACTTCCAGGACGAGTAACGGTAAAAGCACAGTGGTCAACGCCATGCTGAGGGACCGCGTGCTACCCAGCGGTATTGGCCACACCACCAATTGCTTCCTGAGCGTGGAGGGCACCGATGAGGACAAGGCCTACCTCAAGACTGAGGGCTCGGACGAGGAGAAGAGCATCAAGGTCATTGTTTTCATACATCTGCAAATGCACTGCCTCCTTGAAGAGACACTCTAACAAATATGAGTCCGGAGCATACTTTATGGAAATATCCTTACATATTATTTTTGTTATCTTTATATTAAATCATTATCTTATTCCAACCCTTGTTGTGGGAAGCTTGTTATTGTTTCCTCCCTGGAAGCAAGACAACCAGTTTGACTTGATTAAATTATTAAAGCTGCATTTTTACACTGCTACAGGCAAAAATAATTGTATTTGGACGTTCAGTTTACTAAATTAACACTCATTACAGGGTTTCTGCGGGCCATCAAAACGCATTAAAAGTCATTAAATGAATTGTGTGAAAAAGCATTACATAGATAGATAGATAGTACTTTATTGATTCGTTCAGGAGAGTTCCTTCAGGAAAATTAAAGTGTATATATAAAGTGCACCTGTATATAAGCCGCACCCACTAAATTTTTATAAGAAACAAATATTTTTCTATATATTAGCCGCACCAGACTATAAGCCGCAGATATATACGTTATTTACACAGAAATATTTTGTTAATGTTTATTTACATACCTTTGTTGAATCCAAACGATGTCTGTAACAAGGCAGTAAAACGGTTGGTCAAACAAAACAGAAGTCATCGTTTTGGTGAATTTACGAAACTGAAGCAATACAAAAAAAAATTCATTCTAAGTTAATATTTAGTGTTAACATGTGCTCAATGTTTCCTTACCATTATTGCTATGTTGTCTATTACCATTATTGCTATGTTGTCTATTACCAATGTTGGTATATTCATTATTCCTACATTGTTGATACAAATTATTGTTACAGTGTAATAATTATTGTTACCTGTGGTAATGCCACTATGATACAACATCTGTATTATAATCCTTGAACAAAGTAAGAGTGAAACTCATGTGAATAATCACTGAATGGATAACTGGGGGTGGGGTTAAATAAGTTATCTTCTTCCCACTCCCTTCCAGGCAAAACAGGACAATCATGCATTACGTACTATGCATTACCTTTTGCACTATATTAATTTATATTATTATGTGTTGTCAACTTTGTACTTTTTTATGTCATTGCCTGAAATAAATAAATAAATGGAAAAAAAAAAGACTAAAAATATTACTAACAAAGACACTCGTAAACGTGTAAGCATGTTAGTGAATGCTAACGATGCTAGCTTCATTAGTACATACAAATATGCATGAAAACACTCCTACAGACATCACAAATGGGAAGGTTTAGTAAGTAAAAGGTGTTTTAGTTATATTGTAAAACTTGCTTGGAGGGATGAGTGAATAATCCATACGAGTAATAACGCTATGGATGGCTAGAAGACGGAACGGCACTTTTACTTCCGGTTGAAAGCTCAGTCTATACAAATATGCATGAAAACACTCCTACAGACATCACAAATGGGAAGGTTTAGTAAGTAAAAGGTGTTTTAGTTATATTGTAAAACTTGCTTGGAGGGATGAGTGAATAATCCATACGAGTAATAACGCTATGGATGGCTAGAAGACGGAACGGCACTTTTACTTCCGGTTGAAAGCTCAGTCTATACAAATATGCATGAAAACACTCCTACAGACATCACAAACGGGAAGGTTTAGTAAGTAAAAGGTGTTTTAGTTATATTGTAAAACTTGCTTGGAGGGATGAGTGAATAATCCATACGAGTAATAACGCTATGGATGGCTAGAAGACGGAACGGCACTTTTACTTCCGGTTGAAAGCTCAGTCTAAACAGAATGGCAATGCAGCACCTGCAGGCAGTGAACTCATCCCAAGAGATAACAACATAGCACAAACAATAACACACAAACAATAACCGAACCAGTTTTTCCAATTGGGGAAAAAACTGCCCTTCAAAATATGCAATATTTAAATAAATGATAAATGGGTTATACTTGTATAGCGCTTTTCTACCTTCAAGGTACTCAAAGCGCTTTGACAGTATTTCCACATTTACCCATTCACACACACATTCACACACTGATGGCGGGAGCTGCCATGCAAGGCGCTAACCAGCAGCCATCAGAGGCAAAGGGTGAAGTGTCTTGCCCAAGGACACAACGGACGTGACTAGGAAGGTAGAAGGTGGGAATCGAACCCCAGTAACCAGCAACACTCCGATTGCTGGCACAGCCACTCTACCAACTTCGCCACGCCGTCAATGAAGTGAAATTTTTGCGAACAAAGATTGAGTGCATTTTATTTTTGTTTGTTTACTCATTTATGATAATGAAGTTATTGACCTTCCAATTAAGAGTAAATAAATACAACAGTAATGAAAATATTTATTGCGTTTGAAAGGGTCACTTGCATTGTTATTATTATATATAATGATTACATTGGTGCTTCATTTGGCCAGTTATTGTAAACTTTTTAACTGTTCAACATAAATGCTAACAGTTTTGTCTACACAGACAATTGTATGCTTATGACTACACGTACAGTATAATAACCATCTGCAGTTGGACATGGACATTAAATTGCATTAAAAAGCATTAAATTAGATTTGCTGACACCTGCAGAAACCCAGGATTAACATATCCATCCATCTTCTCATTGTCTACCTGCTCACATGTTTACAGTCACAGGTAAGCCACAGCCTATCCTAAGACAAACACTCACTACGTTTCCATGCATGAAATCAGTCTGATTTCTCTAATAATTCAGCAATAAATAAGCATCCTACAATACATGAAAACACCTTAATTTGATCGTGTTTGGCTTTTGAGAAAATGCACCAGTCCCAGAAGCACGTACCGTTCAATAAAAACATAGGCAACATTTTGGTTAAAGAGGGGACTTTATTTGTTTCACAAATTAAAAGAACAGAACATTTTGAAGTGCATTGATTGGAGAGAAAAATAAACAGACATTTATTTAACAAGGTAGCCAAGGAAATGGAGAATGCCAGCTTCATTCGGACTATCGAACAAAACTGAGTGAGATGGAAGAGAAGCAATTGTATTAGGCAAAAAAGGAAACGTACACAAACCTCTTCACGCTAATTAGGGCTGTGCGATATGGACCAAAACTGACACCGCGCTATTTTTAGTTTAAAAACCCCTATCCGATATATACGGTATATTAAAAAAAACTTGCCTCAGTTTTTTATGACTGTTGAGAGTACTCAGTATTTTTGATGTAAGTAATAACGTAATGTGTTGTTTATTCTTTAAAAAGCAGTAGCTGGCCAAAGCATTGCTGACTTTGCGGTCGAAAAGTCGGCACGGCGCACCATATTTTTTTCAAGTTTGAAGGGCAGCGTGTCATTGTGCGTCATAGTGTGTCAGAGAAGCCTCCATAAACACGCAAGGGGCGGGCTGAGCTAAAGATGATGCCCTGTGCATCGCCTGTCAGGCGCAAAGAAGAGAAAACGGCCGTAACATAGGCACAGCAAAAGATACCGGTATGGCTACATTTGTGCAATTTAAACTCTGTAATCCGCATAAAAGGCAAGCTTGGACCCAACAATAGCATCCCTCATTCGAAGCGGTATCAGAGCACGAACTAAAAGTATTTCCTTTGGACTTGAAACTCCTTCCATCAATCTACGGAGATTATTGATTCAACTTTGAGACAATCAATAGTTTTCTTTCCATTCACTGTCCGGAAATTCCTTCAAAACAACTCTCTCCCACTAGTCTTTGCTTCACACCCGCATCCAATCCAGCAATCCGAGACCTCCTTGGTATTAGTTTCTTGTTCGTAGGGTAGTCTATGGTAATTTTTTGATGCTGTCTACTATTCAACATCAGCACAGCCATTGGAGACGTAATATTTGTAATCAGGTGCAACAAGAGCTAGGTTGTTTACTTGTAAGCAGCCGCAAAGATACCTTGTTTTGGTGTAATGTCATAGCTCAACTAGGAAAGCAACACATTAATCTATGCTAAAAGGAAACAAGCGCCCCCAGTGTACGGGAGGCACACGGCGTATGACCAATAGTCACATTTGAGAGTGTGCATGGAAACATAGTGACTCACACGCACATTAGTTTGTGCTTCTGCAACAGTCACTGAGCAAGGATGGACGCTCTGCCAGCTACATTTCATTAATATAGGAGTGACATGTCCATAAAGTTGTACGTTTAAAACCCAACAGACCGTAAACCAGCTGGCCCATGCCCTGCACATGGATGAGAGTCTGGACGCCGGCTGTCTGGTTCGTGTATTTTGGCCCAAGACCAAGTGCGCCCTGCTTCGAGACGACCTGGTGCTTGTCGACAGGTAAACAAATAGATGTTTTCGTATAAGGAAGAATCCATCCATCAATCCATCCTTTTTCTACCGCTTGTCCCAAGAATGTTTATTTGAATATGTTTAGTTTAGTTTAATCTTTATTTGAAGGGACAATGCACAGAAACATGAAGATCAAAGACAGATATGTTCTATACCAGATTATAGCTAAATAGCTAATTTCCATCTGCAGTCCCTGGCTGCCTAAATTAAAGGGATACAAAAATCATGCAATAAAATTATGACAATAAAATCATACTATAGCATGTAATCAAATTAACAAAAGTCATACAATTCCCTTCCATTGACACATACTTAATATACAATACAACCACACCTCATTTACATCATCACACAAAGACTATACATGCTCTTGTTCACATCTGTCATCATTTGCAAAAACAACCATGATTTTAACAGACACACCTCACAATTTACAACAAAAATGCTCTCATGGATAAATATAATACACATTAAGTTGATGTGTCAATCATAGTGCCCACCTTAGTGACCGTGTGAGCAGCTTTGATTTCTCCAGAGCCACTTTTTAACTTCAATTGTGAATGAAGAGTAATCTGTTAAACATTTCAAGTTTGTTGTGAGGTCGTTCCATTCCTTTATCGCTTTATATGAAAAGGCTGATTGTGCAAAAGATGTTTTACATCTGGGTACGCCACACTGCCCCCTGGTGGAGGCTCGTGTGTTTCTAGTTGTCACAGCAGATGTAAATTGGACAAAGTGCTTAAGTGGCGCTTGTGCAGTGTTATTTAGGATTGGATGGGCCATTCGTATTGCTGCTAATCTTTGAATGTTAGCTAAATTTAACAATCTATATTTTTGGAGAACTAAACAGTGATGGTGGTGTTGTGGTTTTCGGTCAAGGATTTTGAGCGATTGTTTGTCCAAAGTTTCCAATGTCAGTAAACAGATGGACAGGGCTTTAAAGTTATTTTTTAGGAAACATCGGACAGCACTTTTCCATAAATATTTAACACCAATACTGACATTTGTCAGGACAAATCTACACTTTTGTTTCACTCTTTCTTACCTCCAAATGTTTGGTATCGGCTTGATTAAAAAAAACATATCGTGCATCCCGAGTTGGTCAAACTGACACTTCATGTTTTTAAGGGATATGTTTTTGTCTGGTGGAATAATTGCCCTGTCATTTACCAGCCCAGGCACAGATGTCACATCGGAGTTGGACAGCTGGATAGACAAGTTTTGCTTGGACGCCGACGTCTTTGTGCTGGTGGCCAATTCCGAATCCACTCTCATGAACACGGTAATGACGGGTTCTCTTCTGTGTGGGTCCGTGTCCTCCTGTGTGAAGGGTGGTGCTAAGAATAAACAGGCTTACACTGACAGTCGCGGTCAGTTAGACCAGGGCTGTCAAACTTGTTTTCATTGAGGGCCACATGGCAGTTACGGCTGCCCACAAAGGACCTCTTTGTAACAATAATATAAAATTAACTAGAAAATCCCCGCAAAAATTACGAGTGGCCTGCTATCTGTGCTGTGAACCTCTGGCCCTGGGTCGATCAAAGCTAAAAACCAAGCATTAAACCAACCTGGAACCAATTAGCTTACTTGCAAGATGGCGATATTGATTGATTGATTGATTGAAACTTGTATTAGTAGATTGCACAGTACAGTACATATTCCTTACAATTGACCACTAAATGGTAACACCCGAATAAGTTTTTCAACTTGTTTAAGTCGGGGTCCACGTTAATCAATTCATGGTATATGTATTTCAATTCATGTATCAAAATCCATGATTTGTATGTTTATACGAAGGAAATTAGCATACATGCTAGCGTAAAACGTTAGCATGCTAATGTAGAATAAGTTACCATACATGAGTATGATTGCGCCATGTATCAAAATCCATGATTTGTAGGTTTATACGAAGGAAATTAATAAACATGCTAGCATAAAACATTAGCATGCTAATGTAGAAGAAGTTAGCATACTTGTATGATGGCACTAAGTATCAAAATCCATGATTTTTATGTTTAAACAAATAAAGTTGGCTAAAATGGTAGCACACAAACGTTATCATACAAACACGAGCATGCAAACATTGGAGAAGTTAACATACTCCCTAAGATGGTGCAAGGTATTAAAATCCAAGATTTTTAAGTGCAAACATACAAAAATAGCTAAAATGCTAACATACAAAGTTAGCATGCTAACTTAGAGATGAGTTAACATAGTTCTAAGAATGTGGCTAGTATGAAAATCACTGATTTTTCGGTGTAAACAAACAACATTTGTTAAAGTTTTCAAACGTTAGCATTCTAACATAGGAGAAGTTACCATAATCGTAAAATGGTGGCAAGTACCAGAAGCCATTGTGTAAACATACAAAATAAGTTAAAATGCTAGCATAGCAGTATCGAAAACCATGATATTACGCAATTATTTAATAATTATGTACTTTTTAAAAAATGCTAAAATTATGTGGCGGGCCAGTTCTGGCCTCCAGGCCCTGAGTTAGACACCTGTGAGTTAGACAGTTACACTGCCTTTGCTTGACTGGCTGATTAAATAAACTTTCCCTGCAATTATTATGAGTTAGTCAGTTATTACTGCTAGTTAACAACTCACATACAGTGTCCAGAAGCAGAAAGCAAGCAGTGTGGTTATTTCTAACCTGGTGGCAGCTTGCAGCATGTGACTGACTGCCCAGGCATTCACGCAATGTGGATCTTGAGCTGGCAGTAGCTATTCACACACACACATTCCTTTCCACGTCGGTCTGTGATATGGAATGATGTAATTACATGTTCTAAACACACTTCTGCAGAGACCTGCCATGTTCAATAACACTGTCCATCTCACACTTGCTGTCATCTAGGAAAAACACTTTTTTCACAAAGTGAACGAGCGGTTGTCAAAGCCCAACATCTTCATCCTGAACAATCGTTGGGACGCCTCGGCCAATGAGCCCGAGTACATGGAGGATGTAAGTGACTCTCTTCATTGCTACTGCTAACGTCAAAGTCAGCCTGGTTTACTGGTTTGAAAGTCAACACCCACATGTGATTCGCTAGGTGAGGAAGCAGCACACAGATCGTTGTGTGAACTTCCTGGTGGAGGAGCTGAAGGTGGTGGACCGCGAGCAGGCACCCAACCGCATCTTCTTCGTGTCCGCCAAAGAGGTGCTCAACTCGCGCATGCATCGAGCACAGGGCATGCCCGAGACAGGTGAGCACGCAGACCCTGTGCTTTGATTAATTTAGTCCTTCTAGTTACTTCTAGGGATGCACGATATTTGTTTTCAAGCCAATAATGACAACTTCCTGTTTCTCACAGCTGATAACTTACTTATACACTTTTATTTATGAAATGTAGATTTCACTGTAGTCACTGTAGTCTCGGCAGCTGGTCTTGGGGCAGGAGGCGTCTTCATAGGCTTTCAAAACATCATTCTGGCGTTTAAGGTGGCTGACCAGGTTTGATGTGCTGAAGTGTGAAGTTTTTTTTTCCCTCCTCGCGGATTGTTTGCAGAACAGTTGGTGCCACAAGATCAACGCCGTGTTTGTGTACAACGAGCTCACGGGAAGTTTACAACAGGCTTTCGGCACGTAGTAGAAGGTTTTGACTGAGGATTTGCTCACCCTCAGCCCCCTACAGCACAGTTGGGGATGTAACGATTAGAATCAGAATCAGAATCTGAAGAGTTTTTAATGCCAAGTGGAGGGTGCCTACGGGCCAGTTCTGTAATCACGGTGTGATAATGAGTGAACAGTAGCTGCACTATGTCAACCACTACAGTACCAATGACCTTAGTAGTCCTGAAAAAGTCCAACCTTGTAAAACCAATCCATTAAAAAAAAGGTTCTTCACTTCACATCAAAACGTGAGCAATGTTGCATTTCATTCACCAGGTGGCGCTCTGGCTGAAGGCTTCCAGGAGAGATTGAAGGAGTTCCAGAGCTTTGAGAGGAGGTTTGAGGTCTGTGTGTGTGTTGACATCATCTCAGTTGAACAGTGTGACACCCCTCCTGTTTGAAAACAGAGAGACAAGTCAACATGTTTGTTAAAACTCCCAGCTTGTAAAACATGAGGTAGAAAATGGAAGGGGGTCTCCAGTAGGACAATCTTACGTGGAACAAGTTCTTTCCAGCTTCCTCCATCGAGCACCTCTTCAAACAGGCTGGCTTGATCACGGTGCTTATTCTCTCAACCTGCGTCTTCATTGTTGAAGTCTAGATTCACTAAGGCGAGGGCTTCTGTTGATTTGCTTTCTTATCTTGATTTCGTTCTGTTATTTGTTCAAGCTTCCAAGGTGTATTTCATCCTTGTTACACCAGGAAAGTCAGCAAATATTCCATGTACAGTAGATCCCCGCTATTCTCACTTCGAGACGTCCCGCAAATAATAGATGCAGACATAACAAATACTCTCTGAGCCAGGTGTGTCCAAACTACGGCCGACGTCTTCAATTTGGCCCGCAATACGGCAAAAGTTAAATAAGCAACATTGCCCACACTTTATACGACTGCCCTTGATATTGCCATTTTGTTGCCATCATGTGGATATTGCGAGTAATTCAAGTCAATGACTGTTAATAAAGCTCTGGTTAGAACTATGCATAGCATTCACTTATATAACCCACTGCAACCAACCTTCCCCAATCATGGTGAAAAAAAAAATGTAACCAACACGAAATGTCAACAGACATGTTCACACAACACATACTTTTGTGGATATTATTTAAAAAAAAATGTCCACGCACCATAAAAAATTCAAAATGACACCCATTTAAAATCCAATAGACAGCATGATGGGAATAATGCAAAACTCTCTCCACACTTATCCATGTTTGCCGCATTTTAGTTGCTTTATTTTTCTGATTGATTACAAAACTTTAAAGAGGTTGTCAGGAAAGTAAACAAGTTAGGAGTCCAACTTTCACATACTTTTAATGTCTATTTATATTAATTATTAATTATATATCCATTATTTTCATTTAATATGTACACATATATATGTATAGGATATATATAAATATATAGTTACTTTACATGTAGTCAGCCTTCGGCCCGGGACAACATTTTTTTTTAGCCCAATGCAGCCCCTAAGTCAAAAAGTTTGTACACCCCTGCTCTTGATTGATTGATTGAAACTTTTATTAGTAAATTGCACAGTACACTGCATATTCCGTACAACTGACCACTAAATGGTAACACCCGAATAAGTTTTTCAACTTGTTTAAGTCGGGGTCCACGTTAATCAATTTATGGTAAGCCTTCTGATATGCCCACAAACTTATTAAAGACATTTTAAATTGTAAAATCTATAACCGATAATGAAAGATGATCCATAGTTGGAATGGAAGTCACCGTCTTACTTTCCCGTCTTACCTTTTGTCTCTTGTAGCGCCGCCTTCTTCCCCCCTAAAGCTGCTAGTGGCAATACGCTGCTTTGTTGGCCACTTGGCAGCAGTCTGAGATGACGCAGAGTCGCGTCTTCATAATCCACACTGCTTGCCTGTTACTAGGCATGGCTACTTAATCAGGCACTTTTTTTCCGGCACCGATCGAATCCCCCTGGTCACGTAAACTCCAAAGATGCCATGTTACCCCGGTTGCCGACTCGTCGCACTTAAGCACTTGGCAATCACTCCAGCAGCACTGAGAGCGGACTCAGCCAAACTACCCCTGGGTAATGTTGCAATTTTCAATGCCAACAAAGAAGCTGACTCAAAAAAACACTCCAGTAAATTAAGGCTCCACTTTTCATAAAATACGCTAGCTGGAAGCTAATATACATTGGATTTGCTATAGACATGCTAATGATGAGCAGTAGAAATTTTAAATGGAGATTTTTAACACCTAATAATGTGTTAATGAAAACTACAAATAAGATGAATGTTACAATCAAACAGCTAGTGTGTTATAAGCAGTGTTGGGTTAGTTACTGAAAACCAGTAACTAGTTACAATTACTAGTTACTTTATTTCAAAAGTAACTCAGTTACTAACTCAGTTACTTACACCAAAAAGTAATGCGTTACTGTGAAAAGTAACTATTTAGTTACTTCTTTTTCCCCCCCTTTTTTTTAAGGCTCCCATTAATGCCCTTTTAGCCTTCATTTCAGTACTGTTATTGCACTGGAGAATAATACCATCTGTTGATCAACTTGACATGCATTTGCATCACTGAACTCAGAAAGCAATGTGGTCTACATACAACACACAAAGACAAAGATATGTTTCAAAGGGCCAATTTATTTCAGGCCAGAAAAAATTGACAAAACTATTTTAAATAGCTGCAACATAATGGCACTTTAACTTTAACTCTAAGTAGATAGGATCTTTGATCCAAGACACAACTTACATTTAACTAAAATGTTATTTTCTTTGTGCTCGACAAAAGAAAAGTATTGAGAATGTCTCCATGTTAAAAAACTCGACTTCTGGCTTCGCCATGATGTCTTGTTAGTTGTTATGAGAGTAGCGTATGTGTGTGTGTGTGGCCCTTTAAGATATGACAGCATGAGAGGTGAGTGACGTCAGTGAGTGAGTGGGCGAAAGAGGTGAGGGAGCGGCGACAGTGAGTGCGTGTAGGTGCTCTAGCTTGGTGGATGGCTGCGTGCAATAAAGTCACAAAGTTGCAACAAACCGCCGGGCTCGTCATTCACCCTCAGCTGTAAAGACCCTCTTCCGGGTAAAGTGAAGGTTGTTAGACCCGAAGTACGGTTCTGGAGGAACGTCTCCCCTGCGTGGAGGCGTGCTTTCTGTGGGTGGGGGAAAGCACGCCTCTTCTTTTCCACCGGAGCGCTCCAATAAAGCACACTCAGATCTTCAGTTTCTAGCCGATACTACATACAAATAACGTAAAATAACGCAGTAACGCATCATGCAGTAACGGTAACTGAGTTACTGTATATAAAAAAATAACGCGTTAGATTACTAGTTACCGCCGAAACTAACAGCGTTACAGTAACGCGTTACTTAGTAACGCGTTACTTAGTAACGCATTAGTCCCAACACTGGTTATAAGTTATAAATACAAAACCTAAAACCAGTGAAGTTAGCACGTTGTGTAAATGGTAAATACAAACGGAATACAATGATTTGCAAATCCTTTTCAACTTATATTCAATTGAATAGATCGCAAAGACAAGATATTTAATGTTCAAACTTTTCGTATATTCAGCGCTGGAATGCGGTGGAAACTGACACATTGACTTCAATAAAAGCGGAAAGAGTCTGCCGGCGCGTGTGTGCCGGTCCGCGGCCGTTTCGGATTTAGTAGAAATTCTGGATAAGCGGTGATCTGCTGTATAAAATGTTTTCTTATTCTTTGACTGTATATTTGGTTGTATTCATTTAACTGGTTTTTATAATTTTGCTGAAGTGTCACCATCACGTTACGGCGACTTTCCACTAACGGGCTGTGGCGGGACGTGCGAGACGCACGCTCTGCTGCTGCCATTCCACACACACACCCTGCATTTTTTTAAGTTCCGCAGCAGCAGGCGTGTGAGAACGTCTCGCCTCCTCTTGGCTCTCCTGCCGGCAGCCCCGGCAAAGGTCCCAGTAACGTGTGTGTGTGTGTGTGTGTCACGGCCTCGCAGGAGTGTATCTCGCAGTCAGCAGTGAAAACTAAGTTTGAGCAGCACACTATCAGGGCCGAGCAGATCACAGAACAAGTCAAGTGCATCATGGACGCCATCAACATCGAGGCGGCGGAGAAGAGGTGAGTGGCGTGCGTTGTGCTGATGTGTTAGTAGCAGAGCTTTGGCAGGGAGTGAATGTGGAATTCATGAAGAGGTACAGTAGGAGAAGTGCTTCTCGCTGACTTCAGACCAGTGTATAAATGCTTTGTTTCTACTTCCGGGGGGCGCTTCAGAGTTGCCGCACTGGAGGATCGAGAATATCAGATGGACCGACTGGATTTTGTGCGAACTCAGCTCAGGCTGCTGATTGATGACATCAATAAGAAGATCAAGGCCATCAGTGAGGATGTGGAGTCTCAGGTAGTGTTAGTCCAAGCCTAGGAAGCACCAGCACATGAACAACCATGCCATGTGATCATGCCATCTGCAGGTGTCCAACGCCATGGGGGAGGAGATCTGCCGCCTGAATGTCATTGTTGATGAATTCCACGCCGACTTCCACCCGTTGCCTCATGTCCTCAAGCTCTACAAGTCTGTAAGTCAAGGCCTCGTCACAACAAACTGTTCCTTCAACATAGGGTTGGACCACCATACTTTTTCAGCAGGCGAGCTACTTTTTAAATGACCAAGTCGAGGTGATCTACCTCATATATATTGCTCATTTCCTGTTAACAACAGCTTACTTCCTGCTGTAACGTGCTTCCAGCTACACTTTTTAAACTCTACTAAGCACTCATTTCTTCTCTTGTTTCAAGCTAGCTTAGCAATTAGCATGCCTTCTTGTCTGCCCTTGCTTGTTCTTACTTGTAAAAGTGTACAGCTCCACTAATGGACATTGGAGTGTTACTTTCAAAGGTGTACAGCTCCACTAATGGACATTGGAGTGTTACTTTCAAAGGTGTACAGCTCCACTAATGGACATTGGAGTGTTACTTTCAAAGGCAAAATTAAAGTATTGCTAGAAACATATTTTTATATGGGACTTTATTGTATTATATGTATAGTACATGTTCCAAAAAGAAAAAATACATAAAACACCACCAGAATTAGAGATATTACAAGTCAAAGTGATGAAGCTTAGTGTTACGCTCATGACTTGGTGTAACTAAACATTACCCTATAAGATGAAGGCAATTGCATTTTATTGATATTTGAAATGTATTCAATGTTTATAAATGAATATTTAAATATACTAAATGTAAAAAAGGGAATAAATATTCAAAATAAGATCATTAAATGAAATTAGTTTGGTTACGCCATCATGAGCGCAACACAAGGTTGTAAAAGTTTCAACTACAATTCTAAATAAGATGTCAAAAGCAAACTGAAATTAAATACACACATCTTAAAGATTGATCAATACCTATTTAAATTTAGTAATACATAAATATGATGATTTATCAAAATATAAAAGAAATATACCTGAACAGAACGCTCATGATGGTTACACCAAAAAGTAACGCTATGAATCGTGTTTTTCCAAGTTTTTGGGGCGTTTTTATGCTATTTCCAAGCATCTCCTTTTTATTATTACTGATTTTAAATGGTCAAACTAATGCTTATTATATATGCATGCCCTAGTAAACAAACAAAAAAGTCATATTTATTTGGATTGTTACATTTTGAAGTACATTTGTGCAGGTTGTTGCGAATGTACCCATTGCCAGAGCTGTACACAAAATGTTTATCCTCCAGTCCTCCAGTGATAATAATACTTTGTCTGCAATGGAAGTGATGATTATTAACTCAGCGGCATATAAACATACACAGTTAGCCACCTCTGTCAGCTGAGGGAACAAAACCAAAAAAAAATCAAGTATCACAAAATCGGCGTATGTGATCGGCATTGAAAGACATTGGCGATACATGCTTTTTTCACAGAAATGTGCTGATACTGTTTAGCACATCCCTATGTTTGGCTTATTGGCAAATAGCAAAATGATGCCATATTGTGTCTTTGTGAAATGTTCCCGTCAGTGTGCGCCTTTATCCTAACCAAATCCTTCAGAGGCGGTATAGCTCGGTTGGTAGAGTGGCCGTGCCAGCAACTTGAGGGTTCCAGGTTCGATCCCCACTTCCGCCATCCTAGTCACTGCCGTTGTGTCCTTGAGCAAGACACTTAACCCACCTGCTCCCAGTGCCACCCACACTGGTTTAAATGTAACTTAGATATTGGGTTTTACTATGTAAAGCGCTTTGAGTCACTAGAGAAAAAGCGCTATATAAATATAATTCACTTCACTTCATTGGAGACTCTAAATCAGTGGTTCTCAAACTGGTACACAGACTCCATCTAGTGGTACGCCAAAGAATCACTTGATTAAAGTACAGTGTTTTGTTTTCCTATGTTCAAACACGGTTACTGTTCAAACTGTAATGTTACAGTAACAAAAATATTCAATAAACCTCTGCCTTGTTTTTAATGAATACTTAGGCCTACTGCGCTACTGTATTTTAATGTTGTCATTATGGTGGTGCTTGCAGAGACACGTGTTTTCTGAGGTGCGACTTGGTGAAAGAAGTTTGACAACCACTGGTTTAAATTGTCCATTGTGCGGACCCTCCTCTCAGCTGGGATAAGCTCCAGCTCACTTGATGAGGACAATTAGCACAGACAATGTACTCCTGACCTTTTGACCTTTGGTGTTTTGTGTTTGAAGGCGCTGCTGAGCTACGTGGAAGAAGGGATGGGCAAGAACTTGGCCTTCCGCTGCTCGGCGGCTGTCAACGCCTCCGTCCAATCAACTCAGAGATATATGACAGGTGCTTTTCTCATCTGTCACGGCAGCGCGTGTGTGACAGTAACGTGGAGCCAAAGCAATAATTTACCGTAAATTCCGGACTATAAGCCCCTACTTTTTTTCCGACGCTTTAAACCCGCGGCTCATAAAACGGTGCAACTTATTTATGGATTTTTCTTCGCTGACGGCCATTATGCAAATAGTTAAAAACAAACAAGTAAACACTGAAAAGGTGTGTTATTGTTAGTGCTATGGCACCATTTTTTGGACAAGTTCACTCACTACAGGGGCTGCAGTGTCCTCCCACGTAGTGTTTTGAAGTTTAGAAGTGCCCTTCCGTCTTCTAGCCCTGGGGTTCCTAAACTTTTTGACCTCAGGGCCTAACTTTTCCACTCCTGAGGTGCCAGGGGCCCACTTAAGTATTCACACTGAATTACTTATTTTACTCTTGTTTTTATTCTTAGTCAATAATTATATGTAACCGACTTAAAGTCCAGCAGCTACACAACCTTGTCAAATGATATGAAAGCATGTGTTTATCACTAATATTATTATTTTAACACACAAACGTTTGGCTTAGGTCAGGCTGATTACAAAAATAAGTACCAGGGAAGAAAGGGACTCCTATATAAAAGATGAAGAATCAGAATCAGAAATATTTTATTAATCCCCAAGGGGAAATTAAAATTTTCAGCACAATCCCATTCAAGATCAGACAAACATTACAGGGAGACAGAACAGGATCGCTGACGGGTCTGCCAACTTCCGGCGCCCCTTACAAAAAAGGTGAGAAACAGGTAAACGCTGGGGAGGGAGGGTGAGAAAAAATAAATTAAAAAATCGGTCAATAAATGTGCAAAAAACTATGGAGTGCTAAATCAATAATAAATAACAATAAATATGTTTCTTAACTAATCTGTCAATTAAATTAAAATTAAAATACAGCTTCACCACTCTAGTCATATTTTTTGTGCTTATTAAACTTGTAATTACTGCCACAAGTGGTGGAAATGTGTATTACAACTGAGTACAGCTGTGGCCCATATGGAGCAAAGCTTAAAACATTTTTTTTTTGGCTGCCCAGCAATGGGTCCCAGCCCTATGGTTAAGAAACATTGTTCTAACGGTCCATAACGTATCTACTCATATGGATTCTTCATTCATCACTCCAAGCAACCTTTGTAAGTTTTACAATATAACTAAAACAATTCTCACTCACTAAAGCGTGCCATGTGTGACGTCTGTAGGAGTGTTTTCATGCATATTTGTACGTGCTATCGTAATGTAATCAAGCTAGCGTCGTTAGCATGAGCTAATATGCTAACACATGTACGAGTGTCTGTGTTAGTATTATTAACTTACCGTATTTTTCGGAGTATAAGTCGCTCCGGAGTATAAGTCGCACCGGCCGAAAATGCATAATACAGAAGGAAAAAAACATATACAGTATAAGTCGCACTGGAGTATAAGTCGCATATTGTGGGGAAATGTATTTGATAAAAGCCAACACCAAGAATAGACATTTGAAAGGCAATTTAAAATGAGTAAAGAATAGTGAACAACAGGCTGAATAAGTGTACGTTATATGAGGCATAAATAACCAACTGAGAACGTGCCTGGTATGTAAACGTAACATATTATGGTAAGAGTCATTCAAATAACTATAACATATAGAACATGCTATACGTTTACCAAACAATCTGTCACTCCTAATTGCTAAATCCCATGAAATCTTATACGTCTAGTCTCTTACGTAAATGAGCTAAATAATATTATTTGATATTTTACGCTAATGTGTTAATAATTTCACACATAAGTCGCTCCTGAGTATAAGTCGCACCCCCGGCCAAACTATGAAAAAAAACTGCGACTTACTGTATAGTCAGAAAAATACGGTACATTCTTTTTGTATTGTTTCAGTTTCACAAATTCCTCAGTAAATTCACCAAAACGTCACCGTGGAGTTATTGATTCTGATTGTCCGAAGCGGCCAATATACAGAAAAAAATATTTTTTCTAAAATATAGTGGGTGTGGCTTAAACACCGGTGCGCTCTCTAGTCCGAATAATATGGAAGTTTAATCATGTTATAAAAAGTGTCGTCCTTTCTTCCGTTTAGAGAGCATGTTACCTTTGCTACCCGCCGCCTGCCACGCCCAAGTCCACCTGCTGGTGCCCAACAGGAAGTTGGACCTGAGTTATGACCTCAACTGCGCCTCGCTGTGCAGCGACTTCCAGGAGGACATTGCATTTCGCTTTTCCATGGGCTGGACGGCGCTGGTGCACCGCTTCCTGGGCTCCGTCAACGCCGAGCGAGCCCTCAAGCTGGTGGACCAGAAGATCCAGGTAGGCTGAGGCCACGCCTCCCAGCAAGGTGTGTCGCAGGTCACGTGACGTACTTTGTCTCGCAGGCTTCGCTGCCAGCGTCCACGCCCTCCTCGGGACCGCCTTCCACCGTAGCGCAGCCCAACCACGACACGGCGCTGGCAACTCAGGAAGACTTGATGGTCGCCATGGCAACCAACGTGGCTTCGATCACCTCCCGCACGTCGATGAGCGCCATCGTGGTCGGAGGAGTGGTACGTCGTTAGCCACACACTCGCACGTCAGCAGCGGCTGTCACGTAATGTGTGTGCAGGTGTGGCGCACGCTCGGCTGGAGGCTGATCTGCATGATGGCGTCCCTCTACGGCCTGCTGTACCTGTATGAGAGACTCACCTGGACCACCAAGGCCAAGGAGCGCACCTTGAAGCGGCAGTTTGTGGACTACGCCACCGACAAGCTGCAGCTCATCGTTAGCTTCACCAGCGCTAACTGTAGCCATCAAGTGCAGCAGTAAGGCAGTATAGTTCTATTTCATACACTTTATCAATATTAATAACCAACATACACTTTATGTCAATATTAATAACCAACATACACTTTATGTCCATATTAATAACCATCATACACTTTATGTCAATATTAATAACCAACGTACACTTTATGTCAATATTAATAACCAACATACGCTTTATGTCAATATTATTAATCATACACTTTGTCAATATTAATAACCAACATACACTTTGTCAATATTAATAATCAACATACATTTTATGTCAATATTAATAATCATACACTTTGTCAATATTAATAATCATCATACATTTTATGTCAATTTTAATAATCAAAATACACTTTATGTCAATATTAATAACCAACATACACTTTATGTCAATATTAATAATCATACACTTTATGTCAATATTAATGATCATCATAAACTTTATGTCAATAATAATAACAAACATACACTTTATGTCAATTTTAATAAGCAACATACACTTTATGTCGATATTAATAATCAACATACACTTTGTCATTAATAACCAACATACACTTTGTCAATATTAATAATCAACATACACTTTATGTCAATATTAATAATCATCATACACTTTATGTCAATATTAATAACCAACATACACTTTGTCAATATTAATAATCAACATACACTTTATGTCAATATTAATAATCATCATACACTTTATGTCAATATTAATAACCAACATACACTTTGTCAATATTAATAATCAACATACACTTAATGTCGGTATTAATAATCAACATACACTTTATGTCAATATTACTAATCAACATAAACTTTATGTCAATATTACTAACCAACATACACTTTATGCCAATATTCATGATCATCATACACTTTATGTCAATATTAATAACTAACATACACTTTGTCAATATTAATAATCATCATACACTTTATGTCATTAATAACCAACATACAATTTATGTCAATATTAATAATCATCATACATTTTATGTCAATATTAATAATCAACATACACTTTTTCAATATTAATAATTATCATACACTTTGTCAATATTAACTCTTACTAAGAAAAATCTATTTTACAAAAAAAAGTTGTATCCAAGAAGTCGTTTGACTAAAATAAATTGGTAAATTTAAAATGACAAAACTATTTCTAAATGTACTTATGTTACTATTTTATTTGTATTAATAATAGTATTTTTTGTTGTTTGGTTTCTGTGACATTAATAATACTTGTTAATTTATTCATGTTTTTTTGTTGTTGTGCAGGAACACAAACACAACTTAAGTCTCCTTAAGAGAACTTCTGCCAACGCACACGTACACACACTTTCACTTTGGCAGCCGCTTGATGCGTAAATAAATGAGTGAATGAGGAGTGAATAAATGAGTGAATGAGGAGTGAATACATTAGTGAATAAATGAGGAGGGAATAAATGAGTGTGATGTTTTGTTTCCAGGGAGATGATGACAACTTTCAGTCGATTGTGTCAGCAAGTGGATCAAACCCAAAAAGAACTGGAGGAAGAAATCCTTCGGCTGACAGCAAAAGTCAACCAACTGGAGACTGTGCAGAAGCAGTCCAAGACTCTGAGGTCAGTAGTGCTTCCTTATTAGTAGTAATATATTCATATTGACCAGGGGAAATGATTGGTTTCCATGCTTCAAACATCAAAAAGTTATTATCAACTCCTCTGTTGTGTGTGCTTTGTTTTGTTTTGACAATGAGTGTGTTAGTGTGCGTGTTCACAATGTGTGTGTTTTCACAATGCGTGTGTGTGTTTTTACACAATGTGTGTGTGTTTGCAGGCACAAAGCGAGTGAGTTGGAGCGACAGCTGGAGACTTTTTCCAAGCAATATTTGCAACTCTGAAGATGTCACTTCTTGTTGACAGAAGAAAAGGACGATGAAGGCTATTAACTAACTAGCACTAACCAACTAACTATCTGGGTGCTACTCTTACACACCAATTAACATGCATCAAAGTGTGCGTGAGTATGATTTGTGTGTGCGTGTGTTGCTGACGCAGCAATGTTTAGTTCTTTGTAGAAATCACTCGATTAAAGTCTCCTATTTTCTTATCTACTCAATGGCAGAGAGTATCAGGCCACTAACTTGTTGTGACAATTTTACAGGAAAAGAGGAAATGTAGAAAGTCAGAATAAAAGTTGGATTATGGGGGAAAACATGCAAAGTAAAGAAATATTTCAGGAGTTTTTTTTTTAACCAAGAAACTATCGAGTTTTTCGGACTATAAATCGCTCTGGAGTATAAGTCGCACCGGCCGAAAATGCATAATAAAGAAGTAAAAAAAACATAAGTCGCACTGGAGTATAAGTCGCATTTTTTTGGGAAATGTATTTGATAAAAGCCAACACCAAGAATAGACATTTGATAGGCAATTTAAAATAAATTAATAATAGTGAACAACAGGCTGAATAATTGTACGTTATATGAGGCATAAATAACCAACTGAGAACGTGCCTGGTATGTTAACGTAACATATTATGGTAAGAGTCATTCAAATAACTAGAACATATAGAACATGCTATACGTTTACCAAACAATCTGTCACTCCTAATCGCTAAATCCCATGAAATCTTATACGTCTAGTCTCTTACGTGAATGAGCTAAATAATATTATTTGATATTTTATGCTAATGTCTTAATAATTTCACACATAAGTCGCTCCTGAGTATAAGTCGCACCCCCGGCCAAACTATGAGAAAAACTGCGACTTACAGTCCGAAAAATACGGTAACTTACAAATACATGTGGGGAGAAGAATTCAGGCTATTTGAAGAAAATAAGGTTGGAACACGTGTTAAGTTTTGTTCATACACACATGGGTTCTCAAGGTAAACGGGCTGGAGATAAACATTGAAGGATCCAATGTCGACATAAACCCCTGGCTGATGTAACAGTTGGTTGGGGGGGCGCATAATAAATGAAAATAACATAACATAAACATGCTGTCGACATTTACGGACTGTTGGTAAAACAGGTCATCAGGAGTGAGTTGTCCATATAGAATGGTTGTCGATAAGCAGGTTGTTGTATAGACTGGTTGTCGACATAAACAGTTTATCGTATAGAATGGTTGTCGACATAAACGGGTTGTTGATATAGACTGGTTGTCGACACAAAAAGGTTGTTGATATTGACTGGTTGTCGACAAACATGTTGTTGATACAGATTGGTTGTAGACATAAACAGGTTGTTCATATAGACTGGTTGTTGACAAACAGGTTGTTGATATAGACTGGTGGTCGACATAAACAGGTCGTTGATATGGACTGGTTGTTTATATAGAGTGGTTGTCGACAAACAGGTTGTTGATATAGACTGGTTGTCGACATCAACAGGTTGTTGATATAGACTGGTGGTCGACAAACGGGTTGTTGATATAGACTGGTGGTCGACAAACGGGTTGTTGATATAGACTGGTGGTCGACAAACGGGTTGTTGATATAGACTGGTTGTCGACATAAACAGGTTGTTGATATAGACTGGTTGTCGACATAAACAGGTTGTTGATATAGACTGGTTGTTTATATAGAGTGGTTGTCGACAAACAGGTTGTTGATATAGACTGGTTGTTGATATAGACTGGTGGTCGACAAACGGGTTGTTGATATAGACTGGTTGTCAACATAAACAGGTTGTTGTAATAGACTGGTTGTTTATATAGAGTGGTTGTCAACAAACAGGTTGTTGATATAGACCGGTTGTCGACATAAACAGGTTGTTGATATAGACTGGTGGTCGACAAATGGGTTGTTGATATAGACTGGTTGTCGACTTAAACAGGTTGTTGATATAGACTGGTTGTCGACAAACAGGTTGTTGGTATAGACGGATTCTCGACATAAACAGGTTGTTGATATAGACTGGTTGTCGACAAACGGGTTGTTGATATAGACTGGTTCTCGACATAAACAGGTTGTTGATATAGACTGGTTGTTGATATAGACTGGTTGTCGACAACGGGTTGTTGATATAGACTGGTTGTCGACAAACATTCAAGTATTCAAAGTCGACAAATGGGTTGTGGATATAAACGGGGTGTGTGTATAGACTGGTTGTCGACATAAATGGGTCGTTGATATAGACGGGTTGTTGACATAAACAGGTTGTTGACAGACTGGTTGTAGACAAACATTCAAGGATTCAAAGTCAACAAACGGGTTGTGGATATAGACTGGTTGTTGACATAAACAGGTTGTTGATATAGACTGGTTGTCGACAAATGGGTTGTTGATATAGACTGGTTGTCGACATAAACGGTTTGTTGATATAGACTGGTTGTCGACAAACAGGTTGTTGATATAGACTGGTGGTCGACAAACGGGTTGTTGATATAGACTGGTTGTCGACATAAACGGTTTGTTGATATAGACTGGTTGTCGACATAAACAGGTTGTTGATATAGACTGGTTGTCAACAAACGGGTTGTTGATATAGACTGGTTGTCGACAAACGGGTTGTTGATATAGACTGGTTGTCGACAAACGGGTTGTTGATATAGACTGGTTGTCGACATAAACAGGTTGTTGATATAGACTGGTTGTCGACATAAACAGGTTGTTGATATAGACTGGTTGTCGTCAAACGGGTTGTTGATATAGACTGGTTGTTGACAAACGGGTTGTTGATATAGACTGGTTGTCGACAAACGGGTTGTTGATATAGACTGGTTGTCGACATAAACAGGTTGTTGATATAGACTGGTTGTCGACAAACATTCAAGTATTCAAAGTCGACATAAATGGGCTGTGGATATAAACGGGGTGTGTATATAGACTGGTTGTCGACATGAATGGGTCGTTGATATAGACGGGTTGTTGACATAAACGGGTTGTTGACAGACTGGTTGTAGACAAACATTCAAGGATTCGAAGTCGACAAACGGGTTGTGGATATAGACTGGTTGTTGACATAAACAGGTTGTTGATATAGACTGGTTGTCGACAAATGGGTTGTTGATATAGACTGGTTGTCGACATAAACGGTTTGTTGATATAGACTGGTTGTCGACAAACAGGTTGTTGATATAGACTGGTGGTCGACAAACGGGTTGTTGATATAGACTGGTTGTCGACATAAACGGTTTGTTGATATAGACTGGTTGTCGACAAACAGGTTGTTGATATAGACTGGTTGTCGACATAAACAGGTTGTTGATATAGACTGGTTGTTGTCAAATGGGTTGTCGACAAACGGTTTGTTGATATAGACTGGTTGTTGAAATAAACGGGCTGTCGACATAAACAGGTTGTTGACATAAATGGGTTGTTGATATAGACTAATTGTCAACATAAATGGGTAATGAAGATAAGTGGACAGTGCGTATCACCATGCTGTTGACATAGATGGTTTGTTGACATAAGCAGGCAGTCGACGTAAACATACCGACATAACAGGTTGTCGACTGAAGTGGTTAGTCAACCTAAGCGGCTAGCGCGTATCAACCTGCTCTTGACAGATGGTTTGTTGACATAAGCAGGCAGTCGACGTAAACATGCTGACATAAGTGGGTTGTCGACTTAAGTGGGTAGTGCATATCAACATGCTGTTGACAGTTTGTTGACATAAGCAGGCAGTGGACGTAAACGTGCCGACACAAGCGGGTGACTTAAGTGGGCAGTCAACACACGCGGGTAGTGTGTATCAACCTGCTGTTGACATAAGCGGGCAGTAGACATGTCGACATAACAGGTTGTCGACACAAAAAGCACAAGAGAGTTCTTCCAAAAGTTTTATTGTTTGCACATGATTGACAAAGTAGAAAAGTGACTTAAGTCCCTGCTGTTTACATCATTTGTGTCATGTGACACTGCATGGCGATACGGACGTCGATGATACTGAAAAACAATAAATGTTGCTCATAAATAATAAACATGAAATATTTTCCACTTGCTGACTCGGCGTGAAATAATGACAACACCAGCAACAAATATTGTTTCTTTGCCAAAAGTAATTTTTTTTTTGCACACGATGGATTTTATTTTACTCAAACGATTGAAATATCGAGGAATTTTGTCTGATAATATTGAAGATTTTAGGTAATCAAACATGTCTTGATCGCAAACCTGATCAATAACTTTGATTTGTTGAGCAATAACGATATGCTGGTCGTCACTTAATCGCGGGCGATACTGTCCCTGAAATTACTTGGTATCGCCCAAACCTTTCACACAGATCAGCAAGTGGAAGTCCTTTAGCTCGTTAACTTCTTGCTGTCGCTTTTTTTAAAAATTTTTATAAAGGCTGTGTGTGCGGGGCTAGCCCGCTAAGCTACACGCTAAAAGCCCGAATGGACACTTGGGTGCTCAGGACTTCTTTACCCTCCACAAATCCGGAATTAGAGTCCTGTAAACTCTTAAGGATGCGGGACAGAAGCCCCTTTCACACAAACATGGAGCATGAGAGTAATATTGTGTACTTTCACACAGAAACCATGTGGAATGTTCCAAAGTGTGGAAAAAGGTTTACAGTTGGTGTCAAAAAAAAAAAAAGGTGGAAAAAAGCCGGGTTTGGTTCCGAGTCAGTGCCGTTCACACAGAACATCAACACGGGGAATGGCAGAAAAATGGCAGCTTTTACAGGCAATGGAAAAAAAGGTAGAAACTTTGTGGAATGTTCCAAAGTGTGGAAAAAGGTTTACAGTTGGTGTCAAAAAAAAAAAAAGGTGGAAAAAAGCCGGGTTTGGTTCTGAGTCAGTGCCGTTCACACAGAACATCAACACTGGGAATGGCAGCATTTACAGGCAGTGGGGAAAAAAAAAGGTAGAAACTATGTGGAATGTTCCAAAGTGTGGAAAAAGGTTTACAGTTGGTGTCAAAACAAAAAAAAAGGTGGAAAAAAGCCGGGTTTGGTTCTGAGTCAGTGCCGTTCACACAGAACATCAACACAGGAAATGGCAGCTTTTACAGGCAGTGGAAAAAAAGGTGGAATAATCCTCGCTTTTACTTTTTGTCATGCCTTTTACACAGAACAGCTACACTTAAAAACGCTGTGTAAAAAGGGATTCCGATAAAAAAAGAGAAGTTGGAAAGTTGCCTGGTAAATGTACCTCAATGCTGTTTACACAGAATACGTCAGAACAAAGCAGGAATAATGGCAGCCCTCCTCGGCGGTGGAAAAGGGTCTGAGATGAGATAGTACCTCCTGTGTAAAAGGGGCTTCTGGTACTAAAATGAGCAAATAAATGTCCGACTTCTGTCTTTTACACAGAACACCAAGGACAGTTTTTACCTGCAGAGTAGAAGTGGGCTCTGATAGCAGCTCCAAAAGGTGGAAAATTGCCGGGTCGTCTTTGTCGACGACAGAGCAGAAAGGCAGAATTTTGTTTTTTTTTGCAGGCAGTGTTAAAGGAGGCTTCTGACACACGTTTTTACACAGAACATGTCGGGCAAAAAGGCAGCTTTTCCAGGCAGTAGAAATAAGTGTCTTGTAGCAGAACCTCACTGCTACCTCGGCTTTCCCTCCCATTCTGTTCCAAAGGTCAATTAACACAAATACAGTCGTATTATCACTTTGTGTGAAAGGAGCGCAGCCTGGAAGGTCATTGTGCACAATGTGGATCTTTTTACATCAAGTTGCATCGCGGGTTTACTTTGAAGCTTTTTCACTTTCATCTTTTAAATCTTAAGATCAACTTCAGATTTATTATATTTTTCATATGTTGTTATTATGGCAAACACACAAAATGCAATATTATGCCCAAAAAATATGTCAAAGTGTAATATTAGATGTGAAGTCATTGGAGCCTTAATTAGCTCAATCATTCATAACATTGATTTTGATTCATTATTATTTTTTGAGCAATGACAGTTTAAAAAATAAATAAAATCACACAAAAAAAAAAAGACTTATATTATTGGATCCCCAAAAATCCTACTGTGATTTTATAATTATTTTTTTTAACTGTCATTGCTCAAAAAATAATAATGAATCAAAATCAATGTTATGAATGATTGAGCTAATTAAAGCTCCAATGACTTCATATCAAATATTACACTTTGACATATTTTTTGGGCCAAAATATTGCATATTTTGTGTATTTGCCATTAAAAAAAGTTTTCTTTGACAAAAAGGGCATAAACAAAAACATTTTTTTTTTAAATCTGAAGTTGATTTAAATGATAAAAGTAAAAAAAAAAGAAAAAAGAATGACTTATATTCTTGGATCCCCAAAAATCTTAGTGTGATTTTATTTTATTTTTTAAACTGTCATTGCTCAAAAAATAATAATGAATCAAAATCAATGTTATGAATTATTGACATATTTAAGGCTCCAATGACGTCACATTAAAAATTACACTTTGGCATATTTTTGGGCTAAAATGTTGCATATTTTGTGTTTGCTATAAAAAAACAAACTATGAAAAAAATAGATCTGAAGATGTAAAAAATGAACGTAAAAAAACCCAAAAAAACATACAATTTGTATGACTTATATGTAACACTTTTAAGAGTGGGACCTTTTGGATCCCCAAGAATGTTAGTGGGATTTTTGAAATTTTTTTACGGTCAAGTTTTCTTTGCCAAAAAGGGCATAAAACAAAAACATAAAAAATAATAAATCTGTAGTTGATTTAAAAATTTAAATGATGAAATTAAATTTAAAAAAAGAATTGACTTATATTCTTGGATCCCCAAAAATCTTGGTGTGATTTTATTTTATTTTTAAACTGTCATTGCTCAAAACATAATAATGAATCAATATCAATGTTATGAATTATTGACATATTTAAGGCTCCAATGACGTCACATTAAAAATTGCACTTTGGCATATTTTTGGGCTAAAATGTTGCATATTTTGTGTTTGCTATACTGAAGATGTAAAAAATGAACGTAAAAAAATCAAAAAAACATACAATTTGTATGACTTATATGTAACACTTTTAAGAGTGGGACCCTTTTGGATCCCCAAGAATGTTAGTGGGATTTTTGAAAACATTTTTACGGTCAAGTTTTCTTTGCCAAAAAGGGCATAAAACAAAAACATAAAAAAATAATAAATCTGTAGTTGATTTAAAGATTTAAATGATAAAAGTAAAAAAAAAAAAAAAGAATGACTTATATTCTTGGATCCCCAAAAATCTTAAACTTTTATCATTTAAATCTTTAAATCAACTTCAGATTTTTTTTAAAAATGTTTTTGTTTATGCCCTTTTTGGCAAAGAAAACTTTTTTTTTTATGGCAAATACAAAAAATATGCAATATTTTGGGCCTAAAAATATGTCAAAGTGTAATATTTGATGTGAAGTCATTGGAGCCTTAATTAGCTCAATAATTCATAACATTGATTTTGATTCATTAATTTTTGAGCAATGAGTTTGAAAAAAATAAATAAAATCACACTAAGATTTTTGGGCATCCAAGAATATAAGTCATTCATTTGTTTACTTTTATCATTTAAATCAACTTCAGATTTATTATTTTTTTATGTTTTTGTTTTATGCCCTTTTTGTCAAAGAAAACTGGACCTTAAAAAAAAAAAATCCCACTAACATTCTTGGGGATCCAAAAGGGTCCCACTCTTAAAAGTGTTACATATAAGTCATACAAATTGTATGTTTTTTTGTTTTTTTTATGTTCATTTTTTAGATCAACTTCAGATCTTTTTTTTTTTCATAGTTTATTTTTTATAGCAAACACACAACAAATGTCAGCTTTCTGGTTCCATGTGTCCAGTTTGCTGTGTAATATTTAGTGAGGACACAAAGTGATGCTGAGATGTTTGATCCATTTCAACTTGTGAGGAAGATGTTTCCTTTCCAAGTTCTCATGGCCTCCATGTTCTTCCTGGTCACATGACCTCACAGGCCGCTCCTTCCAATCAAGCACTAATTAGGACTGGCAAAGCATTCATTTGAGTCTTTGATACCAACAACACTTCTTTGACACACATAATGGATCCAGCTCCGTTTTTATGCATCAAATTTAGCTGACAATTACACTGAATTCAAATTTGTGAGCAAAATGTGTTTAAAAATTCAGTTTGTTAAAATTCACTAAAAATTATTCAGTGCAATCTTAATTTACTGGAAGTGGGTCTTTGTTTTTGCACTGAATTTTATTTGACACTGACATTTTTTGCGGTAATTTTTTTAATTTCACTTTTTTTCTTTCATACTGAATCTCTAACAATTTTTTTTCACTGATTTTTTTGGTAACATTTTTTTGACACTGATTTTTTTATAGTGTTTTTTTTTACACTGAATTTTTCTGCCTTAAATATTTCTTTCCACCGAATTTCTTTAAATTCAGTGCAAAAAAAATCTGTGTAAACACTTACTTCAACAAACTGATTTTTCCCACAAAATTTTTTTGCAACAATTTTCTTTACACTGATATTTTTATGCAGTGATTTTTACACTGAATTTTTCTGCCTTAAATATTTCTTTCCACCGAATTTCTTTAAATTCAGTGCAAAAAAAATCTGTGTAAACACTTACTTCAACAAACTGATTTTTCCCACAAAATTTTTTTGCAACAATTTTCTTTACACTGATATTTTTATGCAGTGATTTTTACACTGAATTTTTTTGCAACATTTTTTACACATTTTTCTTTACACTGAATTGTTTTACAATTTCTTTACACTGAATTTCTAAACAGTGATTTATTTTACGCTGAATTCAAAACACTGTTCTAACATTTTATTACACTGATTGTTTACTTTGGATACTGAATTTTTCTGCAACACATTTTTTACACTAAAATTTTCTGTACTACATTTTTTTTTTACACGGAAATTTAAACATTTAATTTCTACAAACTGATTTTTTTCCCACAAATTTCCCACAAATTTCTGTACTACATTTTTTTTACACAAAATTTAAACATTTCATTTCTACAAACTCATTTTTCCCCACAAAATTTTTCTGCAACAATTTTTTTGACAGAATTTTTATGCAATGATTTTTTTACACTAAATTTTTTTTTACACATTTTTCTTTACACTGAATTTCTAAACTGTGATTTATTTTACGCTGAATTCAAAACACTGTTCTAACATTTTATTACACTGATTGTTTACTTTAGATACTGAATTTTTCTGCAACACATTTTTTACACAAAATTTTTCTCTACTACATTTTTTTTTACACGGAAATTTAAACATTTAATTTCTACAAACTGATTTTTTTCCCACAATTTTCTATACTACATTTTTTTTTACACAAAATGTAAATATTTAATTCCTACAAACTCATTTTTTCCCACAAAACTTTTCTGCAACAATTTTTTTGACAGAATTTTTATGCAATGATTTTTTTACACTACATTTTTTTTTTACACATTTTTCTTTACACTGAATTGTTTTACAATTTCTTTACACTGAATTTTTAGACAGTTTTTTTTTATTTTACACTGAATTTAAAACACTTTCAACAATGTTTTACCCTGATGTTTTTATACAGTGATTTATTTGACACTGACTTGTTTGACAGTGAATTGAACACTAAATGTAACAAACTGAATTGTTAATTTTGCTGACACGTTTTTCTTGAATGAAGTTGTCGGCATAACTCCATGTAAAAAAAAAAAAGTGATGTTTGGTAGTCAGGACTCAAATGATGTGACACTTTGTGTGTTTGCAGTACAGTGATGATGGAAATACACACAATACTATAATACATATTTATATACACATGTAAAAATGACATCCTAGTAGAAGAGGATGAAGACTTTCAAAGTAAAGGCGCCCTCACTGTGTAGAAAGATAATGTAGTGTTCAGTTCCAGATGCGCAGGAAACTGTCCCAGGAGCCGGTGGCCACCGCCTTGCCGTCGTCCGTCACGCCCAAGCAGCTGATTCTGTTGTCGTGTCCCGCCAGCACGCCTGAGGGGACAGGAAGTAGTAACGCACATGAGGGCTCGCGCCAACAAGGTTACACCTTTTCTTCTCTTTCAAGGTCAAACAGACAACAATGTATAGCGATGAAATACATTAACTTATTGTAATGAACTTCTGCTGTCTTTAAGTTGAAGTGGAGTGGTCATTGTTTTTTGGTGACACCCAGCGGCCACAATCATTTACAAAGTTTGTGATGCGGACACGTTTGTTACTGGGTATTTATGAGTACTTTCTTGGAGACTGTAAGTATTATGTAACTATAATGATGTTCATATGGACAAAGTAATATGTAACTATAATGATGTTCATATGGACAAAGTAATATGTAACTATAATGATGTTCATATGGACAAAGTAATATGTAACTATAATATTTATATGGACAAAGTAATATGTAACTATAATGTTTATATGGACAAAGTAATATGTAACTATAATGTTTATATGGACAAAGTAATATGTAACTATAATGATGTTTATATGGACAAAGTAATATGTAACTATAATGTTTATATGGACAAAGTCATATGTAACTATAATGATGTTTATATGGACAAAGTAATATGTAACTATAATGTTTATATGGACAAAGTCATATGTAACTATAATGTTTATATGGACAAAGTAATATGTAACTATAATATTTATATGGACAAAGTAATATGTAACTATAATGATGTTTATATGGACAAAGTAATATGTAACTATAATGTTTATATGGACAAAGTAATATGTAACTATAATATTTATATGGACAAAGTAATATGTAACTATAATATTTATATGGACAAAGTAATATGTAACTATAACATTTATATGGACAAAGTAATATGTAACTATAATGATGTTTATATGGACGAAGTAATATGTAACTATAATGTTTATATGGACAAAGTAATATGTAACTATAATGATGTTTATATGGACAAAGTAATATGTAACTATAATGTTTATATGGACAAAGTAATATGTAACTATAATGTTTATATGGACAAAGTAATATGTAACTATAATATTTATATGGACAAAGTCATATGTAACTATAATGATGTTTATATGGACAAAGTCATATGTAACTATAATGTTTATATGGACAAAGTAATATGTAACTATAATGATGTTTATATGGACAAAGTAATATGTAACTATAATGTTTATATGGACAAAGTAATATGTAACTATAATATTTATATGGACAAAGTAATATGTAACTATAATATTTATATGGACAAAGTAATATGTAACTATAATGTTTATATGGACAAAGTAATATGTAACTATAATGATGTTTATATGGACAAAGTAATATGTAACTATAATGTTTATATGGACAAAGTAATATGTAACTATAATGTTTATATGGACAAAGTAATATGTAACTATAATGTTTATATGGACAAAGTCATATGTAACTATAATATTTATATGGACAAAGTAATATGTAACTATAATGATGTTTATATGGACAAAGTAATATGTAACTATAATGATGTTTATATGGACAAAGTAATATGTAACTATAATATTTATATGGACAAAGTAATATGTAACTATAATGTTTATATGGACAAAGTAATATGTAACTATAATGATGTTTATATGGACAAAGTAATATGTAACTATAATGTTTATATGGACAAAGTAATATGTAACTATAATATTTATATGGACAAAGTAATATGTAACTATAATGTTTATATGGACAAAGTAATATGTAACTATAATATTTATATGGACAAAGTAATATGTAACTATAATGTTTATATGGACAAAGTAATATGTAACTATAATGTTTATATGGACAAAGTAATATGTAACTATAATGTTTATATGGACAAAGTCATATGTAACTATAATATTTATATGGACAAAGTAATATGTAACTATAATGATGTTTATATGGACAAAGTAATATGTAACTATAATGATGTTTATATGGACAAAGTAATATGTAACTATAATATTTATATGGACAAAGTAATATGTAACTATAATGTTTATATGGACAAAGTAATATGTAACTATAATGATGTTTATATGGACAAAGTAATATGTAACTATAATGTTTATATGGACAAAGTAATATGTAACTATAATATTTATATGGACAAAGTAATATGTAACTATAATGTTTATATGGACAAAGTAATATGTAACTATAATATTTATATGGACAAAGTAATATGTAACTATAATGTTTATATGGACAAAGTAATATGTAACTATAATATTTATATGGACAAAGTAATATGTAACTATAATGATGTTTATATGGACAAAGTAATATGTAACTATAATATTTATTTGGACAAAGTAATATGTAACTATAATGATGTTTATATGGACAAAGTAATATGTAACTATAATATTTATATGGACAAAGTAATATGTAACTATAATGTTTATATGGACAAAGTAATATGTAACTATAATGTTTATATGGACAAAGTAATATGTAACTATAATATTTATATGGACAAAGTAATATGTAACTATAATAATGTTTATATGGACAAAGTAATATGTAACTATAATATTTATATGGACAAAGTAATATGTAACTATAATGATGTTTATATGGACAAAGTAATATGTAACTATAATGTTTATATGGACAAAGTAATATGTAACTATAATGTTTATATGGACAAAGTAATATGTAACTATAATGATGTTTATATGGACAAAGTAATATGTAACTATAATGTTTATATGGACAAAGTAATATGTAACTATAATATTTATATGGACAAAGTAATATGTAACTATAATGTTTATATGGACAAAGTAATATGTAACTATAATATTTATATGGACAAAGTAATATGTAACTATAATGTTTATATGGACAAAGTAATATGTAACTATAATATTTATATGGACAAAGTAATATGTAACTATAATGATGTTTATATGGACAAAGTAATATGTAACTATAATGATGTTTATATGGACAAAGTAATATGTAACTATAATATTTATTTGGACAAAGTAATATGTAACTATAATGATGTTTATATGGACAAAGTAATATGTAACTATAATATTTATATGGACAAAGTAATATGTAACTATAATGTTTATATGGACAAAGTAATATGTAACTATAATGTTTATATGGACAAAGTAATATGTAACTATAATATTTATATGGACAAAGTAATATGTAACTATAATAATGTTTATATGGACAAAGTAATATGTAACTATAATAATGTTTATATGGACAAAGTAATATGTAACTATAATGATGTTTATATGGACAAAGTAATATGTAACTATAATAATGTTTATATGGACAAAGTAATATGTAACTATAATAATGTTTATATGGACAAAGTAATATGTAACTATAATAATGTTTATATGGACAAAGTAATATGTAACTATAATGATGTTCATATGGACAAAGTAATATGTAACTATAATGTTTATATGGACAAAGTAATATGTAACTATAATGTTTATATGGACAAAGTAATATGTAACTATAATATTTATATGGACAAAGTAATATGTAACTATAATGTTTATATGGACAAAGTAATATGTAACTATAATAATGTTTATATGGACAAAGTAATATGTAACTATAATAATGTTTATATGGACAAAGTAATATGTAACTATAATGATGTTTATATGGACAAAGTAATATGTAACTATAATATTTATATGGACAAAGTCATATGTAACTATAATGATGTTTATATGGACAAAGTAATATGTAACTATAATGATGTTTATATGGACAAAGTCATATGTAACTATAATGATGTTTATATGGACACCTTTGTTTGTTAAGTACATAACTCCACGTGTTCATTCATAGTTTTGATGTGACAATCTACGATGTAAATAGTCATGACAATAAAGAACACACCTAGAATGAGGAGAAGGTGTGTCTAATGACATAAGAAGGTAAGTAAGTGTTGTACCCGCACGCTCTCCTCTCAGAGTGTCCCACACGTTGCAGTTGAAGTCGTCGTAGCCCGCCAGCAGCAGACGGCCGCTCTTGGAGAAGGACACGGACGTGATGCCGCAGACGATGTTGTCGTAGCCGTACTTCATCAGCTCCTGGTCGGCACGAAGGTCGAACAGCCTGCAGGTGGCGTCGTCAGAGCCCGTGCCGAAGGCTTGTCCGTTGGGGAAGAACTGCAGCCAGGAAACACAGACCATCAAAGCTGGGCTTAAGTACACACATGGAGGATGAAGAATTATTTGCATCTAATCTTGGCGTGTGCACAGTGACACTCATGTGTTACTGTACTCACTTATGTGTGCCATCACACATGTAACAGTCGTGTGTGACATCACACGCGTAACAGAAACTCATGTGTGACGTCACACATGTAACACTCGTGTGTGACGTTACACAGTAACGGTCATCTGTGACATCACACGCGGAACAGAAACTCATGTGTGACGTCACACATGTAACACTCATGTGTGACATCACACACGTAACAGAAACTCATGTGTGACGTCACACATGTAACACATGTGTGACATCACACACGTAACAGTAACACTCATGTGTGACGTCACACATGTAACACTCATGTGTGACGTCACACACGTATCAGTAACACTTGTGTGTTACGTCACACACGCGACAGTAACACTCACGTCAGACACACAACAGTAACACTCGTGTGTGACATCACACACGTAACAGAAACTCATGTGTGACGTCACACATGTAACACTCATGTGTGACGTCACACACGTAACAGTAACACTCATGTGTGACGTCACACACGTATCAGTAACACTTGTGTGTTACGTCACACACGCGGCAGTAACACTCACGTCAGACACACAACAGTAACACTCATGCGTGACATCACACACCCAACAGTAACACTCGTGTGTGACATTACACACGTGACCGTAACACTCGTGTGTGACATTACACACGTGACAGTAGCACTCGTGTGTGACATTACACACGTAACCGTAACACTCGTGTGTGACATTACACACGTGACAGTAGCACTCGTGTGTGACATTACACACGTGACCGTAACACTCGTGTGTGACATTACACACGTGACAGTAGCACTCGTGTGTGACATTACACACGTGACAGTAGCACTCGTGTGTGACATTACACACGTGACAGTAGCACTCGTGTGTGACATTACACACGTGACAGTAACACTCGTGTGTGACATTACACACGTAACAGTAACACTCGTGTTTGACGTCACACACGTGACAGTAACACTCATGTGTGATGTCACACACGTAACAGTAACACTCATGTGTGATGTCACACACGTATTAGTAACACTCATGTGTGACGTCACACATGTAACACTCAAGTGTGACGTCACACACGTATCAGTAGCACTTGTGTGTTACGTCACACACGCGACAGTAACACCCACGTTTGATGTCACACACATAGCAGTAACACTCGTGTGTGACGTCACACATGGAACAGTAAGACTCGTGTGTGACGTCACACACGCAACAGTAGCACTCGTGTGTGATGTCACACACGCAACAGTAACACTCGTGTGTGACGTCACACATGTAACAGTAACACGTGTGTGACGTCACACATGTAACTGTAACACTCGTGTGTGACGTCACACATGGAACAGTAATACTCATGTGTGATGTCACACACGTAACAGTAACACTCATGTGTGATGTCACACACACGTAACAGTAACACTCGTGTGTGACGTCACACATGTAACAGTAACACTCGTGTGTGACGTCACACATGTAACTGTAACACTTGTGTGTGACGTCACACATGGAACAGTAATACTCATGTGTGACGTCACACATGTAACACTCATGTGTGACATCACACACGTAACAGTAACACTCATGTGTGACGTCACACACGTATCAGTATCACTTGTGTGTTACGTCACACACGCGACAGTAACACCCACGTGTGATGTCACACATGGAACAGTAACACTCACATGTGATGTCACACACGCAACAGTAAGACTTGTGTGTGACGTCACACACGCAACAGTAACACTCGTGTGTGACGTCACACATGTAACAGTAACACTCGTGTGTGACGTCACACACGTAACGTAACACTCGTGTGTGACGTCACACATGTAACAGTAACACTCGTGTGTGATGTCACACACAACAGTAACACTCGTGTGTGATGTCACACATGTAACACTCATGTGTGATATCACACACGTGACAGTAACACTCATGTGTGACGTCACACACGTATCAGTAACACTCGTGTTACGTCACACACGTAACTAACACTCGTGTGTGACGTCACACACGTAACAGTAACACTCGTGTGTGATGTCACACATGTAACACTCATGTGTGACATCACACACGTGACAGTAACACTCATGTGTGACGTCACACACGTATCAGTAACACTTGTGTGTTACGTCACACACGTAACAGTAACACTCGTGTGTGATGTCACACATGTAACACTCATGTGTGACGTCACACACGTATCAGTAACACTCGTGTGTTACGTCACACACGCGACAGTAACACTCACGTGTGATGTCACACACGTAACACTCATGTGCGACATCAGACACGCAACAGTAACACTCGTGTGTGACATCACACACATAACAGTAACACTTGTGTGTTACGTCACACACGCGACAATAACACTCATGTGTGACATCACACACGTAACAGCAACACTCATGTGTGACGTTGCACACGTATCAGTAACACTTGTGTGTTACATCACACATGCGACAGTAACACTCACGTGTGACGTCACACGTAACAGTAACACTCGTGTGTGACATCACACATGTAACAGTAACACTTGTATAAATGTATGGTACCCGCTGTAAAAAGGTGTGTGACTCACGCTGACAGCGTTGATGTCGGAGGTGTGTCCGCTGAAAGACTGCCTGCACATGCCGTCACGGATGTCCCACAGCTTGGAGGAGTTGTCGCAGGCGCCGGACACAAAGGTCTTGTAGTCCGGGCTGAGGGACAAGCTCATCACGTCCCCCGTGTGGCCACTGAATGATATCGTCTGCTGGGCCGTCTCAATGTCCCACAATGCACTGCGGGAGGGACAGACAGACAGCTGCAATGTTTGATGTCTGAACTCTTTCCTCCTGGACAGGACACGTCTTTGACTAGTTTTTTTGGGTTGGTGCTCTAATTGTAAGTATCTTGTGTTTTTTATGTTGATTTAATTAAAAAAAATTATAAATAAAAAAATATTTTTTTTTTTTCTTTTCTTGTTAGATCCACAGAACGGTGGTTGGGGACCACTGCTTTACTGCATCCACAGGCAGTTCCTCCCCCCAGGGGGCAGCAGAGAGTTGCCCACTCACCAGGTGGTGTCTCCAGAGCTGCTCAGGATCTGATTGTCGTTCAAGAAGCGGCAGCAGGACAAATAACCTGCAGGAAGACAAGATTCATCTTTGGTGATTATACAGCTTACATAAATGAAGTATTGTTGACGCTTTGTGAATGCATTTGAACTCATTTAGAGGTAGAACTGATTGCTAGCATTAGCTGCATTGCTAGCTACCTCCAATGAGACCATTTTTGAACGTTTGAATGCAAAAATCCCAATAACTTTTGTCTTTTTGTCTCACATAATGATTGATAACAGGCAAAATTCCACTTTTTGGGAATTTTGCCCATCATTCACAATCCTTATGTGAGACAAGAACACATGTTATTCTTTTTTTTTAATGCATTCTCACTCTTAAATAAATGCTAGCAAAAAGATGGAGCTCTATTCCCCCTATAAAGTGCTTTAAAAAACATCCAAACACCTCCATCAAGGTTTTATAGACACACTGTAAGTATATATGTAGTATCTGTTAACATTCATAATGACATTTTTAGCACGCGGCGTAGTATTAATTTCACAGACGCATCACATCGTTCACTTTCCCTTCAACAACAACACGACTACTAATCATGTCAGACTTGATGAGAGGCAACAAGGACTACTTTGGGACAAATGATGATCCAAAAACTTCTATTTTTGAGCCTGAATATAAGGAGGATGATCTACAAGTTTGAGAAGCTAAACAGATGCAGCTTTAGTCAAGCACTAAGCATCATGTAGCATTATTGCTAAGTGCTAAACAAGAACATAATAAAGCAATCACTTACTGCACAATGTCTGCTCTCACTGGGATAAAGACTGATGGGATGTTTATATCTTCCCCTTTACATCAACAACAACAAGACTACTAATCATGTCAGACTTGATGAGAGACAACAAAGACTACTTTGGGACAAATGATGATCCAAAAACTTATATTTTTGAGCCTGAATATAAGGAGGATGATCTACACGTTTTAGAGGCTAAACAGATGCAGCTTTAGTCAAGCACTAAGCATCATGTAGCATTATTGCTAAGTGCTAAACAAGAACATAATAAAACAATCACTTACTGCACAATGTCTGCTGTCACTGGGATAAAGACTGATGGGATGTTTATATCTTCCCCTTTTACATCAACAACAACAAGACTACTAATCATGGCAGACTCGATGAGAGGCAACAAAGACTACTTTGGGACAAATAATGTAAGACAAGAACACATGTTTCTTTTTTTTATGCATTCTAAATTGTAAATAACCATTAGCAAGAGCCAGCTAACAATGGAGCCAATAGGATTTGATCTATTCCCCCCAAAAGACGCTCGAAAACCCCCTCCCCAACATAATTTCATTAACACACTGCGAGTACATATGTAGTATCTAGTAACATTCATAATAACATGTCATGTGCATATTTTGGTCATTTTAAGTATTCATTTCACAGACGCATCACAACGTTCACTTTCCCGTCATCAACAAGACTACTAATCATGTCAGACTTGATGAGAGGCCACAAAGACTACTTTGGGACAAATGATGATCCAGAAACTTCGATTTTTGAAGCTGAACATAAGGAGGATGATCTACACGTTTTAGAAGCTAAACAGATGCAGCTTTAGTCAAACACTAAGCATCGTGTAGCATTATTGCTAAGTGCTAAACTAGAACATAATAAAACATTCACTTACCGCACAATGTCTGCTCTCACTGGGATGTTTATATCTTCCCGTTTAGATGAAGAAATAATCACGATCCTCTGACCACACTGGCGTGATGTCATCCAGAATGTGTGTGTACGTTATCAGAGATGTTCTGTGTTACCCAGGAAGGGAGTCTCTGCTGACCTCAGATCAGAGCCCCAGATACACTATATTGCCAAAAGTATTTGGCCACCTGCCTTGAAGTGCCATCCCATTCCTAACCCGTAGGGTTCAATATGACCTTTTGCAGCTTTTACAGCTTCAACTATTCTGGGACGGCTGTCCACAAGGTTGCGGAGTGTGTTTATAGGAATTTTCCACCATTCTTTCAAAAGCGCATTGGTGAGGTCACACACTGATGTCGGTGGAGAAGGCCTGGCTCTCAGTCTCCGTTCTAATTCATCCCAAAGGTGTTCTATCGGGTTCCGGTCAGGACTCTGTGCAGGCCAGTCAAGTTCATCCACACCAGAGTATGTCTTTATGGACCTTGCTTTGTGCACAGTCAAGTTGGAAGCGCAAGGGGCCTGCTCCAAACTGTTCCCACAAGGTTGGGAGCATGGAATTGTCCAAAATGTTTTGGTATCCTGGAGCATTCAAAGTTCCTTTCACTGGAACTAAGGGGCTAAAGCCCAACTCCTGAAAAACAACCCCACACCATAATTCCTCCTCCACCAAATTTCACACTCGGCACAATGCAGTCCGAAATGTAGCGTTCTCCTGGCAACCTCCACACCCACACTGGTGCATCAGATTGCCAGATGGAAAAGCGTGACTCATCACTCCGGAGAAGGCGTCTCCACTGCTCGTCAGCGATCCTGTTCTGTCTCCCTGTAATGTTTGATCCTGTCCTGTCTCCCTGTAATGTTTGTCTGATCTGGAATGGAATTGTGCTGAAAATTTAAAATTTCCCCTCAGGGATTAATAAAGTTTTTCTGATTCTGATTCTAGAGTCCAGTAGCGACGTGCTTTACATCACTGCATCCCACGCTTTGCATTGGACTTGGTGATGTGTGGCTTAGATGCAGCTGCTCGGCCATGGAAACCCATTCCATGAAGCTCTCTGCGTACTGTACGTGGGCTAATTGGAAGGTCACGTGAAGTTTGGAGCTCTGTAGAAACTGACTGTGCAGAAAGTCTTTGCACTATGCTGACCCTCTCTGTCAGTTTACATGGCCTACCACTTGGTGGCTGAGTTGCTGTTGTTCCCAAACTCTTCACTTTTCTTATAATAAAGTTGACTTTGGAATATTTAGGAGAGAGGAAATTTCACGACTGGATTTGTTGCACAGGTGGCATCCTATGACAGTTCCACGCTGGAAATCACTGAAAGCGGCCCATTCTTTCACAAATGTTTGTAGAAACAGTCTCCATGCCTAAGGGCTTGATTTTATACAAGTGATTAGGACACCTGATTCTGATCATTTGGGATGGCTGGCCAAATACTTTTGGCAATATAGTGTATGATGGCAGTATTAAACTCTTAAGGCCCAAGCTGTTTGTTTACATGCTTTTTTTTATTATTTCTCTTTGCTATTTGGGCTTATTGGACCCTAAATAGAATAAAAACTAAGAATTATCTTTTGATATGATGAACTTAGTCCATAAGTACACAAACGTGTACTTCATGTGTTTACACTTTTTTTTTCCAACTTCCATTGTATGTTATACTCTTCTGACACCACCAGATGGCAGTATAAGTGTCCACATAAGTGGCCATAAGACCCCAATTCAGTAGTGTACACAATTTAGGAAATAAGAGCTAAAAGGTGCTGTCCACGCATGTGGCCACTAAGCCTTTAGAGGTTATGTATGAAAAAAAATCAATAAAAGTTGTTTTTCCACTCCAGCGCTCACAACTATGTTTAAGCCAAGTCCCCGGCGCAAAACGGACTCCGACCACCTTCGCCGTGCCCACCTGTGTGTCCGGCCAGCTCCCGGGTGATGCGCGCGCCGCCCTCGCGGGTCCTCAGGCTGTAGATGGAGCAGATGTTGTCCAGGCCTCCGCACGCCACAAAGTTGCCAGAGGGGGCGTAGGCACACGTCATCACCCACGACGAGCGCAGCGGGATGGCCTGGATCTGGGGAGGAAGACCAGGACTTTGCTATGCCGGGTGTTGAAAAAAAGAATAAGGAGGAGACCTCAGACCTTGTTGTTGGTGTGGCTGTCCCAGATGATCAGCTTTCCATCCTGCGAGGCGCTGACCAGGAGCCTGCAAGACACCGAGGAGGAGGAGAAGCATGAAGGTGAGCGCCTTGTCAGGGAAGACCAGCGGCGATGGTGCATGCATGTGGGGGTTGAAAGCCATGGCAACGTACAAGTGTTAGGTCGCACACTCGGGAACTTCTTCCGAGTTAAAGGAGAACTGCACTTTTTTGGAATTTGTTCACAATCATTACGAGAGACAAGAACCCACTTTTTTACTTTAAAAATGATAAACGCTTGTAAGATGTGGCTAATAAGTGTCACTTTTTGTAGCCTTCATAGTCTCTAAAACAACTTATATACACACTGCAAGTATATATATAATGTAGTAACAGACACCTTCATAACAATATGTCATATGTACAATATACACACTGCAAGTATATATATAATGTAGTAACAGACACCTTCATAACAATATGTCATATGTACAATATACACACTGCAAGTATATATATAATGTAGTAACAGACACCTTCATAACAATATGTGACATGTACAATATACACACTGCAAGTATATATATAATGTAGTAACAGACACCTTCATAACAATATGTAATATGTACAATATACACACTGCAAGTATATATATAATGTAGTAACAGACACCTTCATAACAATATGTAATATGTACAATATACACACTGCAAGTATATATATATAATGTAGTAACAGACACCTTCATAAAAATATGTAATGTGTACAATATACACACTGCAAGTGTATATATATAATGTAGTAACAGACACCTTCATAACAATATGTAATATGTACAATATACACACTGCAAGTATATATATAATGTAGTAACAGACACCTTCATAACAATATGTAATGTGTACAATATACACACTGCAAGTATATATATATAATTTGGTAACAGACACCTTCATAACAATATGTAATATGTACAATATACACACTGCAAGTATATATATAATGTAGTAACAGACACCTTCATAACAATATGTAGTATGTACAATATACACACTGCAAGTGTATATATATATAATGTAGTAACAGACACCTTCATAACAATATGTAGTATGTACAATATACACACTGCAAGTGTGTATATATATATAATGTAGTAACAGACACCTTCATAACAATATGTAATGTGTACAATATACACACTGCAAGTATATATATATAATGTAGTAACAGACACCTTCATAACAATATGTAATATGTACAATATACACACTGCAAGTATATATATAATGTAGTAACAGACACCTTCATAAAAATATGTAATGTGTACAATATACACACTGCAACTATAAATATAATGTAGTAACAGACACCTTCATAACAATATGTAATATGTACAATATACACACTGCAAGTATATATATAATGTAGTAACAGACATCTTCATAACAATATGTAATATGTACAATATACACACTGCAAGTATATATATATAATGTAGTAACAGACACCTTCATAACAATATGTAATATGTACAATATACACACTGCAAGTATATATATAATGTAGTAACAGACACCTTCATAACAATATGTAATATGTACAATATACACACTGCAAGTATATATATATAATGTAGTAACAGACACCTTCATAACAATATGTAATATGTACAATATACACACTGCAAGTATATATATAATGTAGTAACAGACACCTTCATAACAATATGTACTATGTACAATATACACACTGCAAGTATATATATAATGTAGTAACAGACACCTTCATAACAATATGTACTATGTACAATATACACACTGCAAGTATATATATAATGTAGTAACATTCATAATAACATGTAATATTTACATTTTTAGCATACAGCGGCATATGAATTTCACAGATGCATCACAACGTTCACTTTCCCTTCAACAACAACAACAAGACTACTAATCATGTCAGACTTGATGAGAGACAACAAAGACTACTTTGGGACAAATGATGATCCAGAAACTTCTATTTTTGAGCCTGAATATAAGGAGGATGATCTACACGTTTTACAGGCTAAACAGATGCAGCTTTAGTCACACACTAAGCATCATGTAGCAGTATTGCTAAGTGCTAAACAAGAACATAATCAAACAATCACTTACTGCACAATGTCTGCTCTCTCTGGGATGTTTATATCTTCCCATTTAGATGAAGAGTTAATCACAATCCTCACAAAGGGTTAAAAAACAAGCGTCTTTCTGACCATCTCCTGGTGTAAGTTGGATGTCAGAGTTGACCAACGTGCGGGTTTATGTCCACAACCTTCTACTATCCAGGGGAGGGACATGATTTATCATCCAGAATTAACTTTCACCAACTCAGAGGTGATGCAGCAGCTCAGTATGTTAGCGCTCTGTGATCACGGCGCTGCAAAAAAATTGTTTGTCTGCGTTAGCACTTATGCGCTTTTTGGGCACAATAGTCTACTTCCATTAGCTGCATTGTTAGCCACCTCCTACTTGCCATATTTTACAACCTAGAATGCATTAAAAAAAAGAAAAACATGTGTTCTTGTCTTACATAAGGAGTGTGAATGACGGGTAAAATTACAACAACAAAAAAAGTGCAGTTCTTTAACCTTTTCTTCCTTCATTTTGTCTGAGGCAGAATCTTCTGATGGCAGTGCGTCAAAGCAAATGAAAGGGACAGTAGACGTGGTAGGATGTTGGGAAAGTGAAGGAAGGCCAATCAAACATTGGCTGCATGCAGAAAATCACGGCCATGGTGGAGGATAAAGATGCTAGAGTGGTAACTCAGCGGGGTGGTGGTGTCGTTATTGACACTTCCTGTCACTCCCTCCCTAGCCACGCCTCTTCCTGTGTACAACAGGCTTTCATCTAAGTCTTGTCTGCGTGTGTGACTCACGCAGGGGGTCAAACTTGACCAGGGGGTCAAAGGCCATTGTCAGTGAGGGCCACATGGCAGGTATGTTTGGGCCCCAGAGGGCCACATGGCAATTATGTTTACTTCCAACAGTAAAATGAATTAAATAAATTATTTAGTTTTTTCGGGGAAAAAAATTGGCAGCTTAGTCGCAATAATTTTATTGTAAAATTTACGGTGGTTTTTACAGCTTATTACTGTAACTGGAAAAACAGTAAAAAAAAACAAAACCGTCAGCTCAATTTTACTGTCAAATGTATGTTTTTTTGTTACTGTAAATAGAAAATTGCTTTTTTATGGTAAAATTCCACCAACTGGTCTTACAGGTTGTTTTTTTTACCATAAAAACAACAATTAAAGAATTAACTTCATTACTGAAAATGGAAAAACTGTAGCAAAGTTTTTTTTACAGCAAAAAAAAAAAAGGCAGCTTAGGTTTTTTTTGTTACTGTAAATAGAAAATATATTTTTTTAATGGTAAAATTACGTCAACTGAGCTTACAGTTTTTTTACCGTAAAAAAAAAACAACTGTAAAATTGACGGTGTAATACTGAAAATGGCAAAATGGTACCAAAGTTTTTTTTACAGTAAAAAACTGTCAGCTCAGTTGCCAGAATTTTTATGTCGAATTTATGGTATTTTTTATGTTACTGTAAATACAAAACTTGCTTTTTTATGGTAAAATTCCACCAACTGAGTTGACAGGGTTTTTTTTTTTTACCATAAAACAACAACTGTGAAATTTACAGTATATTACTGGAAAGGGCAAAACGGTGCCAGTTTTTTTTTTACTGTAAAAAAACTAAACTGCTACCGTTTTGCCATTTCCAGTAATATTTTACCATAAAAACAACAATTGAAGAATTTACTTAATTACTGAAAATGGCAAAACTTTACCACAGTTTTGTTTTTTACGGTAAAAAAAACTGTCAGCTCATTTCCCAGGAATTTTACTGTCAAGTGTAAGTTGTTTTTTTTGTTACTGTAAATAGAAAACTTGCTTTTTTATGGTAAAATTCCGCCAACTCAGCTGACAGTTTTTTTTACTGTAAAAACTGTAAAATTTACAGTACATTACTGAAAATGGCAAATCGGTACCACAGTTTTTTTACAGTAAAAAACTCAGTTCATTTCTCAGGAATTTTACTGTCAAATTTATGTTTTGTTTTTTTGTTACTGTAAATAGAAAACTTGCTTTTTTATGGTAAAATTCCGCCAACTGGGCTGACAGTTTTTTGCGTTTTTTTAACGTAAAAATAACTGTAAAATTTACAGTATATTACTGAAAATGGCAAAACAGTACCACAGTTTTTGTACAGTAAAAACTCAGCTCATTTCCCAGGAATTTCACGTCAAATTTATGGTATTTTTTTTGTTACTGTAAATAGAAAACTTGCTTTTTTATGGTAAAATTCCGCCAACTCAGCTGACAGGTTTTTTTTACTGTAAAAACTGTAAAATTTACAGTATATTACTGAAAATGGCAAATCGATACCAGTTTTTTTACAGTAAAAATCTCAGCTCATTTCCCAGGAATTTAACTGTCAAATTGATGGTATTTTTTTTGTTACTGTAAATAGAAAACTTGTTTTTTTATGGCAAAATTCCCCCAACTGGGCTGACAGGTTTTTTTTTTACTGTAAAAACAACAACTGTAAAATTTACGGTATATTACTGAAAATGGCAAAACGGTACCACAGTTTTTTACAGTAAAAACTCAGCTCATTTCCCAGGAATTTCACGTCAAATTTATGGTATTTTTTTGTTACTGTAAAAAGAAAACTTGCTTTTTTATGGTAAAATTCCGCCAACTCAGCTGACAGGTTTTTTTTTTTACTGTAAAAACAACTGTAAAATGTATAGTATATTACTGAAAATGGCAAAACAGTACCACAGTTTTTTTACAGTAAAAATCTCAGCTCATTTCCCAGGAATTTAACTGTCAAATTGATGGTATTTTTTTTGTTACTGTAAATAGAAAACTTGTTTTTTTATGGCAAAATTCCCCCAACTGGGCTGACAGTTTTTTTTTTTACTGTAAAAACAACTGTAAAATTTACGGTATATTACTGAAAATGGCAAAACGGTACCACAGTTTTTTTACAGTAAAAACTCAGCTCATTTCCCAGGAATTTAACTGTCAAATTGATGGTATTTTTTTTGTTACTGTAAATAGAAAACTTGTTTTTTTATGGCAAAATTCCGCCAACTGGGCTGACAGTTTTTTTTTTACCGTAAAAACTAACTGTAAAATTTACGGTATATTACTGAAAATGGCAAAACGGTACAACAGTGTTTTTTTACAGTAAAAAACTAGCAGCTCATTTCCCAGGAATTTTACTGTCAAATGGACTGTATTTTTTTGTTACTGTAAATACAAACTTGCTTTTTTTAATGGTAAAATTCCGCCAACTGGGCTGATTGGTTTTTTCCCCGTAAAAACAAGAACTGTAAAATACGGTATATTACTGAAAATGGCAAAATGGTACCATAGTTTTTTTTACAGTAAAAAACTCAGCTAATTTCTCAGGAATTTTACTGTCAAATTTATGGTATTTTTTTGTTACTGTAAATAGAAAACTTGCTTTTTTTAATGGTAAAATTCCCCCAACTGGTTCTTGTTTTTTTTAAAATGTAAAAACTGTAAAATTTATGGTATATTACTGAAAATGGCAAAACGGTACCACAGTTTTTTTACAGTAAAAAACTGAATTTTACCATCAAAAACAGCAGTATTGTTTTTTAATTTACAGTAAATTTCTGCAAAAACACAATTCACGACGTTACTGTAAAACGTAATTTTTACAGAGTACAATTTGATGAATACGTTGCTTTGAAATTATAAATCAAGCAGATAAAATATATATATATATTTTAACAAAGAAAATGGTTAGATTTATATGATCATTTCTGTTAGATAATATAAGTTCAACTATGCGATTGCATTAAATACATGTATTTTGTTTCCTGTCAAAACGCAAAGATAAACATATATTTAGTAAGACAAAGTACTTTATGGAGACATTATTCCCAGGCTTCAAATGAGTGGCCCTCCTGTCCTTTCAGTGGTTGTTTGTCCGACATGTAAACAAGCATTGTGGAGGTCAGAAAGAGAGTGTGAGAAGTCCAGAGTAGGAGGACATGAAAATAGAGAATGCAGATGTGGAAACACCCTGACCACACCTTTCCTGCTCTCTAGGGACAGGAAGTGGCTCCACGGGGCTGCACTACCATCAAGCGGTGAGGCGCAAATGTCAGTGGGTGTGTGCCAAATAGCCTCCTGCTCACGCTGCACAACATCCACACATGTTGCAAACAGAGAGGTAAAGACTCAACATGAGAGTTCATACGTTCATACTGTGGCCTGGGGCTCTCATTTTTATAGATTGCAAAAACTAAATATTATTATTATGAACAGGATATGTATTACTGCTTGTAAACACAAAGCAAATACCGACAGAAGCGGAAGGAGATTTTTACAACAAAGTTCCAAAGCTTAGTGATGTATCAGATATATCAGAGTGTAGGTGGGTTTTTTTTTACTCTTCACGTTCATATTTCGCCATTTTTGTTGCGTTTCGCGTGATTGTAAAATATGTGGATGGAGAGGGGTGTTGACGTTCATATGTTGTCAATATTCAGTGTTTTACCCTTCATAGTTAATATTGTAAATCCCACATTCTGGGTGTCTCATTCAGTAAAAATATGTAAAATTCCATTCTGTTTTTTAAGGCGGTCTGTCATAACAATTAGAGATGTCCGATAATGGCTTTTTTGCCGATATCCCAATATTGTCCAACTCTTAATTACCAATTCCGATACTGATATACACAGTCATGCAATTAACACATTATTATGCCTAATTTTGTTGTGATGCCCCGCTGGATGCATTAAATAATGTAACAAGGTTTTCCAAAATAAATCAACTCAAGTTATGGAAAAAAAAAATGCCAACATGGCACTGCCATATTTATTATTGAAGTCACAAAGTGCATTATTTTTTTTAACATGCCTCAAAACTGCAGCTTGGAATTTGGGACATGCTCTTCCTGAGAGAGCATGAGGAGGTTGAGGTGGGCGGGTGTATATTGTAGTTAGTGCTGCAAGGGGTTCTGGGTATTTGTTCTGTTGTGTTACGGTGCGGATGTTCTCCCGAAATGTGTTTGTCATTCTTGTTTGGTGTGGGTTCACAGTGTGGCGCATATTTGTAACAGTGTTAAAGTTGTTTATACATCCACCCTCAGTGTGACCTGTATGGCTGTTGACCAAGTATGCTTGGCATTCACTTGTGTGTGTGAAAAGTCGTAGATATTATGTGACTGGGCCGGCATGCATAGGCAGTGCCTTTAAGGCAGAGGTGTCCAAACTTTTTCGAACTGAGGGCCGCACACGGAAAAATTAAAGCATGCGGGGGCCATTTTGATATTTTTTATTTTCAAACCATAACAAAATATATACTTTTTTTTTTTTTACCTTTAGGGCTCATAAAGGGTCTCAGTCGCGGATGTAACAGTTGGTTGGGGGGCGCATAATAAATTAAAATAACATAACATAACATTAAAATGTTAAAAACAAGTCAAATTATTTTTTTTTTTAATTTTTATTTAACGCTTACAATAAATGTGTATATCAACTTCAGGTTGAAAAAAAATGCCTTACACCTTTTCTGTCAAAGACAACTGTCTTTCTGTCAAAGACAACTGTCTTTGTATAGTAAAACTGAAATATGCGGTATTTGGACAATTGTGAAGTAATTGGAGCCCTGAAAAGATCAATAATGCAGGACACCATTGATTTTATTGTCATTGTTGTTTTTGATTAATCACAGTGAAAAGATAAATAAAATCCCCACTAAATATGTTGGGATCCAAAAGGTCCCCCACTCATAAAGTGATACATAGTTATTATTATTTGTCTTACTTTCAAGACTTAAGTTACGAGATCAACTTCAGATATTTCTGTCGATTTTACGTTTGAACTATTATTTTGTTTGTTTTATGCTCTTTTGTCAAAGAAAACTTTGATGTTTTTATATGGCAACCACACAATATATGCAATATTTTTTCCACATAAAACATTTTAAAGTGAAATATTTGAAGTAATTGGAGCCTTGAATAGGTCAATAATTCATTATAACATTGATTTTTTGGCTTTTTTTTTCTTTGAGCAATGGCAAAAAAAGGAAAATAAAGATAGACAGCCTGCATGGCAGCTTTGTGTCAACATTGCAACTTTTTCTAGTTAGATTTCCCCTCATTCCACTTTTTTAATGTTTTTTTGATTTTTGTAATAGCATTTCCAGAATGTGTGGCGGGCCGGTAAACAATTAGCTGCGGGCCGCAAATGGCCCCTGGGCCGCACTTTGGACACCCCTGCTTTAAGTTTTATTGGCGCTCTGTACTCCTCCCTACGTCCGTGTACACAGCGGCGTTTTAAAAATTCATACATTTTACTTTTTGAAACAGATACCGATAATTTTGAAAACGATAATTTCCGATATTACATTTTAAAGCATTTATCGGCCGGTAATATCAGCAGTCCGATATTATCGGACATCTCTAATTGTAAAATATGTGGATGGAGAGGGGAGTTGACGTTCATATGTTGTCAATATTCAGTGTTTTACCCTTCATAGTTCATATTGTAAATCCCACATTCTGGGCGTCTCATTCAGTAAAAATATGTAAAATTCCGTTCTGTTTTTTAAGGCGGTCTGTCATAACACATTTAGCTTTCAATGTATTAGTGTTCCTAAAAATCAGATATAACGGCCCCCAGACACATTTTTTTCCTCTAAATTTGGCCCCCTGAGTCAAAATAATTGCCCAGGCCTGGGCTACGCTAACACTTGACGTAGACGTGGAGGTCACTAATGGTGGTATTAGTCATATTAGTGGAGGTGGTGGGGTAGTAGTAATAGTAGTAGTAGTAGTAGTAGTAGTAGTAGTAGTATAGTCCCACACCTGGGACTGCCGTCACTGTGCATCATCACATTGGGAGACAGAGAGAGAGATTTACACAGGTATACATCTTACATACAGAGAGAGAGAGACTTACACAGGTATACATCTTACATACAGAGAGAGAGAGACTTACACAGGTATACATCTTACATACAAAGAGAGAGACTTACACAGGTATACAAAAGACAAAAAGGTATGCAGCTGGAGTAAATATTACACACATGATACCTGACATTTACTCTATTTCACTAATACTTCTCTCTGAGGGTGAAAACACAACACAAACCTGTGTGTCTTTTTACTAGAGATCGACCGAATAATCAGCTCATATATTTGCCATTTTGACGTAGATCTGTATTTTATTTTTTACACTTCAAAAGGAACTGCATCAGCAGATACAATATATGATACTGTGGAGGGGGGCGTGACCTGCCGACCTGCAGCAAAGCGGGGTGTGCCAGCACCGGCTTCGAGATCAGCGACAGGCGCGTAGATGGCCCACCTGGGCCTGCTTATCTAATCACCTGTCGCTCTGTTAAAAGGCAGCAGTCGGGAGTTGGAGTGGAAGCACGAGCGAGACAGACTACACACTGGAGAGAAACCATTCATGTGTTTAATTTGTAGTAAACGATTGCTGAAAAGCCCATAGAAGAGACGATTTATTGAAAAATAAACATTATTGTAAACCTGTCATGTCGGTGCTTGGTGGTCCGAAGAACCCGGAAGCAAGAGTCCTCCACAGATACTTTACAGTGTTTCCCACACATTCATTTATTTGTAGCGGCCCGCCACGAAATAATTAAGGCCGCCACAAAAGAATTGTATTTTATTTTTTTTGTCCTGTCCAGCTTTTCAGGCAAATCATATAGTTGATGTAGATGCCCATATCGGCTGTTCACATTTACTTTACAAAAGAGAAGTGTAGGATCAAGATTTTTGGAGCTCTTTGTTCAGTGGATCAGATGTTTGATGAAGCTCTGTGTCTATCTACCACCACTACTGTTTTCTGTTTATTTGTTACTGACTGTGGCAGGACACCTCTGCCTCTGTTTCACTTTATGTTGCTGGTAAATAATATGGTTGTAGTAGTAGGCTAAAGTTAAATTATTTAGTATGCACTAATTAAAGGGGCAGAGCTTTAAGAGACATTTTAGCTTTTATATTTTATAAGATATATTTTTTGTAAGAACCACAACTAATAAATATATTTCAGTGAATAACTTATTGTTCAAATCTGTATATAAATATGTACATAAAGTGTTGTAATTATATTGTAAAATGGATGGATGGATGGACGTTAAAAACAAAACTGTTATTATTAATTAGTAAGTATACATTTTTTGAGCCTTTTTAGAGAAAATCATATCATTGTAGTAAATTATGTAAATGACTCGATGATGTCATGGTGACCACGCCCCCACCACGCACAGGTATCTTGGCAGTTTATGGGAAACACTGCTTTATTAAAAAATATAATAATAATTAGAGATGCTCAATCACCAGCAGGAGAAAAGTTCCCTGTTTGCTGAAAGCCAATCATTGTTATTTTTTAAATTCATTTAAGAATAAAATGTACCCTCATTGTCAATAATTCTCCCCAACTATGTTTTGAAATGTGAATTCTTCTCCGGTCTGCTCACCACCCAGACGTGGATTTTATCAATGGATGATTTTTATTCATAAATCCCTTCTTGGTCTGGTTCCCCTTTTATTTATGTCTTTGTTTGTGTAGAGACTCCAGTCCCTACAGTTTCCTGTCACAGGACATCTTTGGCGTGTTGCTTGCTAGAGCCAACACAAGTCTTGGTTAAAAAAAAAAAAACCTTCATATTTTCTGCTCCGTGGTCATGGAGTAACTTACAAAAGGATCTGAGGCTACCTGAACTCATCCCTTTGGGGGAATTTCAGAGGCTGTTTCTATTGGCCACTGTATCTGGCTTTTGAATTGAATACTTGTTTTATACCTTACTTATTGCGTGTTTTTATGTTTAATAATTACTAATTTGTGCTTTTGTTGTTGTTCTATGTATTGATGGAACTAGCTTACTCTTATAAAAGAGATTTTTAATCTTAAGGTTTTTTTTAATTTTAGATCCACTATGGACTGGAGTCTCACTATTATGTTAGATCCACTATGGACTGGACTCTCACTATTATGTTAGATCCACTATGGACTGGACTCTCACACTATTATGTTAGATCCACTATGGACTGGACTCTCACACTATTATGTTAGATCCACTATGGACTGGACTCTCACTATTATGTTGGATCCACTATGGACTAGACTCTCACTATTATGTTAGATCCACTATGGACTGTACTCTCACTATTATGTTAGATCCACTATGGACTGGACTCTCACACTATTATGTTAGATCCACTATGGACTGGACTCTCACACTATTATGTTAGATCCACTATGGACTGGACTCTCACTATTATGTTGGATCCACTATGGACTAGACTCTCACTATTATGTTAGATCCACTATGGACTGGACTCTCACTATATTATGTTAGATCCACTATGGACTGGACTCTCTCACTATTATGTTAGATCCACTATGGACTGGACTCTCACTATTATGTTAGATCAACTATGGACTGGACTCTCACAATATTATGTTAGATCCACTATGGACTGGACTCTCTCACTATTATGTTAGATCCACTATGGACTGGACTCTCACTATTATGTTAGATCAACTATGGACTGGACTCTCACTATTATGTTAGATCCACTATGGACTGGACTCTCACTATTATGTTGGATCCACTATGGACTTGACTCTCACTATTATGTTAGATCCACTATGGACTGGACTCTCTCACTATTATGTTAGATCCACTATGGACTGGACTCTCACTATTATGTTAGATCCACTATGGACTGGACTCTCACTATTATGTTAGATCCACTATGGACTGGACTCTCACTATTATGTTAGATCCACTATGGACTGGACTCTCACTATTATGCTAGATCCACTATGGACTGGACTCTCACAATATTATGTTAGATCCACTATGGACTGGACTCTCACAATATTATGTTAGATCCACTATGGACTGGACTCTCACACTATTATGTTAGATCCACTATGGACTGGACTCTCACTATTATGTTAGATCCACTATGGACTGGACTCTCACACTATTATGTTAGGTCCACTATGGACTGGACTCTCACACTATTATGTTAGATCCACTATGGACTGGACTCTCATTATTATGTTAGATCCACTATGGACTGGACTCTCACTATTATGATAGATCCACTATGGACTGGACTCTCACACTATTATGTTAGATCCACTATGGACTGGACTCTCACTATTATGTTAGATCCACTATGGACTGGACTCTCACACTATTATGTTAGATCCACTATGGACTGGACTCTCACTATTATGTTAGATCCACTATGGACTGGACTCTCACTCTATTATGTTAGATCCACTATGGACTGGACTCTCATTATTATGTTAGATCCACTATGGACTGGACTCTCACTATTATGATAGATCCACTATGGACTGGACTCTCACACTATTATGTTAGATCCACTATGGACTGGACTCTCACTATTATGTTAGATCCACTATGGACTGGACTCTCACTATTATGTTAGATCCACTATGGACTGGACTCTCACACTATTATGGGGTTTCTCATTGTCAGCCCATTGGGTTTAGTTTTTCCTTGCCCTGATGTGGGATCTGAGCCGAGGATGTCGTTGTGGCTTGTGCAGCCCTTTGAGACACTCGTGATTTAGGGCTATATAAGTAAACTTTGATTGATGGATTGAATACTGGTCCCACCTTTCCTAAAAAAGAATGTTAAAAAACAACTTCAAGTCTTGTCCAGGTGTTTACTGATGTATAATATTCATATTTAAATAACTTCCACTGCAAATGAATATCGCCTCCTTTTTGACTATTATTAATCGGCATCGATATCGACCCTGAAAAAAACATATCGGTCGATCTCTCGTTTTACAGCACATTTGTAGTGAAGTAACTCACCGCTTTTTGGGTTGAAAAGGGTAAACACATATGACAGGAAAAGAGGAGAGTTTTGATGGAGGTGAGGACATTACCTGGAGTCACTCCCCCAGTGCATTGCATAGATCTTGGCCAGGTGGCCCCTCAGAGTGCGCCGTGTACGCATCTGTATCTTGTTCACCGGGCCCAGACCAGCTGTGATCTGCCACAAGACAGGAAGGAGTGTCAGCAGTTTTTATATTATATATACTTATCAAATATATTATAATATATAATAAATGTTACTACATGACATATATACTTACATCATGTATATATTACATGTTATTATGAATGTTACTACATGACATATATACTTACATCATGTATATATTACATGTTATTATGAATGTTACTACATGACATATATACTTACATCATGTATATATTACATGTTATTATGAATGTTACTACATGACATATATACTTACATCATGTATATATTACATGTTATTATGAATGTTACTACATGACATACATACTTACATCATGTGTATATTACATGTTATTATGAATGTTACTACATGACATATATACTTACATCATGTATATATTACATGTTATTATGAATGTTACTACATGACATATATACTTACATCATGTGTATATTACATGTTATTATAAATGTTACGACATGACATATATACTTACATCATGTGTATATTACATGTTATTATGAATGTTACTACATGACATATATACTTACATCATGTATATATTACATGTTATTATGAATGTTACGACATGACATATATACTTACATCATGTATATATTACATGTTATTATGAATGTTACTACATGACATATATACTTACATCATGTATATATTACATGTTATTATGAATGTTACTACATGACATATATACTTACATCATGTATATATTACATGTTATTATGAATGTTACTACATGACATATATACTTACATCATGTATATATTACATGTTATTATGAATGTTACTACATGACATACATACTTACATCATGTGTATATTACATGTTATTATGAATGTTACTACATGACATATATACTTACATCATGTATATATTACATGTTATTATGAATGTTACTACATGACATATATACTTACATCATGTGTATATTACATGTTATTATAAATGTTACGACATGACATATATACTTACATCATGTGTATATTACATGTTATTATGAATGTTACTACATGACATATATACTTACATCATGTATATATTACATGTTATTATGAATGTTACGACATGACATATATACTTACATCATGTATATATTACATGTTATTATGAATGTTACTACATGACATATATACTTACATCATGTATATATTACATGTTTTTATGAATGTTACTACATGACATATATACTTACATCATGTATATATTACATGTTTTTATGAATGTTACTACATGACATATATACTTACATCATGTGTATATTACATGTTATTATGAATGTTACTACATGACATATATACTTACATCATGTATATATTACATGTTTTTATGAATGTTACTACATTACATATATACTTACATCATGTATATATTGCATGTTATTATGAATGTTACTACATGACATATACTTACATCATGTATATATTACATGTTATTATGAATGTTACTACATGACATATATACTTACATCATGTGTATATTACATGTTATTATGAATGTTACTACATGACATATATACTTACATCATGTATATATTACATGTTTTTATGAATGTTACTACATGACATATATACTTACATCATGTGTATATTACATGTTATTATGAATGTTACTACATGACATATATACTTACATCATGTATATATTACATGTTTTTATGAATGTTACTACATTACATATATACTTACATCATGTATATATTACATGTTATTATGAATGTTACTACATGACATATACTTACATCATGTATATATTACATGTTATTATGAATGTTACTACATGACATATATACTTACATCATGTGTATATTACATGTTATTATGAATGTTACTACATGACATATATACTTACATCATGTATATATTACATGTTTTTATGAATGTTACTACATGACATATATACTTACATCATGTATATATTACATGTTATTATGAATGTTACTACATGACATACATACTTACATCATGTGTATATTACATGTTATTATGAATGTTACTACATGACATATATACTTACATCATGTGTATATTACATGTTATTATGAATGTTACTACATGACATATATACTTACATCATGTATATATTACATGTTATTATGAATGTTACTACATGACATATATACTTACATCATGTGTATATTACATGTTATTATGAATGTTACTACATGACATATATACTTACATCATTTATATATTACATGTTATTATGAATGTTACGACATGACATATATACTTACATCATGTATATATTACATGTTTTTATGAATGTTACTACATGACATATATACTTACATCATGTATATATTACATGTTATTATGAATGTTACTACATTACATATACAGTATACTTACATCATGTATATAAAACCTTAATGGAGGTGTTTGGGTGTTTTTTAAGGGCTTTATAGGCGGAATAGAACGGCTCCTAAAAGAGGTCTTTTGACCGCATTTATTTAATATTTAGAATGCATTAAGAAAATAACATCTGTCTTTCATAATGGTTGTGCAAAATTCCCCTTTAAGGGTTGAATGAAAAGTAAATAAATAAATATTTAATATCTTTTTTTTTTAACTTCCGGGTCCTGCACTAAACATAATGTGAGCCCTAAAGGGAAAAAAAACATCTAAATATTGTATTGGTTAGGATTTTTCACTGGACGCTACTTGCATTCCCGCTTTGGAAAAGAGCAAATGTTTCCGTACCTGTGACAAAGTGGAGTCACAGCACGCCTTCCTGGCATTCTGCAAACAAACAAGCGTGCGTTGACTCGGGCCAGCGACACGTGCAGCAGGTCAATCACAGTCATTGTGCCGCACATCAAAAGGAGGCGGGCGTGCGTCACGGTGGCGTCTGAGACCGTGACGCGCGCCCACCCGCCTACGCCGTGTCGCCGTACCTGTATGTGACCGCGCAGCTGCTCGGCCTCCTGCAGCAACTGTTCCAGCTCGCTCATGGTTCCTGGGATGTGTTGGGGTCACGCGCCAGGAAAATTGAACACACGCACACACACAGCGGCTGACACCTGCAGGGAAAGAGACATAAACAATACATTTAGCAGGTAGAGCGCTAAGAATAGAACAGGCATCAAACAAATGGAGTCCATCTTGATGGAGCAGGACGGGGGTCTGCCTCTTCAAACAAAGCTCAGCATGCTTGGAAAAAGGCCATCTGAGCCTTGCTCTGACCTTCTGCTGAGGCGTGTGATGGTTGGCGAGAGGACCGACAAAAATCATTTCAAACTAGGCGCCGTGCGGAGATGCACTGCAAAAAGTCAGTGTTCACAAACAAGAAAAAAAAATACAATAATGAGGGGTATTTTACTTGAACTAAGCAAAATTATCTGCCAATAGAACAAGTAAAATTAGCTAACCTCAATGAACCCAAAAATACCTTTTAATAAGTACATTCTCACTAATAACAAGTGCACTTTTCTTGGTAGAAAAAAAAAAAGAGACCTTTTTTCTCAATATGTTGAAAAGTATTCTTAAATTAAGTAGGGCTGCAACTAACGATTAATTTGATAATCGATTAATCTGTCGATTATTACTTCGATTAATCGATTAATAATCGGATAAAAGAGACAAACTACATTTCTATCCTTTCCAGTATTTTATTGAAAAAAAAACAGCATACTGGCACCATATTTATTTTGATTGTTTCTCAGCTGTTTGTACATGTTGCAGTTTATAAATAAAGGTTTATTTAAAAAATTAAAAAAGAAAAAAAATAATAATAATAATTTAATTTGTACATGTTGCAGTTTATAAATAAAGGTTTATTTAAAAAATTAAATAAAAAAAAAGAAAAAAAAAAAAGCCTCTGCGCATGCGCATAGCATAGATCCAACGAATTGATGACTAAATTAATCGGCAACTATTTTTATAATCGATTTTAATCGATTTAATCGATTAGTTGTTGCAGCCCTAAAATTAAGTAAATGCTAGTGCCATTATCTTGACATAATGATCTATTTTTTTCATGCTTGAAATAAGAAATTATTACTTTAAAAAAGCAGTTTTATACAAACCCCATTTCCATATGAGTTGGGAAATTGTGTTAGATGTAAATATGAAGAGAATACAATGATTTGCAAATCATTTTCAACCCATATTCAGTTGAATATGCTACAAAGACAACATATTTGATGTTCAAACTGATAACAAATTTTTTTTTTTGCAAATAATCATTAACTTTAGAATTTGATGCCAGCAACACGTGCCAAAGAAGTTGGGAAAGGTGGCGATAAATACTGATAAAGTTGAGGAATGCTCATCAAACACTTATTTGGAACATCCCACAGGTGAACAGGCAAATTGGGAACAGGTGGGTGCCATGATTGGGTATAAAAGTAGATTCCATGAAATGCTCAGTCATTCACAAACAAGGACGGGGCGATGGTCACCACTTTGTCAACAAATGCGTGAGCAAATTGTTGAACAGTTTAAGAAAAACCTTTCTTAACCAGCTATTGCAAGGAATTTCACCATCTACGCTCCGTAATATCATCAAAGGGTTCAGAAAATCTGGAGAAATCACTGCACGTAAGCAGCTAAGCCCGTGACCTTCCATCCCTCAGGCTGTACTGCATCAACAAGCGACATCAGTGTGTAAAGGATATCACCACATGGGCTCAGGAACACTTCAGAAACCCACTGTCAGTAACTGCAGTTGGTCGCTACATCTGTAAGTGCAAGTTAAAACTCTCCTATGCAAGGCGAAAACCGTTTATCAACAACACCCAGAAACGCCGTCGGCTTCGCTGGGCCTGAGCTCATCTAAGATGGACCGATACAAAGTGGAAAAGTGTTCTGTGGTCTGACGAGTCCACATTTCAAATTTTTTTTGGAAACTGTGGACGTCGTGTCCTTCGGACCAAAGAGGAAAAGAACCATCCGGATTGTTCTAGGCGCAAAGTTGAAAAGCCAGCATGTGTGATGGTATGGGGGTGTATTAGTGCCCAAGACATGGGTAACTTACACATCTGTGAAGGCGCCATTAATGCTGAAAGGTACATACAGGTTTTGGAGCAACATATGTTGCCATCCAAGCAACGTTACCATGGACGCCCCTGCTTATTTCAGCAAGACAATGCCAGGCCACGTGTTACATCAACGTGGCTTCATAGTAAAAGAGTGCTGGTACTAGACTGGCCTGCCTGTAGTCCAGACCTGTCTCCCATTGAAAATGTGTGGCGCATTATGAAGCCTAAAATAGCAGAAGGGAGACCCCCGGACTGTTGAACAACTTAAGCTGTACATCAAGCAAGAATGGGAAAGAATTCCACCTGAGAAGCTTCAAAAATGTGTCTCCTCACTTCCCAAACCTTTACTGAGTGTTGTTAAAAGGAAAGGCCATGTAACACAGTGGTGAACATGCCCTTTCCCGACTACTTTGGCACGTGTTGCAGCCATGAAATTCTAAGTTAATGATTATTTGCAAAAAAAAAAAAAATTAATCAGTTTGAACATCAAATATGTTGTCTTTGTAGTGCATTTAATTGAATATGGGTTGAAAAGGATTTAAAATCATTGTATTCCGTTTATATTTACATCTAACACAATTTCCCAACTCATATGGAAACGGGGTTTGTATATATATATATATATATATATATATATTAAAAACTTTTTTTTAACCTATGCACAAAAAATTTTCATTTGTATTTCAATTTCTAAACAAATTTGTTCTGATTATCATGTTTTTTGTTGACTTTTGAATTGTGTGCAGGACAAAAAAAGCATTAAAAAATAATAAAAATGTATTTTAAAAAAAGATAGATCTTGAAGCTGATCTAAAGATACGTTTTTTTTAATTGTATTCATTGCACAAAAACATTTTCATTTGTATTTCAATTTCTAAACAAATTTGCTCTGACTTTCATGTTTTTGTTGACTTTTTGACTGCGTGACAAAAGACTTTAGAGGTGCTACAGGTGCAAATTAGGAGGGTTGTGACTAAACCAAGAGTGTTTCTAATGAAACATGCTACTCATGTTTCTGTCAACGTGTCCCTTGGTGGCATCTCTCCATAGCAGCGCCTGGAAAGTTCCCCGCCCCCTTCAGTCGGACCCTGTGAGACGACATTTTCTCCCGTTCAACTAAACTGTCCTTGCTCTGCACAGACAATGTCGTGCCAATGTCAAGAGTGAGCGACAACAAGCTGCACTTCAAGTTCCGCCGGTGGTTCCAACGCTCACGCCGGAGAGGAATGTGACTGTAACCATTATGGGCGTGGCCAAGCAGGGACACGCTCCCAGCGTGGCATCACCTGGGACCACCATGAAGGTCATTGCCCAGCCCTATAACACTTGGCTCATCATTGGGATGAGACGGTGCCTGTGTACATGGAGCCTGGAAAAAGGATCTAATGACCATCACACCTTCAAACGGAATACTTTGACATGCGCAGAACCGAACATTAACGAAAAGGTGTCATTGTTTGTGCTATGGCGCCATCCTTTGGACGAGTTGGCTCACTGCAGGTGCTGAAGAAGCGCGAGACTTCCACTGTTATCAAACATAGGTGTGTGCATTTCTGCTTGTCCGACGTTATCGCAGTAATTATCCGTTTTTTTCCTTCGGTTCACTACTTTTGTTTTACCTCTCTTTTTGAAAAGTAGCAGTTCTGTGCTTTTTCTGTTTTGATTACCGTATTTTTCGGAGTATAAGTCGCACCGGCCGAAAATGCATAATAAAGAAGGAAAAAAACATATATAAGTCGCACGGGAGTGTACAAACCCTGTTTCCATATGAGTTGGGAAATTGTGTTAGATGTAAATATAAACGGAATACAATGATTTGCAAATAATTTTCAACCCATATTCAGTTGAATATGCTACAAAGACAACATATTTGATGTTCAAACTGATAAACTTTTTTTTTTTTTTGCACATAATCATTAACTTTAGAATTTGATGCCAGCAACACGTGACAAATAAGTTGGGAAAGGTGGCAATAAATACTGATAAAGTTGAGGAATGCTCATCAAACACTTATTTGGAACATCCCACAGGTGAACAGGCAAATTGGGAACAGGCGGGTGCCATGATTGGGTATAAAAGTAGATTCCATGAAACGCTCAGTCATTCACAAACAAGGATGGGGCGAGGGTCACCACTTTGTCAACAAATGCGTGAGCAAATTGTTGAACAGTTTAAGAAAAACCTTTCTCAACCAGCTATTGCAAGGAATTTAGGGATTTCACCATCTACGCTCCGTAATATCATCGAAGGGTTCAGAGAATCTGGAGAAATCACTGCACGTAAGCAGCTAAGCCCGTGACCTTCCATCCCTCAGGCTGTAGTGCATCAACAAGCGACATCAGTGTGTAAAGGATATCACCACATGGGCTCAGGAACACTTCAGAAACCCACTGTCAGTTACTACAGTTGGTCGCTACATCTGTAAGTGCAAGTTAAAACTCTCCTATGCAAGGCCAAAACCATTTATCAACAACACCCAGAAACGCCGTCGGCTTCGCTGGGCCTGAGCTCATCTAAGATGGACTGATACAAAGTGGAAAAGAGTTCTGTGGTCTGACGAGTCCACATTTCAAATTGTTTTTGGAAACTGTGGACGTCGTGTCCTTCGGACCTAAGAGGAGAAGAACCATCCGGTTCAACTCTCATTCCGAGATTATTACATTTAGTCCCCTCCCCCATGAATTGATTAACGTGGACCCCGACTTAAACAAGTAGAAAAACTTATTGGGGTGTTACCATTTAGTGGTCAATTGTACGGAATATGTACTGTACTGTGCAATCTACTAATACAAGTTTCAATCAATTAATCAAACCCCACCAAAGTATAGCTGACATGCACAGTAAGGATTCATTCCAACCCGAATTTCGGAAGTTTTAATGCGCCACAATCTGAATGACTTTCGGCATAAACCACCCGTCTCGATCCGAATTAAATTGGTATCCAAACGTGTGTGACTGGGTCAGAATATTCCGAGTGGCGTGTTTACATGAAGCATTTTTATTCTGACTAGGCTTTTGTTCCCATGAAATGTGTCCATGTTTACATAGCTAGTGGTGACATGAATGCAGGAATGGCTGCACTCATGAATAGGGATGTATATCGTTGGGATTTTATCCAGAGCATACCCTAATCCAGGGGTCACCAACCTTTTTGAAACCAAGAGCTACTTCTTGGGTAGTGATTAATGCGAAGGGCTACCAGTTTGATACACACTTCAATAAATTGCCAGAAATAGCCAATTTGCTCAATTTACCTTTAACTCTATGTTATTATTAATAATTAATGATATTTACACTTAATTGAACGGTTTAAAAGAGGAGAAAACACCAAAAAAATGACAATTAAATTTTGAAACAGTTTATCTTCAATTTCGACTCTTTAAAATTCAAAATTCAACCGAAAAAAAGAAGAGAAAAACTAGCTAATTCGAATCTTTTTGAAAAAATTGAAAAAATAATTTATAGATCATTAGTAATTTTTCCTGATAAAGATTAATTTTAGAATTTTGATGACATGTTTTAAATAGGTTAAAATCCAATCTGCACTTTGTTAGAATATATAACAAATTGGACCAAGCTATATTTCTAACAAAGACAAATCATTATTTCTTCTTAATTTTACAGAACAAAAATTTTAAAAGAAATTCAAAAGACTTTGAAATAAGATTTAAATTTGATTCTACAGATTTTCTAGATTTGCCAGAATAATTTTTTTGAATTTTAATCATAATAAGTTTGAAGAAATATTTCACAAATATTCTTTGTCGAAAAAACAGAAGCTAAAATGAAGAATTAAATTAAAATGTATTTATTATTCTTTACAATAAAAAAAAAGAAATGTACTTGAACATTGATTTAAATTGTCAGGAAAGAAGAGGAAGGAATTTAAAAGGTAAAAAGGTATATGTAATTAAAAATCCTAAAATAATTTTAAAGGTTGTATTTTTTCTCTAAAATTGTCTTTCTGAAAGTTATAAGAAGCAAAGTAAAAAAATTAATGAATTTATTTAAACAAGTGAAGACCAAGTCTTTAAAATATTTTCTTGGATTTTCAAATTCTATTTGAGTTTTGTCTCTCTTAGAATTAAAAATGTCGGGCAAAGCGAGACCAGCTTGCTAGTAAATAAATACAATTTAAAAAATAGCGGCAGCTCACTGGTAAGTGCTGCTATTTGAGCTATTTTTAGAACAGGCCAGCGGGCGACTCATCTGGTCCTTACGGGCTACCCGCGGGCACCGCGTTGGTGACCCCTGCCCTAATCGATATCTGTATTTATCGGTACTCTCATCGGTACCATGTGTAATTGGTGCAAATAAAGATGTTAAAAATGCATTTTTATTACAATTTTAATTGGCACAAGATGTCATCTCACAGCAGGGAAGTCTTTCATCAATGCCTGCTTTTTAAGTCCTAAACAAGTCAACTATGTTTGCAGTGAGAGTTCTTGTGAAGACCGCACAGATCCATCACAGTCATTACAATGACACTCAGATGGAAATGATATTTATGTAGGCAGAGCACAGACATTTGACATCATGTCATAATGTATATCTGTGGAGGGAGATGTGGCCAGCGCTGCCTGCAGGAGCAAAAGTCACCGCCTCTGTCCATGGTGCTGAGGACAGAGCACCATCAGACGGGGGGCGTGGCAGTGCTGACGGCGAGACACAGCCGGCAGGCGATTAGATTTCACAGGTGGTACGTGGTAATCTAATCATCTGTTGTCTTTAAGAGTAAGCGGCCGGGAGCAGGAGGGGAGAGAGGATACGGACGTGACTGAAAAGTCACGTTCTGCTGGAGAAAGACTTTGGTAAATATATGTACATTAAAACTTTGTTCAACTTGGCACGCCTGGCTCCTGTGAAGTATATGTCAGTGGTACCGCTAGGAAGCGACTTCCACAATATCATAAATGAATACAATCAATTAGCATGTTAGGTGGGTCTACAGCTTTTGATGTCACGTAAACGCGGCAACTGGAGACACGTCAGCGAATGCTATCTTTCTCCTGAGCGACTGTATGGATTATCCTTTTACTTCAACTTTTCACTTTTGTGAGTGCATGAATATTGGCCTGTGGATTTACTTGGTCGCTTGAGGGTCTTTTGAGGAGGAAATACTGTTGTGCTACAAACTTTTGTGTGGTGTTGCTTCCTTATTTGTCATTACTCCAAGCTGATTATCAAATCATAGTATTATTCACATGTGAATAATGCTGTATAATACTGTATTTATGTTATTCACATGTAAATAATGCTGTATAATAGACTGTATTTATATTATTCACATGTGAATAATGCTGTATAGTAGACGGTATTTATGTTATTCACATGTGAATAATGCTGTATAATACTGTATTTATATTATTCACATGTGAATAATGTTGTATAGTAGACTGTATTTATGTTATTCACATATGAATAATGCTGTATAATACTGTATTTATATTATTCACTTGTGAATAATGCTGTATAATACTGTATTTATGTTATTCACATGTGAATAATGTTGTATAGTAGACTGTATTTATGTTATTCACATATGAATAATGCTGTATAATACTGTATTTATATTATTCACTTGTGAATAATGCTGTATAATACTGTATTTATGTTATTCACATGTGAATAATGCTGTATAATAGACTGTATTTATGTTATTCACATGTGAATAATGCTGTATAATAGACTGTATTTATGTTATTCACATGTGAATAATGCTGTATAATAGACTGTATTTATGTTATTCACATGTGAATAATGTTGTATAGTAGACTGTATGTATGTTATTCACATGTGAATAATGCTGTATAATACTGTATTTATATTATTCACATGTGAATAATGCTATATAATACTGTATTTATGTTATTCACATGTGAATAATGCTGTATAATAGACTGTATTTATATTATTCACATGTGAATAATGCTGTGTAGAAAACTGTATTTATGTTATTCACATGTGAATAATGCTGTATAATACTGTATTTATATTATTCACATGTGAATAATGCTGTATAATACTGTATTTATGTTATTCACATGTGAATAATGCTGTATAATAGACTGTATTTATGTTATTCACATGTGAATAATGCTGTATAATAGACTGTATTTATATTATTCACATGTGAATAATGCTATATAATACTGTATTTATGTTATTCACATGTGAATAATGCTGTATAATAGACTGTATTTATGTTATTCACATGTGAATAATGTTGTATAGTAGACTGTATTTATGTTATTCACATGTGAATAATGCTGTATAATACTGTATTTATATTAATCACATGTGAATAATGCTGTATGATACTGTATTTATGTTATTCACATGTGAATAATGCTGTATAATAGACTGTATTTATGTTATTCACATGTGAATAATGCTGTATAATAGACTGTATTTATGTTATTCACATGTGAATAATGCTGTATAATAGACTGTATTTATATTATTCACATGTGAATAATGCTGTATAGTAGACAGTATTTATGTTATTCACATGTGAATAATGCTGTATAATACTGTATTTATGTTATTCACATGTGAATAATGCTGTATAATACTGTATTTATGTTATTCACATGTGAATAATGCTGTATAGTAGACTGTATTTATGTTATTCACATGTGAATAATGCTGTACAATACTGTATTTATATTATTCACATGTGAATAATGCTGTATAATACTGTATTTATGTTAGTCACATGTGAATAATGCTGTATAGTAGACTGTATTTATGTTATTCACATGTGAATAATGTTGTATAATACTGTATTTATATTATTCACATGTGAATAATGCTGTATAATACTGTATTTATGTTAGTCACATGTGAATAATGCTGTATAGTAGACTGTATTTATGTTATTCACATGTGAATAATGTTGTATAATACTGTATTTATGTTAGTCACATGTGAATAATGCTGTATAGTAGACTGTATTTATGTTATTCACATGTGAATAATGTTGTATAATACTGTATTTATATTATTCACATGTGAATAATGCTGTATAATAGACTGTATTTATATTATTCACATGTGAATAATGCTGTATAATACTGTATTTATGTTAGTCACATGTGAATAATGCTGTATAGTAGACTGTATTTATGTTATTCACATGTGAATAATGTTGTATAATACTGTATTTATGTTATTCACATGTGAATAATGCTGTATAATAGACTGTATTTATATTATTCACATGTAAAAAATACCTAAGTGTTTATTGTTTATTGTGAGCGAACTGTGGTGCTGAATTTCCCCCAGGGATCAATAAAGTACTTTCTATTCTATTCTATTCAGAATTTTAACGGTCTGCTTGGGACCAATACCTAAAAATACCGATAGATCCCTACTCATTAATCCTATCAGCCATTTGCGGCCCGTAGCTAACTTGTTAGCGGCCTGTGGTACAATTAAAAAAGAAAAACAAATAAAGGGGAAAATGTTGACTAATAAGACAAAGGTGTGTGCACAGGTGTGCGTGCACTGGTCATATAGGAAGGACGCCACATGTCTTAAATGGGTTATGGTAAATAGCGCTTTTCTACCTTCAAGGTACTCAACCAGGCCGTCTTCAAATTTTTCCACCCTTTTTGTCGGCAGTGCTCCGCTAGATCTGCCGCCGGTGTGCTTCTAACTGCTCTACTCCGATTTGTTTGTCTGCGGTGCGTGCATTCATCGCAGAAGGTAATTACTGCCACAAAAGGTAAACTGCCTGTGACTTCTTGGTGCGGGCGGACACACCCGACAATGAACTATCGGGCGCGTCCACCTGCCGCGGAATCTTTTAAGCATGCACATGGCATGTTATGCAAGGTTCCACACTTCAGCTGCTCAAAGTTCTAAAATGTAGCTTACCACCATGAATGACGGCTATATAAATATTTGTATTTACAACATTAATAATATATACATACTATGCAAATATAATAAAAGCTTGTGAAAAATGAGTTGGAATTTCACTGGAAAAAGGTCACAATTTCACAAGAAAAACTTAGAATTTTGGCAGTGTTATAATAAAAGTCGTCATTTTACTCAACGCAAGTCAACATTTTACAAGAAAAACGCACATTTGTGCAATATTATGATAAAAGTTGGAATTTTACTCAATAACGGTCACAATTTTACATGAAAAGCTTCAAATGTTGGCAATTATATGAAAAGAGTCGTAACTTTACTCGACAATGGTCACAAATTTATAAGAAAACTTTACAATTTTGGCAATATTATAATAATAATCGGAATTTTACTTGGCAAAATGAAGACAAAAGTCATAATTTTACTCAAAAAATGTCACTATTTTACAAGAACAACAAAAATTGGCAATATTGTGATAAAAGTCAGAATTGTATATTACAAATGTCACCATTTTGCATTAAGAAGTAACAATTTTACATAAAAAAGTAATAATTTTACATAAAAAAGTAATAATTTCACGAGAAAATATTGCAATATTACAGAAACAGAAAGAATATGAGAAATTGTTACCAATTTTATAAGAAAAAAGTCAAAACATTGTGAGAAAAATACTTTTTACAGGAAGTCCATCTCTTATTTTTTTTTTTTTTTTACAGGAAGTCCATCTCTCTATTTTTCATCTTTTTTACAGGAAGTCCATCTCTCTATTTCTCATCTTTTTTACAGGAAGTCCATCCCTCCATTTTTTTCTTTTTTTTTTTTTACAGGAAGTCCATTTCTCCATTTCTCATCATTTTTACAGGAAGTCCATCTCTCAATTTTTTTTTTTACAGGAATTACATCTCTTATTTTTATTTTTTTTTACAGGAAGTCCATCTCTCAATTTCTTTTTTTACAGGAATTACATCTCTTATTTTTATTTTTTTTTACAGGAAGTCTATCTCTTATTTTTATTTTTTTTTACAGGAAGTCCATCTCTCAATTTCTCATCTTTTTTACAGGAAGTCCATCTCTCCATTTCTCATCTTTTTACAGGAAGTCCATCTCTTTTTTTTTTTTTTTTTTACAGGAAGTCCATCTCTCCATTTCTCATCTTTTTTTACAGGAAGTCCATCTCTCCATTTCTTTTTCTTTTTTTTACAAGAAGTCCATCTCTCAATTTATCATCTTTTTACAGGAAGTCCATCTCTTATTTTTTTTTTTTTTTTACAGGAAGTCCATCTCTCCATTTCTTTTTCTTTTTTTTAAAGGAAGTAAAATATTTTTTGTTTTGTTTTGTTTTGTTTGTAATTGATTTTTAATCTTCATGATTTACTTCAAGTTATTACAGTATGTCTCTATAGTACGGAGCCCCTAAAGGGACATGGGAATTTTTTTTTTTTTAGACATGTATCTCGTGCGCACGAGAAGGCATTGGATGCGTGCTGATGGTTTGGTGTGTGTTAAAATGGCAGTTTAGGAGTTCATATGGCTGTATTTCCAATTAGGACTTTCCCCCATGTGTGTTGTGGCAAAATGTGAATGCTTGATTAGTAGGTGTGAGACAAACACTTTATCTTCCTGGTTATTGTAACGCTACGTGTTTGACATTATTTAAGACTTTATCATGCCCGGGAAAGGACAGTTTTCCTCTTCTGTGGCTGTGGGGGGTGGGCGTGGCTTGCAGACCTGCAGCGAAGCGGAGTGTGTCAGTTAGTCCCATGTTGATGTGATCAAACTTCTTTCTTGCTTGGAAGATACACACACAATTGTAACTGTTATTTCTTCCTGCACATAATAAATATGTACAACGTGTTTGGATGTATTCATATATGTAAAATTGTCATTAAATGTAATATTGCCTGCCAAAAAGTGATTCGACGTAATATTTTGATATTTACACATCGCATATTTACACACGCGCATCTGACTAGAATACCCTTATGTGCATTACATATATCAACATCAACTACCTACTGTACTGTTTACTTGTTGAAATACCCTTTTTAGAGCAAATATCTACCCATATAATTTATATGTATATATATATATATATATATATATATATATATATATATATATATATATATATATATATATATATATATATATATATATATATATATATATATATATATACATATATATGTATGTATGTGTATATTTTTTTATTTAAAAAAAAAAAAATGTAATAAAAAGTTTCTCGTGGCCACGAGAAACTTTCTTGTGCGCACGAGATACATGTCTAAAAAAAAAAAATTCCCATGTCCCTTTAGGAGCTCCGTACTATATACATATTTATTTATTTTTTTAAATTAATTTTGGCCAAAGGGGGCCAAACTTGTAAAGTGTATAAAAAAGGAGTACGGAAGCTGTACAAACAAAAAGCAACCACTTTCATGTGGTATTAGACAGAAAGGAGGACTTTTTTTCTCCTCCATTTGAAAATGTGGACGTTATCTGGAAATTGTGATACATCATGTCGTATGCATCCATCCATGTTAGAATAATTATGTGTAAGTTATCACACAACTCTTATGCTTAAAGGCCGTTGCTATAGTTATTATCAATTGTGCTGAACTTGTACTTTTATATCTGTGCAAAGGGACAACTTGCTGACTGCCAAGGGCGGACATCGAGTACCGTGACGCAGACAAAGCAGAAACAGGGCGATATCACGAGTGTCAGCGCATTTCCATTTCTGAATAATCATATATTGTGTCTAACTGGGGCTGCTGAAATCACCCCCCTTCCTTCAGAAGCAGCCTCAGTGATGTAACCAGGGACCTCCCAAATAAATAGAGGACCATGTGGGACTGTACCTTACAGCAGTGGTCCCCAACCTTTTTGTTACTGCGGACCGGTCAACGCTTGAAAATTTGTCCCACGTACCGGGGGGGTTATTTTTCTTTTTTTTCTTTTGTCATAAAAAAATACAATCATGTGTGCTTACGGACTGTATCCCTGCAGACTGTATTGATATATATTGATATATAATGTAGGAACCAGAAATATTAATAACAGAAAGAAACAACCCTTTTGTGCGAATGAGGGAGGTTTTTTTTTTTTTTTGGTTTGTGCACTAATTGTAAGTGTATCATGTGTTTTTTATGTTGATTTAATAAAAAATAAAATTGAATTTTTTAATTATTTTTTATTTCTTGTGCGGCCCGGTACCAATCGATCCACGGACCGGTACCGGGCCGTGGCCCGGTGGTTGGGGACCACTGCCTTAGAGGGTAGGTTGGAACTGTAACTAAGTGTACAGCCCAATACGTCTCTCCTCATGAGTAAAATGTAACTCTGTCTCTGCATGATTCCTTGCTTCTTGTCTGTTTAATAAATGTCATCAGTGTTTGATCCTGACAATCCATCCATCTTCAACCGCTTATCCGGAATGGGGTCGCGGGGACAACAGCTCTAGCAGAGACCCCCAGACTTCCCTCTGCAGAGCAACATTAGCAACTTCCTCCTGGGGAATCCCGAAGCGTTCCCAGGCCAGAGAGGAGATGTAATCCCCCCATCTGGTCCTCGGTCTCCTCCCAGTGGGACGTGCAACGAGGACCTCCCTAGGGAGACGCTCGTGAGGCATCCGCACGAGATGCCCGAACCACCTAAGCTGGCTCCTGTCCAAGAGAGGGAGCAGCGGCTGTACTCCAAGTCTCTCTCGGGTGACTGAACCACCACCCCAGTCTGCCACTCCCTCGGAACTGTCCCAGACTTTCACGCAAGGTTGAAAAGGCGTATCAACCGAGACAGCCCCTCAACACCCACAGCCTTCAGCATTTCTGGACGGATCTCGTCAACCCCCGGAGCTTTGCCACTGTGGAGTTGTTGTTGTTGTTGTATGCACGCATGTTCCAAATAAACTCAAACTCCACTCAAAAACAGCTGTTGATCAAAGACTTCCTGCTCTGACATGTTACACTACATCTTGTGCTAATAGAAATACTAATTAAAATGCATTTTTTTCACACCTTTATTTCCACAAATGACATACAGTCAGTGGCCTTGTGGTTAAGAGTGTCCACCCTGAGATCGGTAGGTTGTAAGTAGAGATGTTTTAATAATATCGGATTGCCGATATTATCGGCCGATAAATGCTTTAAAATGTAATATCGGAAATGATCGGTATCTGTTTCAAAAAGTAAAATGTATGACTTTTTAAAACGCCGTTGTGTACACGGACGCAGGGAGAAGTACAGAGCGCCAATAAACCTTAAAGGCACTGCCTTTGCGTGCCGGCCCTAATCACATACTATCTACGGCTTTTCACACACACAAGTGAATGCATGCATACTTGGTCAACAGCCATACAGGTCACACTGAGGGTGGCCGTATAAACAACTTTAACACTGTTACAAATATGCGCCACACTGTGAACCCACACCAAACAAGAATGACCAACACATTTCGGGAGAACATCCGCACCGTAACACAACATAAACACAACACAACAAATACCCAGAACCCCTTGCAGCACTAACTCTTCCGGATGCTACAATATACACCCCCTGCTACTCCACCCCCCGCCACCCCCCAAACCCGCCCACCTCAACCTCCTCATGCTCTCTCAGGGAGAGCATGTCCCAAATTCCAAACTGCTGTTTTGAGGCATGTTAAAAAAAAAAATTGCACTTTGTGACTTCAATAATAAATATGGCAGTGCCATGTTGGCACTTTTTTCCATAACTTGAGTTGATTTATTTTGAAAAAACCTTGTTACATTGTTTAATGCATCCAGCGGGGCATCACAACAAAATTAGGCATAATAATGTGTTAATTCCACGACTGTATATATCGGCATCGGTTGATATTGGAATCGGTAATTAAGAGTTGGACAATATCGGAATATCGGATATCGGCAAAAAAGCCATTATCGGACATCTCTAGTTGTGAGTTCAAACACCGGCCGAGTCATACCAAAGACTATAAAAATGGGAGCCATTACCTCTCTGCTTGGCATTTAGCATCAAGGGGTTGGAATTGGGGGTTAAATCACCAAATGACTCCCGGGCGCGGCAACCGCTGCTGCTCACTGCTCCCCTCACCTCCCAGGAGGTGAACATGGGGATGGGTCAAATGCAGAGGATAATTTCACCGCACCTAGTGTGTGTGTGACTATCATTGGTACTTTAACTTTAAGAGTACCGACAAATACCGGTATCGATAAGGGTATGGTATCGATTAGAGATAAATGCTTTAAAATGTGATATCGGAAATTATCGGTAAAAATAATTTTTTTTAATTTTTTTTTGGCATAAAGAAATACAACCATGTGTGCTTACGGACTGTATCCCTGCAGACTGTATTGATTTATATTGATATATAATGTATATATTGTGTTTTTTATGTTGATTTAATTTTTAAAAAAAAAAATATATATATATATATATATATATATATATATATATATATATATATATATATATATATATATATATATATATATATATATATATATATATATATATATATATATATATATATATATATATATATATATATATATTATATATATATATTTTTTTTTTCTTTCTTCTCCAATTTCTTGTGCGGCCGCGGCCCGGTACCGGTCCGTGGACCGATTGGTACCGGGCCGCACAAGAAATAAAAAATAATTAAAAAATTCAATTTTATTTTTTATTACCGCGGCCCGGTGGTTGGGGACCATTGCTCTAGTACACTCTGGACTGAAGCTGTGTGCCTTCATTGTTTTTGTAGCTGTTGTTTTGAGGCATGTTTTAAAAAAAATACAAATAATGCACTTTATGAAAGTCAAAGTATAGTATTTCCAATAGTTGTAGTGGGTATTCGGATTATCTCAGGGAGAGCATGTCCCAAATTCCAAGCTGCTGTTTTGAAGCATGTTAAAAAAAAATAATGCACTTTGTGACTTCAATAATAAATATGGCAGTGCCATTTGGCACTTTTTTCCATAACTTGAGTTGAAGTTGTTCTCTTATTTTGGAAAACCTTGTTTTTGATTGATTGATTGAAACTCGTATTAGTAGATTGCACAGTGAAGTACATATTCCGTACAATTGACCACTAAATGGTAACACCCCAATAAGTTTTTCAACTTGTTTAAGTCGGGGTCCACGTTAATCAATTCATGGTAAAGTTACATTGTTTAATGCATCCAGCGGGGGCAGCACAACAAAATTAGGCATAATAATGTGTTAATTCCACGACTGTATATATCGGTATCCGTTGATATCGGAATCGGTAATTAAGAGTTGGACAATATCGGCAAAAAAGCCATTATCGGACATCTCTAGTATCGATAAAATCTTAACGTACAGTCCAAAAGTTTGGACACAACTTCTCATTCAATGTGTTTTCTTTATTTTCATGACTATTTACTTTGTAGATTGTCACATCAAAACTATGAATGAACATATGAGGAGTTATGTACTTAACACAAAAAGGTGAAATAACTGAAAACATGTTTTATATCCTAGTTTATTCAAAACGACCACCCTTTGCATTCTCTCCATGAGCTTCAAGAGGTAGTTGCCTAAAACAGTTTTCACTTCACAGGTGTCATAGTTTTATTGTGACAATCTACAATGTAAATAGTCATGAAAATAAAGAAAAGGCATTGAAATGAGAAGGTGTGTCCAAACATCCAGAGTCTTGAGTCTTCAACTCCCCAGCAGGACAAACCAAGGTGGCGTCGACATGACCAGATAACTTGTTCACCAGGAGTCCCGACATCCAGATCATCGAGGAAATACTCGTGCCTGGTGAGTCCAGTAAGACTGGTTAGCACCGCTTCCTTCTTGGCAGCCGTTCTATGAGCGTTGATTACGTAAGACAAGACAACTGTGAGGAAAACACACTTACATAACAACGTACAGTCGGGACGTAACAAACGCTGTAACCACAAACTTCCCACGGTTGAGATGACTGTAAAACCGCGATTGAGAACCGGTGACACTGCATGCTAGCGCCAGCTCATTAGCCAGCTTAAATGCTAACGGGAAAACGAGAAACATTAACGTCTTTCCCCTTGAAGTCTAAACCTGTACCGACTGAATGTGTTCAGACTGTGTTCTCTTAGCCAGAGACAGGAATAATGAAAACAGGAAGTGAACTGCCCTGACGTCATATAAACAGGAAGTGATGCTCCCCAAAACCCGTTTTTTTTATTTACCATTTCAAAAAGCACTCTAAAACCTTTACAAATTAAAATTGAATAAGATATATATATATATATATATATATATATATATATATATATATATATATATATATATATATATATATATAAACAGTTAAATAAGAACACATTGACTTTTAAGAAGACAAAACAAAAGATGTAATATTTCTTCTGATAATGAAAGTACATTGTGTGTCATATTTTGGAAATAAAACTTGGTCAAAAGAGTTCTGTGGGTGTATTTGATTGATTGATTGAAACTTGTATTAGTAGATTGCACAGTGAAGTACATATTCCGTACAATTGACCACTAAATGGTAACACCCCAATAAGTTTTTCTACTTGTTTAAGTCAGGGTCCACGTTGATCAATTCATGGTAAAAATTCATGGTACATGTACTTATTGAGCACATTTCACAATAAAGTGATAATAACTGGGATCATTTTGGTCACAATAACCGTGATATGAATGACATTTTTATATCATTACATCCCTATGGGTACCTTTCACATTTGAACCGATACCAATACCTGGGAAACGATACCAGTACTCAACGGTACTAATTTTCAGTGCTTGTCTTACTTATAAATAATTGTTTTTAAAAATTAAAATCAAGTTTTTTTTTTATTACAGCATTTAAAACTAGGCTGATTTTAACTGATTGTCAAGTGTTTACTTAAACGTAGTGTCCTAATTTCCGCATTTTGCTATGTCACAGTTAGAGATGTCCGATAAATGCTTTAAAATGTAATATCGGAAATTATCGTTATCGGTTTCAACCTCCCGATTTTCCCGGGAGACTCCCGAATTTCAGCGCCCCTCCCGAAAATTTCCCGGGGCAGCCATTGTCCCGATTTCCACCCGGACAACATTATTGGGGACGTGCCTTAAAGGCACTGCCTTTAGCGTCCTCCACAACCTGTCGTCACGTCCGTTTTTCCTCCATACAAACAGCGTGCCGGCCCAGTCACATGATATATGTGGCTTTAACACGCACATGAGTGAAAGCAAGGCATAAAAATGAATGCAAGTCATACTTGGTCAACAGTCATACAGGTCACACTGAGGGTGACCGTATAAACAACTTTAACACTGTTACAAATATGCGCCACACTGTGAACCCACACCAAACAAGAATGACAAACACATTTCGGGAGAACATCCGCACCGTAACACAACATAAACACAACAGAGCAAATACCCAGAACCCCTTGCAGCACTAACTCTTCCAGGACGCTACAATATACACCCCCCGCTACCACCAAACCTGGGCCCCCCCAACCCCGCCCACCTCAACCTTTTTGCATAATTGGGGACAATTAAACGAAGACTTCTTAATGATATTGTATTCATGAGACAAATAATTTATAACTTTATCAAATTATGATTTTTAGCCTAATTTGTGATCTCAACTGCCGTTAGAAACACATTTGATTTGAATACAATCCAGACCAAATGATTGTTATCCCTCTAAGACAGGGGTGTCCAAAGTGCGGCCCGTGGCACGTTATAAAAATACTATTACAAAAAATGATAACAATAAAAAAAAAACTAAACCTTAAAATGTGGGATAAAAGAGCAAAAAGGTGAAGTGTAACGAGAAAAATTGCAATGTTGACTTTGTTAACACAAAGCTGCAATCTAGGTATTTGTTGTTATTTAAAACTGTCATTGCTCAAAAAATAATATTGAATCAAAATCAATATTATGAATTATTGACTTAGTTAAGGCTCCAATTACCAAACATCAGACTTTACACTTTGACATTTTGGGGGTGAAATGTTGCATATTTTTGTGTTTTTGCCATAAAAAACAGGTGTTACGGCTACTCTTGCGTTCAAAAAAGTTTGAAAAAATAAAAATAAAGATAGAGTAGTCCTGAGGAGGTCTATGACTCACTAAATTCCTTAATAAGCACTCGCGGAGATATTTCTAGATTCAAAATGATAATAATTTATTTTCACAAACAAAAATATTCTCCGTTGTTGACTTCAACCAATATTTTTTTTTATATCTATTTAATATAGATAGGCTCCAACAACAGGGTTTTCTTTGACAAAAAAGGGCATTAAACATAATTAATTTGTTTAACTTTATATCGACAGGTAGGTCTGAAGTTGATCAAGAGACTTAAGTGTTGAAAGTAAAACCAAAAATGTTCTATTTTTAAAACCCTTTTAGATCCCTGAGAATTTTAGTGGGATTGTTTTAAACTGTCATTACTTAAAAAAATTATAATTCAACATATTTTTGTCGTGAATTATTGACCTATTTAAAGCTCCAATTACTTCACGTGAAATATTACACTTTGACATTTTTGGGGGTAAAATATTGCATATTTTTGCGTTTTTGTCATAAAAAACAGGGTTTTCTTGGACAAAAAAGGGCATTAAACATAATTAATTTGTTTAACTTTATATCGACAGGTAGGTCTGAAGTTGATCAAGAGACTTAAGTGTTGAAAGTAAAACCAAAATGTTTCTATTTTTAAAACCCTTTTGGATCCCTGAAAATTGTTTTAAACTGTCATTACTTAAATTATAATTCAACATATTTTTGTTGTGAATTATTGACCTATGTAAGGCTCCAATTACTTCACATCAAATATTACACTTTGACATGTTTGGGGGTGAATAGGCTGAACAGTTTGAAGTTGGAACGGTTTAAATCGGGTGAAAAATGTGGAAGGTAAAATCTGGAGAAGAAGAATAAGTTGAATAAGAATAAATACATGAATTTTGGTGTCGAAAACCATATGTGTGACTGATTTGGAGCATTCACACAATAACAATAATAACAAATAGATGAATTTTGGTGTAGAAAACCATATGTATGACTGCTTTGGAGCATTAACACAATAAGAATAACAACACATATGAATTTTGGTGTAGAAAACCTATGTGTAAATGCTTTGGAGCATTCACACAATAAGAATAATAATAAATAGATACATTTTGGTGTACAAAACCATATGAGAACAATAAGAAACAATAAGAATAATAATAAATAGATGACATTTGGTGTAGAAAACCATATGTGTGACTGCTTTGTGGCATTCACACAATAAGAATAATAACAAATAGATGAATTTGGGTGTACAAAACCATGTGTGTGAATGCTTTGGAGCATTCACACAATACGAATAATAACAAATAGATTAATTTTGGTGTAGAAAACCATATGAGAATAAGAAACAATAAGAATAATAATAAATAGATTAATTTTGGTGTAGAAAACCATATGAGAACCATAAGAAACAATAATAATAATAATAAATAGATGAATTTTGGTGTAGAAAGCCATATGTGTGACTGCTTTGGAGCATTAACACAATAAGAATAAGAATAGATGGATGAATTTTGGTGTAGAAAACCATATGACAACAATAAGAAACAATAAGAATAATAATAATAATAAATAGATTCATTTTGGTGTATAAAACCATATGTGTGAATGCTTTGGAGCATTCACACAATAAGAATAAGAATACATAGATTCATTTTGGTGTAGAAAACCATATGACAACAATAAGAAACAATAATAATAATAATAAATACATGGATTTTGGTGTAGAAAACCATATGACAACAATAAGAAACAATAAGAATAATAATACATAAATGAATTTTGGTGTAGAAAACCATATGTGTGACTGCTTTGGAGCATTCACATAATAAGGAATAATAATAAATAGATGAATTTTGGTGTAGAAACCCATATGAGAACAAATATGAAACAATAAGAATAATAGATGAATTTTGGTGTAGAAAACCATATGACAACAATAAGAAACAATAAGATTAATAATAAATTGATGAATTTTGGTGTAGAAAACCAAATGTGTGACTGCTTTGAAGCATTCACACAATAACTACTGCTTCTACTTGGTATGGGGTCGATACCAACATTTGCAGTCCGTATCGCCCACCCTAACTGAAAGGGGTCGCAAAGCACAGATTGTGGATGTTATGCATGTTAAGTTAGTCGGCTTAAAATGACATGTTTGCTGTGCGACAAGACCAAAGGGTCACTGCCAAAGCAGGAAACAGCCATTATTATTATTATGATGATGATGTTGCTACATATGTATGTATTACTATTATTATGTAGCCACATATGTAATATCATGATATTACACACAGCGCGTCCTTACCTGATACTGCCTTATTTCCCCCCGCTACTTGTGCTCCTTGTCCCGCCGAGCAGTTGTCATACGACGAGCAGACTAAAAGGTGTAAAGAAGGGCTAAAAGTGTGGCTCTCGGAGCAGTCTGGAGGTCCACAGCTGACGCCGCTATGGGCACGTTTGTCAAAAATGTCCCCAAGCAAGCTAATCACCACACCCATGGAAGTGGGAACATGGCAACAGCCCACACGCACGGGGGTGTGCCGTCGGAAATGATGTGCCCTTTTTCTTTATCACACCATAAATTGACGTATTAACAACCACTCGTTAGCATTACATAATAACACTTTCATGTACGTGTATTATTGTTTCAATAATCAAATGTCAAGTTGCTCATGGGAATAGCTAATAAATATAATGTACCCCCCCTGTCAGTTAATGGTACAGTCCGACAGCTCGCCTACTTTAAAACGGAAGCGCCAGGATACCGGAAGCAATTAATAAACAAACAAAATTGCTTAAAATGGCAAATAAGATTTATGAAAGTAAGGCCTACATTTTCTAATTGGCTTAATGGTTTAGAATTATCAATCAAATATTGGAGAATAATTAAGAGTACAAAAGGTTATTGTTGTCATATGGTTTTCTACACCAAAATTAAGCTATTTATTACTATTATTATTGTGTGAATGCTCCAAAGCATTCACACATATGGTTTTCTACACCAAAATTAATCTATTTATTATTAATCTTATTGTTTCTTATTGTTCTCATATGGTTTTCTACACCAAAATTAATCTATTTATTTATTATTATTATTATTGTGTGAATGCTCCAAAGCATTCACACATATGGTTTTCTACACCAAAATGCATCTATTTATTATTATTATTCAATTTTCAAATGTTCTTGCATTTTGTTTATATATATATATATATGTATATATACATTTATACCTACATATATATATATACACACATATGTAGGTATATGTATATATATATATATATATATATATATATATATATATATATATATATATATATATATATATATATATATATTTATATATATATATATATATATATATATATATATATATATATATATATATATAGTGTATATATATATATAGTGTATATATATATATGTAGGTATATATATATATATATACACACACACACACACACACACATAATCCAAATACCGTGTCTTCATTTCTAAGAAAATGAAAACAATGGAATTGTGTAAACATTCATGTATTTATTTTCTACCGATTGTCCCTCTAAAACAGGGGTGGGCAATTAATTTTTACCGGGTGCCGCATGAGAAACCCGAGCACTGCTGTAGGGCCACATCGACAATATTTCAATTAAATTTTGCTCAATATTATTTTTAAAGTACCGTAAGATAAATAATAATAATAATAATAATGATGATGATAATAATTAATAATAATAATAATAATAATTGCATTTAACCTAACTTAACTTCATACAAAATCAGATTGCTTTTGATGGTTTTATTTTTAACACTGTCTTACACAACACTTCCTGATGTGTAATACAATGCAAAAATGTGAATTTCTGCACAGGGTTAATTTCTGTCACTTCATCCTGCATCCTCTTTAAAAGTCCAACATTTTTCTCCGTCAGATTTGGACAACCATCTGTTGTCACACCTGCCAGCTTGTCCCATTTCAGTCCTAACATGTCCAAACACGCATTTACCTCTGTGAACAAGTCATTACTTGTGGTTGTCCCTTTTAATTGATTGCATGACTGCCAGCTCCTCCGTGATTTGAAAGTCAGCAGTTATCCCACGTAAGAAGATGAGCAGCTGGGCGGTGTCACGTACATCGCAGCTCTCATCCAAAGCCAGCGAAAAACAGTCAAAGTCGGCCGTTCTGTTCTTCAGCTGAAGCTCCAAGTTTCCAGCGATGGTCTCAACCCGCCTCGTTACAGTGCGTCGGGAGAGTGACACGTTCTCAAGTGCGCCCCTCTTCTCCGGGCATATCAGCGCAACAGAGTCCAATAAGCACTCTTTAATAAACTCTCCATCAGCAAACGCCTTACTTTTTCTGGCGATTTTGTGAGAAATTACGAAACTTGTCCTGACGGCTGCATCTCTGGGGGGGTGAAATTTGGCAAAAAGTCCTTGTTGGGTTTGCAGTTTTACCATCAACGCATCAGCCTCCCTTGCGCGCGCTTCATCAGACAGATTCCGGTATTTTTCCTCGTGCTTCGTCGTGTAGTGGCGATTCAAATGATATTCCAACGCGCACCAGGGTTTGTTATAACAACGACAAGCCCTGGTTCACACCCAAGCTCCGACAGCTGCGCAAGAAGAAGGAGGCTGCGTGGAGAAGCGGGGACCGAAGTACATACAGAGAAGCGAAGTACCACTTCACCAGGGAAGTGGAGAAAGCTAAATCTGTTTACTCTAACCGTCTACAGGAACAGTTCCGCTCCAATGATTCTGCGGCAGTTTGGAGAGGTCTAAGGGCCCTTACGAACTATAAGCCCAAAACCCCCCAGGCCCTGAATGACCGGACTCTCGCTCACCCTGAATGACCGGACTCTCGCTCAGGGCCTCAACACACATTACTGTCGTCATGAACGGCCTTCAGCTCATCAAAGCCATGCTCCCCCCACCATCACCCTACCCACCAATGCCAGCACATCATTAAAGGAGTTAAAGGACTCAAAGGACTCCAATGACATCACAGGACTCCAAAAACATCATAAGACTGTAAAGACCCTCTCCGTCAAAGAAGAGGATGTACGCCGGCAGTTCTTGAAGCTGAATACACGGAAGGCCCCCGGGCCGGATGGTGTCTCCCCCTCCACTCTCAGACACTGTGCGGACCAGCTGGCTCCTGTCTTCACTGACATTTTTAACACCTCTCTGGAGCTATGCCGCGTGCCGTCCTGCTTTAAGACCTCTACCATTGTCCCTGTCCCCAAGAAAGCACGGATCACAGGACTAAATGACTACAGGCCGGTCGCGCTGACGTCTGTGGTCATGAAGTCCTTTGAGCGCTTGGTCCTGCCCCACCTCAAGGACATCACCGCCCCCCTCCTGGACCCACTGCAGTTCGCCTACAGAGCCAACAGGTCTGCGGATGATGCAGTGAACCTGGCCCTCCACTTCATCCTGGAGCATCTGGACTCCCCAGGAACCTACGCTAGGATCCTGTTTGTGGACTTCAGCTCTGCCTTCAACACCATCCTCCCTGGACTGCTACGAGACAAGCTCTACCAGCTCAGCGTGCCCGACTCCCTCTGCAGTTGGATTAATGACTTCCTGACAGACCGAAGACAGCATGTAAGGCTGGGGAAGATTGTCTCGGACAGTCGAACCACAAACACTGGTACTCCTCAGGGCTGTGTACTCTCCCCCTGGCTCTTCTCCCTGTATACAAACTGCTGCACCTCCAGTCACCAATCCGTAAAACTGCTCAAGTTTGCGGATGACACCACCCTCATCGGGCTCATCTCGAATGGCGATGAGTCCGCCTACAGGAGAGAGGTAGACCGGCTGACGTCCTGGTGCAGCCTCAACAACCTGGAGCTGAACGCCCAGAAAACAGTAGAGATGATTATGGACTTCAGGAAAGTCACAGGCCCACCATCCCCCCTCACCCTGATTGACTCTCCCACCCCCGTCCCCATTGTGGACTCCTTCCGTTTCTTGGGCACCACCATCACCCAGGACCTCAAGTGGGAGCCGACAATCAGCTCCCTCATCAAGAAGGCCCAGCAGAGGATGTACTTCCTGCGGCAGCTGAGGAAACTTAAGGTGCCGACAGAGATGCTGGTGCAGTTTTACTCAGCCATCATAGAGTCCATCCTGACCTCCTCCATCACAGTGTGGTTCCCCGGCGCCACAGTCCAGGATAAGAATAGACTGCAGCGCATCGTACGTGCTGCTGAGAAGGTGATTGGCTGGAAGCTCCCATCCCTCCAGGACTTGTTCTCCTCCAGGACCAGGAGGCGTGTGGGTCGGATCACAGCTGACTCTTCTCACCCTGGACACACGCTATTCTCCCCTCTCCCCTCAGGCAGGAGACTACGCTCCATCCAGACCCACACCTCCCGCCACCTGAACAGTTTTTTCCTCTCTGCCATCAGGCAAATGAACAATAACTCCTAACAGCAGCTCCTTGAATTCCTTGAATCCCTTCTAAGTCTATCTGATAGCTCAGTCACAGCTCTTTTTATACCAAATATGTGTTATATGTGTTTTATGTCGCACGTTTGCACCAAGAAAAATTCCTAGTTTGTGAACCCGTTCTCAAACAATGGCAATAAAACGATTCTGATTCTATAAACACAGCAACCTGTGTAGCACAAATTAAGCACACGGCTTTACCTTTAATTTCTGTAAAGAAATACTTGGCAGTCCATGTCTTATTGAAAACACGGCATTCGTCATTTACTTTTCTTTTTTTAAGCGAGAGCTGACATCTCTGTGGTAACCGTGCATCACTTGTCGCTGTGCACCTTCACTCACAGGTTACACCCGGACATACGTCCATAAATAACCATTTTCAAAATAAAAGCAGCACAGTTGTATTGCACGCATTTTAAAATGTATTTTGTAATTTGTGATTGCTGCTGTTCACATTCACTCACAACATCCACACGGAAGTAATACAAATAACGCTTTTCAAAACAAAAGCAGCACCGTTGTATTGCACACTCGACATAGATACTTTTTTAAGTTTATTTTGTAATTCATGATTGGCCACACGCGGGCCGGACAGGGACGCACAAAGGGCCGGGTGTGGCCCGCGGGCCGCAGAATGCCCAGGTCTGCTCTGAAATAATGTTGGTGAATAGTTGCTGAGCAAAGGAGTATTTTGGAGATGAGGACTCCTTATGAAACAGATGTGCTTGCATCAAGGCCGGGATGAATGTTTAATGGCGTCCATGAAAGCGAGCAGTGGGACTTTCCACATCTCTGCACGAGCTGCCGTCAGTGGAGGGAGGATGAAAGTGGATTAGGTCTAATTGAGTTCACACACACAGCAGCGGTCCAGGTGTGTCACTAGGGACCAGCCAGGTACAGTCATCAGCTCATCTCAATATGCTGTGAAATAACTCAAGTGATTAATCAGAGGGACTACCACATTAATTCTATTCTGCTGTTTCATTACAATTCCTCTGACTTTGTGGACTATTTCAAATCTTATGTGGAGTGGTTCTGATAATCATTAATTACTTGCACGAGCTGTTATGGAATTATTTACATGACACCTTCTATTCCACTTTAAAGGCCTACTGAAAGCCACTACTACCGACCACGCAGTCTGATAGTTTATATATCAATGATGAAATCTTAACATTGCAACACATGCCAATATGGCCCGGTTAACTTATAAAGGGCAATTTTAAATTTCCCGCTAAACTTCCGGTTGAAAACGTCTATGTATGATGACGTATGCGCGTGACGTCAATCATTGAAACGGAAGTATTCGGACGCCATTGAGTCCAATACAAAAAGCTCTGTTTTCATTTCATAATTCCACAGTATTCTGGACATCTGTGTTGGTGAATCTTTTGCAATTTGTTTAATGAACAATGAAGACTGCAAAGAAGAAAGTCGTAGGTGGGATCGGTGTATTAGCGGCTGGCTGCAGCAACACAACCAGGAGGACTTTGACTTGGATAGCAGACGCGCTATCCGACGCTAGCCGCCGACCGCACGGATGATCGGGTGAAGTCCTTCGTCACGCTGTCGATCGCTGGAACGCAGGTGAGCACGGGTGTTGATGAGCAGATGAGGGCTGGCTGGCGTAGGTGGATAGCTAATGTTTTTAGCATAGCTCTGTGAATTCCCGTTGCTAAGTTAGCTTCAATGGCGTCGTTAGCAACAGCATTGTTAAGCTTCGCCAAGCTGGAAAGCATTAACCGTGTATTTACATGTCCATGTTTTAATAGTATTGTTGATTTTCTGTCTATCCTTCCAGTCAGGGGTTTATTTCTTTTGTTTCTATCTGCAGTTAAGCCTGATGGTATCACGTTAGCTCCGTAGCTAAAGTGCTTCGCCGATGTATTGTCGTGGAGATAAAAGTCACTGTGAATGTCCACTTCGCGTTCCCGACTCTCATTTTCAAGAGGATATAGTATCCGAGGTGGTTTAAAATACAAATCCGTGATCCACAATAGAAAAAGGAGAGAGTGTGGAATCCAATGAGCCAGCTTGTACCTAAGTTACGGTCAGAGCGAAAAAAGATGCGTCCTGCAATGCACTCTAGTCCTTCACTCTCACGTTCCTCATCCACGAATCTTTCATCCTGGCTCAAATTAATGGGGTAATCGTCGCTTTCTCGGTCCAAATCGCTCTCGCTGCTGGTGTAAACAATGGGGAAACGTGAGGAGCCTTTCAACCGGTGACGTCACGCTACTTCCGGTACAGGCAAGGTTTTTTTTTTATCAGCGACCAAAAGTTGCGAACTTTATCGTCGATGTTCTCTACTAAATCCTTTCAGCAAAAATATGGCAATATCGCAAAATGATCAAGTATGACACAGAATGGATTGAAATAAATTTAAATAATTTTGCATAATTCACACAAATTTGTACGGATGCAATTTGGGCTGCTGTGCAAATGTCTCACACTCAAACTAACCAGTAAACATGTTTTATGGGCCAAAGCTTAAAAATCACTTGGGCATCTTCAGAATGGATCTGACTATCATTTAAAAAGGTTTCCCTTTAGAGGACCTGTTTTTTTTGTACCCATACCGCCAGAGGTCCCCTAAAGGTGACCGTGTAAACCAGGGATGTCCAAAGTGCGGCCCGCAGGTCATTTTTTAATGGCCCCACGGCCCATTTTAAAATACGATTAAAAAAATTAAAAACATAAAAAGTGGTATGAAAGACCAAACAGGTGAAATGTAACAAGAAAATGTTGCAATGTTTACTCTAATAACACAAAGCTGCCATGCAGGCTGTTTATTTAAAAAATAATAATGAATCAAAATCAATGTTATTATGAATTATTGACCTATCCAAGGCTCCAATTAAGTCACATTAAATATGCACTTTGAGATATTTTTTTGAATTTTTTTTGCATATTTTGTGTTTGCCATGTAAAAAAATTGACCTTTTTTTATTTTTTTAAAGAAGGGCCTAAACGAATAAACAAAAAACATAAACAACAATACAGCGTATAATTGACGGATAGATCTGAAGTTGATCTCGAGATTATTGTGTTAAAAGTAAACAGTAAAAAAAATGTATAATTTATTTTTTAACACTTTAATGAGTAGGACCCTTTTGGTTCCCCAATAATTTTTGTGTGACTTGTTTTTAAGTGTCATTGCTCAAAAAATAATGAATTAAAATCAATGGTGTTATGAGTTATTGACCTTTTTAAGGCTCAAATTATTACATAATCTGAAATATTCCTCTTAAAAATTTTATTGGGTGAAAATATTGCATATTTTGTGTTTTTTCCATAAAAAAAACAGGGTTTTCTTTGACAAAAAGACCATACGACTTAAATCTTTAAAAACGTTATATTGACAGATAGACCTAATGTTGACCTAGAGCAGGGGTCGGCAACCCAAAATGTTGAAAGAGCCATATGGGTGAGGGCGGACCTACGTCACTTCCGCCTACCAATCCCCTAGCAACCGGGAATTCGTTGAAAACAAACCAGCTCACAGCGAACACAGCATTGACAGAAAAGGCATTTAACGAGCGTTGTGGCTTGGAAGTCGGCGTTAAATCCTTCATTTACGCATTTTTACTTATTCGCATATCGTGTGAAAAAACGAAAATGTATTATTTGCGTCAGACTCGTCTCAGTGAACTTTAAAGCTTCTCAGGCTTAGCTTAGCTTGCTAGTTAGCTTAGCCTGCGCGCTATTAAGAAAGAGACGCGGAAGTTATCAACAACTTTGTGTGAACACGCCGTACTTGTTGGAGTCCACGTCGAAGAAGAAGCGCTTGTTGTCCACAGTCATCGACGAGCCCTCCAGCAGCTCCGCGGGATCCTCGTCCACGCCGTAATCGTCAATAAGTTTGGCCAAAGCGTCGCGGAACTCGCTAAGTCCCTGCGCCGGGAGCGCGATGGTCTGACCCCAAGCCGGGCCCCCTGTTCACGGTCTGCCGGATCCTCAAGAACCGTCCCCGCTGGTTCTCTTTCAGGTCCATGTAGTACTTCCGATTATCCCACACTAGGAACTCGCTTTTCAGGGCTCGCCGCGGCTAATCCTGCACCATGCCCGGGTTGCTGGGACCCAACTGGGCGTAGTGTTCAATGAAGTCCCCCAAGTAGTCGCGGAACTCGATCGCCACCGACATAGACAGCGTGAGGCGGCTCTTGTTGACACCGGCCCCGACTATCTTCAAGAAGCGGGCTAAAGAGTAATGGCAACGGTTTGTTTTCAACGCCAGTCTGGTTGCTATGGCTCGAATAACCCGTATGTAGCTCAGTTGCCCGGATGTCGGCCCTCACTCATAGGACCAAAAATACAAAAACAAATCTGTCTGGAGCCGCAAAAAATTAAAAGCCATATATTACATACAGATAGTGTGTCATGAGATATAAATTGAATTAAGAGGACTTAAAGGAAACTAAATGAGCTCAAATATACCTACAAATGAGGCATAATGATGCAATATGTACATATAGCTAGCCTAAATAGCATGTTAGCATCGATTAGCTTGCAGTCATTCAGTGACCAAATATGTCTGATTAGCACTCCACACAAGTCAATAACATCAACAAAACTCACCTTTGTGCATTCATGCACAACGTTAAAAGTTTGGTGGAAAAAATTAGACAGAAAAAGAAGTGGCATAAAACACGTCCTAGAAAGTCGGAGAAAGTTATACATGTAAACAAAGGTGAGTTCAAGGACCGCCAAAATTAGTAGGACAAAACGGCGCTAGCCAAATACTCAAATCAGTGAAGCATGTTTAATATAAACAGTGTGCTTTATAACAATTAGGGAGGTTTGTGTCATGTTTGTCCTCCTACAGAAACCATATTAAAACAAAAAATATATTTTTTCCCGCTCATCTTTTTCCATTCTTCATACATTTTTGAAAAAGCTGAGAGCCACTAGGGCGGCGCTAAAGAGCCGCATGCGGCTCTAGAGCCGCGGGTTGCCGACCCCTGACCTAGAGATAATAATACTGAATGATGACACATTTTAAATATTTTTTGGACCAAAACCCTTTGGGGTCCCCGGGATCAAGCCTGAGTGGAGGCTTTAATGTATATTTTTTACACATATATTGTATTGGTTTTTAAAATGAAAAAAATATCAAAATGGCCCCCGCTTGCTTTGATTTTTCAGTGTGCGGCCCTCAGTGGAAAAAGTTTGGACACCCCTGGTGTAAACAGAGCGATGTCCCCATTAAGTAAGCATTGCACACGCACGCCTAATAAACATTGTCCATTCCATAGTTGTTGAAATCTAATTTATTCCTCACACTAACAAACACACATCCAGCAGAGAGCCTACAGTATTTCTAAGTGCTCGTGGGAAAATGCAAATCAAATAAGAATCTTTCTGGTTTACAAACTTCATTTCTGGCTGTCCAGATTATTGCTGTCGTTATTGCTGAATGCATGTTGTCATGCAGACAAGATGGCGGTCTGGTGTTGGTACAGAGGCGTACCGCGGTCATGAAAGGAGGCGCGGTCACTCAAACTTGATCCCCTGGGCGAGCGGGAGATCCTTGCTGTAGTTGATGGTGCAGGTGGAGCGCCTCATGTACTGCTTCCACGAGTCGCTGCCAGACTCTCGGCCTCCGCCCGTGTGTTTCTCTCCGCCGAACGCCCCGCCGATCTCGGCGCCGCTGGTGGGAATGTTGACGTTGACGATGCCGCAGTCGGAGCCCTTGGGGCCGAGCCAGCGGAAGACCCGCCCCATGTCCTTGGTGAAGATGCTGCTGGACAGGCCCTGCTTCACCTCGTTGTTCCAGGCGAACGCCTCGTCCTCGCTGGTGAACTTGAGCACGTAGAGGATGGGCACGAAGGTTTCCGTGTGGACCACCGTGGAGTCGTGGGGCAGCCCGGTGATGATGGTGGGCTCCACGTAGTTCCCGGGGCGGTCCATCACTTTCCCGCCACAGACCACGGTGCCGCCCTGCTGCTTGGCCCGCTCGATGGCGGCCAGGTATTGCTGCACGGCCTGCTCGGTGTGCAGAGGGCCGTACAGCGTGCTGGGATCCCAGGGGTCTCCGATGCGGACTTGCTTGTAGGCTTTGACGATCCTCTCGATCACCGCGTCGTGGAGGCTCTTGTGCAGCATCAGCCGCCTGGTGGTGGTGCAGCGCTGGCCGGCGGTCCCGACCGACGCAAAGACGGCGGACGGCACCACCAGGTCCAGGTCGGCGTCCTCGAACACGATGATGGCGTTGTTCCCACCCAGCTCCAGCAGCTGGCGCCCGAACCGCTCCTGCACCATCATGGCCACCATCTTGCCGACTTGGGTGCTGCCGGTGAACGACAACAGATTCACCCGCTCGTCCTTGGCCATGGCGCTGCCGATGTCGGCGCCCCCGCAGGTCATGGAGCAGATGGCGCCCGGGAGGTCGTTCCGCTCCAGCACCTCGGCCACGATCTTGGTGACGGCCACGCTGGTGAGGGGCGTGGTCGGGGCTCCTTTCCAGAGGCAGACGTTGCCGCATATCAGAGCCAGGGCGTTGTTCCATCCGTAGACGGCCACGGGGAAGTTGAAGGCCGTGATGACGCCCACCAGACCCACGGGGTTCCACTGTTCGATGAGGGCGTGGCCCGGTCTTTCGGAGGGCAGGACCGGCCCGCCGATCATCCTGGACAGTCCTACGGCGTAATCGCACACGTCGACGTACTCCTGGACCTCTCCCACGCCCTCCACGTAGATCTTCCCCATCTCCAGGGACACCAAGCGGCCCAGAACGTTGATTTTCTTCCTCAGCGCGTCTCCGATCTGCCGGACGATCTCTCCTCTCTTGGGCGCGGGAATGTCGGCCCACGTCGTCCAGGCTTCCTTCGCCTTCTGGACCGTTTCTTCGTACTCCGCCATGGTGGCTTGGGCCACTCGGGCGATGGGCTGGTTGTTGGCGGGGCAGTAGGAGGTGACCGCCTCACCGCTGCCTCCCCAGCGGCCGTTGTAGACGCCGGGGTTGTCCTCGGAGAGACCCAGCTCCTTCAGCCAGGCGTACTCAGGCTGAGCGATGAGGAGAGCCGACATACCTGCGGACTGCTGGCGGTGGACAGACGGGAAGATCCTCCTCAACAGGAGCCTGCTGGGCTGGGCGATGGTCAGGGTGAGGCAGCGCTGCATGAGTGCTGCCAGTAAACAAACAAAAAAGCGGTTTTAAGTTATAGTTAACCTACAGTTCCCATACATTCATTCACTTGTGGCGGCTTGGCACACATTTTTATGCCACAAATTTTTTTTTCGGAATTTGGCCGCACAATTAATCGACTACATGTTTGCAAGTAAACACTAGCATATAAGTACAAGCTTGCAATTAAATAACTAGCATATAAGTACAAGTTTGCAAGTAGTAAATACTAGCATTTAAGTACATGTTTGCAAGTAAATACTAGCATACAAGTACAAGTTTGCAAGTAGTAAATACTAGCATATAAGTACATGTTTGCAAGTAGTAGATACTAGCATATAAGTACAAGCTTGCAAGTAAATACTAGCATACAAGTACAAGCTTGCAAGTAAATACTAGCATACAAGTACATGTTTGCAAGTAAATACAATGTATACACACACATATATATATATATATATATATATATATATATATATATATATATATATATATATATATATATATATATATATATATATATATATATATATATATATATATATATATATATATATATATATATATATATATATAGCGCGGCCCCCAGCCAAATTGTTTTACTCCAATGCGGCCCGGAGTCAAAAAGTTTGGGGACCCCTGGCATAGATCCAACGAATCGATGACTAAATTAATCGCCAACTATTTTTATAATCGATTTTAATCGATTAGTTGTTGCAGCCCTACTGCTAATACGTAGCATTAGTTGAAAAGTCACCCGCTAGAGAATGAAGAGTGCTTGAAACTCTGCATGTCAACATCTCCGACCGGTGCCACACCAACAAAATGCCCAAGCAACCATTTCCACATCAACACCGTATGAAACAAATAGTCAACAACAGAAGGAGGCAGGAACCTACCACATAGCGAAGGACATACACTATTTGATTTCCTATTATGCAGCTCATTGTTATTTGACACTTATTGAAATATCTTGTGTGACATCATGCACAAAAGTGCACTTTATTTGTTTTAAACTATTGTAGTGGCGTTCTGTACAAAAAGTGCACTTTAATTTAGTGTTTTGAATATGTCATCTTAGTGACATCATGCACAAAAGTGCACTAATAGCTTGTCTTAAAATGTCTCTGACAATCTTGCACTTTGTTTTGGAAATGACATGAATGTTTGTGCCACTGCTTAATAACTGTTTAATAAATACACTTTTGCTAAATTTACTTAGTTGTGATTTCCCTCTCTGCATGAAAGTTTAAAATGAGCATATATTAATGCAGTATGAAGAAGAATGTTTGAATGTAGACACATAGAATCATCATACTGCTGTGATTATAGATGTCGTTGTGGCTTGTACAGCCCTTTGAGACACTTGTGATTTAGGGCTATATAAATAAACATTGATTGATTGATTGATTGATATGCATTAAGTGTTCATTCAAGGCTAAGGCAAAATATGGAGATATATATTGTGTATCGTGACATGGCCTAAAAATATCGAGGTATTAATAAAAGGCCATATCGCCCAGCCCTACACCACAGTGTTTGGAATAGAAACAACTCTTGTATTGGAGCTCATTAGGTGGTGCAGGCCACCATAATGTGCAACAATTGTTTTCAATGCAAACAAAACTGAACAGATTCACATACACCTTATATTTCTCAATCTACGTACACATTAACTCCATACTGTGGTTTCCTGCAGCAATGAGCAACATATAAATTACATACTGGAAGTTTGAAAACCAAAATATGTGTTAACACCAGACTTGAACTGCTTGTATTCCATCATTACAGCTATAGAATAAGTGGCAAATAAATTAAATCTAATCTTCACTGTCTGTATCAAATCTAGGGATGGGAATCGAAAACCCGTTCTTGTTCAAACCGGTTCCCAGCGTATCAATTCCTTGGAATCACTTTTTTTCCTTTAACGATTCTTCCGGGTGGGGATGACGTCATTATGTAAAGTGAGATATGTCAAGCCTTTTTATTTGTTATAATTGTGATCCACATGGCTTAGTTTTTAAACCTCATATTTTCTGACATTTCCAATTCAAGCAAGCCATAATCATCAAAATTATAACCAATAAAGGCTTGACTTATCTCACTTTGCATGTAATAAGTTAATATCACCTGTTACATTCTTGTGTAATTTGCACATGATTAAATTGTACAGAAGAATAGCAATTTCTTATATTTATTTACAAGAAAGCATTTTTTTTGTCATCTATACCAGTGGTCCCCAACCTTTTTGTAACTGCGGACCGGTCAACGCTTGAACATTTGTCCCAAGCGTGTCATAAAAAAATACAATCATGTGTGCTTACAGACTGTGTGGTCTATATTGATATATAATGTAGGAACCAGAAATATTAACAACAGAAAGAAACAACCCTTTTGTGTGAATGAGTGTAAATATATATATATACTAGGGCTGCAACTACCGATTAATTTGATAATCGATTAATCTGTCGATTATTACTTCGATTAATCGATTAATAATCGGATTAAAAAAGACAAACTACATTTCTATCCTTTCCGGTATCTTATTGAAAAAAAAAACTGCATACTGGCACCGTACTTATTTTGATTATTGTTTCTCAGCTGTTTGTACATGTTGCAGTTTATAAATAAATGTTTATAAAAACTTTTTTTCTTTAAATATATAACAAATTTAAAAAAAAGCCTCCGTGCATGCGCATAGCATAGATCCAACAAATCGATGACTAAATTAATCGGCAACTGTTTTTATAATCAATTTAATCGATTAGTTGTTGCAGCCCTAATATACACACACACACATATTTTTGCATTCTATTTTAGTTACTTTATTGAGTTTACAACCCCCTGGTGTAGTTTTGTACTGTTTCTGTACTTGTTTGATTATTATTATTTCTTGATTGTATGTAAATGTTGCATATTATAAATAAAGGTTTATAAAAAAATAAAAAACAAGAATGGGGGATCGCTACGGTAGCCGAGAAAGGTCAGAAAAGCAAACGCAACAAGTCAAATCTTAAATCACAGGTGTGAAACTCAGGGCAAGATCTGGCCTGCCACATTATTTTATGTTTCAATAAAGGACCTTATCTTGTCTAAACAAAAACAAAAATAGAATACCAAGTTATTTTCAAAATAAAATACTGTATAATAAAAACTAAGGCAGGAAACCCAGTTGCTGTGTGTATGTAATCTAATCCCAACTCCATCGTTTAAGTCTGCTAACTTAAAATGACTTAGACTACTTTAAAAAGTGTACATGGTGTCAGAGCTAGCACGTTTAGCAGCAACAAGTGTCATGTCGCCCAGGTTCGTCCACCGTGACGTGACTCAAGGTCTCGCGTGTCCAACTCGCTTCCCACGCCGTGCATATTTATGACAACAGTCTCATATTCGCTTTCAAACACTTGCAAGTGAGTTCAAGAAGGTTCACGACTGGGCTTTTTTTTCGACTTACTTTGCCGTGAAATCCGCAGGTCCACGTCCACTGGAGAACACGCAGCGATTTTTTTCTGTCCCCTGATTTATACGTCACTGCACCTGCCCCGCCCCGCCCCTTGCTGCTCTCTGATTGGACAGCTGGCTGTGACGCGCACTGTTGGCGCCCTGCTCCGCGACAGTAGTCCTCCATGCTAGCGCCGTTCTTTTGTTGTGATTAGCCGTCCGGCGGTTGTAAGGTTTGCCATAATAACCCACGTTGTTCCACAAAGGCGCTGTCGAGAACAGTCCGAAGATGAGCGGCGGAGTGTACGGTGGAGGTGAGTGGTCTTTAATGCCCTCTAAAATGAATTGGCTACCCATATAGCGGTAGCGTTGTTATAGTTGGCTAAGTAACGTGCTACCCGTTAGCTTTACGGTTGGAACGTGCGACTTTTATTTATCAAAGCTCAACACATGTTTGTAGTTTCAATTATGTTACGCGCAATAGATTATTTTTGGTTCAAACATCATCTGTGTTGGATAGTGAACAAGTTGGCGCAATGGAATGAATGAAAGTGAGACGAGCGGAACTTTGCTTTGCTCATGTAGAGACGCTTAAACTTACCCGTAGCAAACATTAACATCAAATTTATTGCAGTGTATCATAACACAATGGTTTACTTACGGTGAACTATGGGGCAAACACTTTAAATGCTCTTTAATCAAAAACAGAGTAAGTGTAACAACAGGAATTGTTTTTTTTGTGTTTTTATGTAGGACACGGACGCATTTGAGTGACGGACTGGAGGCCATATTGAGTGTTTCAAAAATAAATAAAAAACATTAAAATAAATGCAACGTGTGGTAGCAAAACTCACTTGAATGTTGGGGCTGGAACTAATCATTTTAATACAAGGGTCACTTTTAATGTACACATTCATTGCTTCAAAACCGTAGGACGTTTCGCCAAGGTGGGCTGGTTGAACCCCGGAAATTATGTCATAACACGCTGACCAATCACAGCTGTCCCCTCCCCCCCAAAAAACATAAAATAAATGCAACGTGTGGTAGCAAAACTCACTTGAATGTTGGGGCTTGAACTAATCATTTTAATACAAGGGTCACTTTTAATGTACACATTCATTGCTTCGAAACCGTAGGACATTTCGCCAAAGTGAGCTGTGTGAACCCCGGAAATTATGTCATAACACGCTGACCAATCACAGCTGTTCCCTCCCCAAAATAAAAAAAACATAAAATAAATGCAAACTCACTTGGATGTTGGGGCTTGAACTAATCATTTTAATACAAGGGTCACTTTTAATGTACACATTCATTGCTTCAAAATCGTAGGACGTTTCGCCAAGGTGGGCCATGTCAACCCCGAAAATGATGTCATAACACGCTGACCAATCACAGCTGCCCCCCCCCCCCCAAAAAAAAACAAACCGTAGGAAGTTTTGCCGAACCCCGAAAATGTTGTCATAACACGCTGACCAATCACAGCTGTCTCCCCCCCCCCCCCCCCAAAAAAAAATACATAAAATAAATGCAACGTGTGGTAGCAAAACTCACTTGAATGTTGGGGCTGGAACTAATCATTTTAATACAAGGATCACTTTTAATGTACACATTCATTGCTTCAAAACCTTAGGACGTTTCGCCAAGGTGGGCTGTGTGAACCCCGAAAATGATGTCATAACACGCTGACCAATCACAGCTGTCTCCCACCCCTCCCCCCAAAAAATACATAAAATAAATGCAACGTGTGGTAGCAAAACTCACTTGAATGTTGGGGCTGGAACTAATCATTTTAATACAAGGATCACTTTTAATGTACACATTCATTGATGTCATAACACACTGACCAATCACAGCTGCCCCCCCCCCCAAAAAAAAACATAAAATAAATGCAACGTGTGGTAGCAAATCTCACTTAAATGTTGGGCTGTAACTAATCATTTTAATACAAGGGTCACTTTTAATGTACACATTCATTGCTACAAAACCGTAGGACGTTTCGCCAAGGTGGGCTGGTTGAACCCCGGAAATTATGTCATAACACGCTGACCAATCACAGCTGTCCCCTCCCCCCCAAAAAACATAAAATAAATGCAACGTGTGGTAGCAAAACTCACTTGAATGTTGGGGCTTGAACTAATCATTTTAATACAAGGGTCACTTTTAATGTACACATTCATTGCTTCAAAACCGTAGGACATTTCGCCAAAGTGAGCTGTGTGAACCCCGGAAATTATGTCATAACACGCTGACCAATCACAGCTGTTCCCTCCCCAAAATAAAAAAACATAAAATAAATGCAAACTCACTTGGATGTTGGGGCTTGAACTAATCATTTTAATACAAGGGTCACTTTTAATGTACACATTCATTGCTTCAAAATCGTAGGACGTTTCGCCAAGGTGGGCCATGTCAACCCCGAAAACGATGTCATAACACGCTGACCAATCACAGCTGTCCCCCCCCCCCCAAAAAAAAAAACAAACCGTAGGAAGTTTTGCCGAACCCCGAAAATGTTGTCATAACACGCTGACCAATCACAGCTGTCCCCCCCCCCCCAAAAAAAAAATACATAAAATAAATGCAACGTGTGGTAGCAAAACTCACTTGAATGTTGGGGCTGGAACTAATCATTTTAATACAAGCATCACTTTTAATGTACACATTCATTGATGTCATAACACACTGACCAATCACAGCTGTCCCCCGCCCCAAAAAAACCATAAAATAAATGCAACGTGTGGTAGCAAATCTCACTTAAATGTTGGGCTGTAACTAATCATTTTAACACAAGGGTCATTTTTAATGTACACATTCATTGCTTCAAAACCGTAGGACGTTTCGCCAAAGTGGGCTGTGTGAACCCCGGAAATTATGTCATAACACGCTGACCAATCACAGCTGTTTCCCCCCCCAAAAAAAACATAAAATAAATGCAACGTGTGTTAGCAAAACTCACTTAAATGTTGGGCTGTAACTAATCATTTTAACACAAGGGTCACTTTTAATGTACACATTCATTGCTTCAAAATCGTAGCCAAGGTGGGCTGTGTGAACCCCCTCCCTGTCCCCGTCTAACCTGATTATTAGTTTCAGGGAGAGGGTCTCAAGGTGACTAATAAAAGTTCATCTTTGCTTCTGTGGGCCTAAGACAATTATCTCAGTTTTGTCTGAGTCGAGCTGAAGGAAATGGTTTTGTCCCAAATATGTCGCACCAAGTCAGGGCGCTCCAGCTTACTGTATAATAGACTGTATTTATATTATTCACATGTGAATAATGCTGTATAATAGACTGTATTTATTAGGGCTGCGAATCTTTGGGTGGCCCACGATTCGATTCGATTCAATATCGATTCTTGGGGTCACGATTCGATTCAAAATCGATTTTTTTCGATTCGACGCGATTCTCGATTCAAAAACGATATTTTCCCGATTCAAAAATATTCTCTATTCATTCAATGCATAGGATTTCAACAGGATCTACCCCAGGCTGCTGACATGCAAGCAGAGTAAATAAAATTAAAAAAATCGATTTAAAAAAAAAAAGAGAGAATCGATTCTGAATCGCATAACGTGAGAATCGCAATTCGAATTCGAATCGATTTTTTTCCCACACCCCTAGTATTTATGTTATTCACATGTGAATAATGCTGTATAATAGACTGTATTTATATTATTCACATGTAGAAAATACCTTATTGTTTATTGTGAGCGAACTGTGGTGCTGAATTTCCCCCAGGGATCAATAAAGTACTTTCTATTCTATTACCCTTGACCTCACTGAAGACCAGCAGGGTTGAACACGGCTTTGAATGCATTAGTGGCACCTTGTACTTTTGCTTTTTACTTTTACTGCACCTCGCACTAATTCTTATACGTTGTCTCCTTTCTCCAGACGAGGTGGGAGCGCTGGTGTTCGACATTGGCTCCTACTCCGTGAGAGCTGGCTATGCGGGAGAGGACTGTCCCAAAGTAAGTACTGATTTTCACCACTGACCCAATTCAGCGTGCCCTTTTTTTTCTTTTTCCGAGCGTCTCCATCCATTCTCTGGGGATGGGCTAGTGATGCCGAGAAATGGGGTCCGTCCCCCAGGAGATGGACAGCAGAAATAGAGTTGGGATCATTCCAGATCTTTTATACCTGGATATGTGTGTTTTTTACTGGTACATACCATACCAACTTTATTTATAAAGCCCTTTAAAAACAACCACAGTTGAAGAACAAAGGGGTGTACACCACAAAGAAATACAGGCAAAGGACAGACTAAAAAATAACATTTAAAACAGAGGTAAAATACACATTGAAAAAGCAAAAAAAAAAAAAAGGTATCAAACTCATTTGCCCGCCACATCATTTTATGTAGCCCCTGTAATGCTGCAGATGTGCGTACTTTTTAGTGAAAATAATTAGTGCTTTCCATTTTTGACAAAAAATGTACGGCATGCAATTGTATGTCTTTAAAACTTTTATATTATCTAATGAAAAGTGTGGCCCTTGGTACATTCTAAAAACACTATTAAACAAAAAAAAAAGTGGAATAAAAGAGCAAATAGTTGTAATGTTGACTCTAATAACACAAAGCTGCCATGCATGCTGTTTTTTTTAACTTAAAAACTGTCATTACTTGAAAAATAATAATGAATAAAAATCAATGTTGTTATGAATTATTGGCCTATTTAAGGCTCCAATTACTTCACATCAAATATTCCACTTTGAAATATTTTTTGGGGGGGGATATTGCATATTTTGTGTGTTTGCCATGTAAACAAATGTTTTCTTTGAGTAAAAAGGGCATTGAAAAAAAAAAAGCATGAACAAATAATAAAAACATATAATCGACTGATAAAGCTGAAGTTGTTACATTTAAGTGTGAAAGTTAAAAAAATGTATGCCTTATTTTTGACACTTTTTTTGTAAAGAACTGTCATTGCTCAAAAATAATAATTAAGTAAAATCTATTTTATGATGATTATGACCTATTTAAAGTTTCACTTACAATTATTCTTTTATATATATACTGTATATGTGCATGTATATCCATCCATTTTCTACCGCTCGTCCCTTTCGGGGTGGCGGGGGGCGCTGGAGCCTATCTCAGCTGCATTCGGGCGGAAGGCGGGGTACACCCTGGACAAGTCGCCACCTCATCACAGGGCCAACACAGACAGACAGACAACATTCACACTCACGTTCACACACTAGGGCTGTGCATGTATATGTGTATGCATATATGTACGTATATGTAAATATGTACATATATATGTGTGTATATGTATATATGTCTCTTTACAACCAGGGCAAAGGGTTGGTGCTTGAGCAGTGTTTATATATATATATATACATTAATAGAAATAAACTAAAACAAATATATATTAATAGAAATAAACTAAAAATATATATATATATCAAATAGAAATAGAAATACACTTAAAAAAACATGTATATAAAAAATGTACACATATATAACTAAGAAATATATAAAATATAAATATAATTGTATATTTATATTTTTTTATATATATATATGTATATATATATATATATATATATATATTGTATTTGTTAAAAAAAAAAGGAAACATTTCAAAGGTTTGTACCCCTTGAAATAGAGGTGACGCGCTGAAGATCTTTGTTTTGCTCTGGCCCAGGCCGACTTCCCCACGGTGATAGGTGTGACCATTGACCGCGAGGACGGCACCACTCCCATGGAGACGGATGGCGACAAAGGCAAGCAGAGCGGCACCACTTACTTCATCGACACCAACCAGCTGAGGATCCCCAGGGAGAACATGGAGGTCATGTCCCCCCTCAAGAACGGCATGAGTGAGTATCGGCGCTGCCAAGTACAACAGAAAGTCATTTGCTCTGCGGTGCAGTGCGACTGCCGGCGTACTACTCGACCGCAGAGGGAATCGCGACGATTGGTCGACAGAGAATCGTCACCAGGAACTCAAAACACGCCTTTTCTCAATGAAGGACGTGAAACGCTGGATTAGAGATGTGACCTTTGTGAACAAGTCGAGTCTTTTGAACGGTAAAAACTGATTACCAGTTGGGAGCCGTTCATTTGGGAGCTTATTTTTGTACGCACATGCAAATGTATAGTGTTGGCAATTTCCCACTCTCCACATGCGGCAACTGGACTAGAAATGAGTTCGGGTTAAAGAAAACTTAGTAGCATTTCAAATAAAACTATATATTTTTTACAGATACAAATATTGAAATACATATATATTTAAAAGAATAATTGTATTTATTATTTTCTTTTATCTATTTATTTTTATTTGAATTCACTTTTCAGATTCAATATTCTTAAGAATAGTAGTTTAAGCGTAGACATGAGTAGTACAAATTATATATGTGTATAAGTATATATATATATATATATATTTTATATAATTTTTAATTGTATTTATTTTCGTTTGGATTCATTTTTTAAGTTCATTATCCTAAAGTAGTGGTGTCCACACTAGGACCCACGGGCCAAGTTGGCAGACGTCTTCAAAGTGGCACGCGAGACATCATGGGTTTAATAAGGATCCTTGCCTGCAGGGAGATTGCATTCATTTTAAAAGTCTAAAATTTTGTTGCTGCTATTTTGTCTCCATCTAGTGGACAACATTAATTTTTCTGTTCAATTATCTTATATAATGCCCGAAATTTGCAGCATTTATTTATAAGACCCAATGCAAACGACCTTCCCTAGTCATGGTGCAACAAAAAAAAAATCAAACCAACACAAAATGTCAACAGACATGGTCACTAAAGTACGTGGATATCATTAAAAAAACGTCCAATCACTGTAAAAAAAAAAAAAATAATTACATCCATTACAAATCTGATGGGAAAAATGCAAAACTTTCGCGCCACATTTATCCATGTTTGGTGCATTTTAGCTGCTTGATATTTCTGATTGATTACAAAACTTTAAGAAGGTTCTAATGGAAGTAAACGAGGTAGGAGTCGAACTTTCACATACTCTTAATATCCAATTATATTAATTACATATCCATTATATTAATATAATATGTACACATATATGTATAGGCTCTCTCTCTCTCTCTCTCTCTATAAATATATATATTATAGTTACTTTGGCCCTTAATTCAAGCATACACACACACCTCGTATGGTAGTATAATTTTGTATTGACATTTTTATTATGTCCTCATTTTTATTGTAGTGCATTTTATTCGTACTTATTATTTGTTTAGGTATTTTATATAATGTTAAAATGTGACAAATTCAAATTGATGTCACTGCCAAAACATGGAAATATGGCACCGCCTTATGGAATGTTTACAATGAAAACACAGCTAAAATACAATTATAGCCAATATTTTAGAATAATTCCCACCAATGCAGTAATATTTGTGTAAATTCAAATTTTATGACCCATTTTATCTTGATTAAAAAAAAAACTATAATTAGGAGCCAGTCTTCTGAACAAAAACAATGGATGCGACGACCTTCAAAGAGCCATAAATCCAATCTCCGCGCTGCATGTCTGTTGCTGTCCTTGTAGTCATGTTTGCGTGACGTCACACCGTTTAAGTAACCAGGGAACAACACACCCAACTTCACAGAACTCAACTGTGCCACTTTTGGTGGAAATGTGTCTCCAGTCCTTCATAGTGATGCTTGACAGCACGTAAATCTAGCCCAGTTGGAGCAGGAAGAAAACCACAAACGCTGACCTCGATGACATCAGCACGAGGGTCTGTGGAGATGGAACTATTTTGAGGTGACTGTGACACCAATCTGAATCGCAGCACAGCGACGTTGTGGGACCTCGGCCTCCCGAGGCGGACTGACCTGGAACACGCTGCTCAAATTAGCATCTATAAAAGCTTCTCATTGCTCTATTTTACTGGACTGATCTGAGCCAGTGGAGACAATGAAATAAACAGTATTTGAAAGAAAGTCATGTTTAGATTGTTCTGTCTGTAGTGCAGACAGAACAGAACAAGTTTACATACACTTGTAAAGAACATAATGTCATGGCTGTCTTGAGTTTCCAATCATTTCTACAACTCTTATTTTTTTGTGATAGAGTGTTTGGAGCACATACTTGTTTGTGCTTCTACCAAAAGCGCCTTATTGCAGTGCAACGTGCCAAGGGACATGTAACCAAATATTAACATTGCTGTATGTATACTTTTGACCCAGAAGATTTGGTCACATTTTCAGTAGACCCATAATAAATTCGTAAAAGAACCAAACTTCATTAATGTTTTTTTGTGACCAACAAGTATGTGCTCCAATCAGTCTATCGCAAAAAAATAAGAGTTGTAGAAATGATTGGAAACTCAAGACAGCCATGACATTACGTCCTTCACAAGTGTATGTCAACTTTTGACCACGACACGAAAACACTCAAACATCCATCCATCCATTTTCTCCCGCTTGTCCCTTTCGGGGTCGCGGGGGGTGCTGGAGCCTATCTCAGCTGCATTCGAGCGGAAGGCGGGGTACACCCTGGACAAGTCGCCACCTCATCACAGGGCCAACACAGATAGACAGACAACACTCACATTCACACACTAGGGACCATTTAGTGTTGCCAATCAACCTATCCCCAGGTGCATGTCTTTGGAGGTGGGAGGATATATATATGTATATGTATATGTATATATATATATATATATATTAGGTCTGCAACTAACGATTAATTTGATAATCGATTAATCTGTCGATTATTACTTCGATTAATCGAAGTAATAATCGGATAAAAGAGGCAAACTACATTTCTATCCTTTCCAGTATTTTATTGAAAAAAACCAGCATACTGGCACCATACTTATTTTGATTATTGTTTCTCAGCTGTTTGTACATGTTGCAGTTTATAAATAAAGGTTTATTTAAAAAAAAAAAAATTATTTTTTTTTTTTAAAAGCCTCTGCGCATGCGCATAGCATAGATCCAACGAATCGATGACTAAATTAATCGGCAACTATTTTTATAATCGATTTTAATCGATTTAATCGATTAGTTGTTGCAGCCCTAATATATATATATATATATATATATATATATATATATATATATATATATATATATATATATATATATGTACCGGTGTATATATATATTTTATAAATTTTATATATATTTTATAAATGTATAGGGCAGCACGGTGGAACAGGGGTTAGTGCATGTGCCTCACAATACGAAGGTCCTGGGTTCGATCTTGGGATATATGTGTGTATATATGCATGTATGTATATATTGTGTAAAAATGTGTGTGTGTGTGTGTGTGTGTGTGTGTGTGTGTGTGTGTGTGTGTGTGTGTGTGTGTGTGTATATATACATACCGTAATTTCCGGACTATAAGCCGCACCTGACTATAAGCCGCACCAGCTAAATTTAGGGGAAAATACAGATTGCTCCATATATAAGCCGCACCCGACTATAAGCCGCAGGGTTTTGATGTGTAATTACCGTAGTATATAGGGGTTCCTGCTACCACGGAGGGGATTGTCGGGACAGAGATGACTGTTTGGGAACGCAAAGCGTCCCATTTATTAACAATAAATCTTTCAATCATTCAATCAAACTTTCACATCTTTGACATGGCGAACAGCATTCGTGCAGAGTACAAATAATACAACGGTGCAAATTAATACAAAGTGCTCGCCTGTACGTTATCAAAATAACCAGCCTACCGGTATATGAAAAGTCAGTCTTTAATCATTGTGTCATCGTCTTCCTCCTGCGTACTAAAACCACCGAAATCCTCTTCGTCTGTGTCGGAGAAGAACAGGCCGTAAATAAGCCGCACCCTTGTATAAGCCGCAGGGACCAGAACGAGGGGAAAAAGTAGCGGCTTATAGTCCGGAAATTACGGTATATATATATACATATATATATATATATGTATATGTGTATATATATATATATATATATATATATATATATGTATGTGTGTATGTATGTATGTATATATATCCTATATATACAGTATATGTATATCCTATACATACAGTATATACATGTTCATATTATATTAATTTAATGGATGAATAATCAATAACAACATTTGTGAAATCATTTTCCCCCATGTTTGTGTTGTCGTGCACTTGTTTATCCCCCTCTCGTCCAACAGTCGAGGACTGGGACAGTTTCCAAGCCATTTTGGACCACACTTACAAGATGCACTTCAAGTCCGAGCCCAGCCTGCATCCAGTACTCATGTCGGAAGCGTCAGTGAGTCACAAGCGTGTTCATTTAAAGCCATATGGCAGTTGTTGTTGTGTCAATTCCACATGACGCCTGGGAGGCTGTGTTTTGTGTCTGCAGTGGAACACGCGAGCAAAACGGGAGAAACTCACCGAGCTGATGTTCGAGCATTACAACATTCCCGCCTTCTTCCTCTGCAAATCCGCCGTGCTTTCTGCGTATCCTTTCTACTGGTAACGAGTCACGTAAAATTCACAGACTCAAGCACGGAGTAACCGCCTCTCAGTAATATGGTTGTTTTCCATCATAACAAAGCAAGCAGGCCTGATAGAAAGCACTAAAAAGTAAGGCGCCACTTTTCAAAATACGCTAGCTCACATTGGATATGCCATATTGGGCGATATGGCTGAAAACTGTACCGTAAGTGTTTTATATCGGTTGATAAAGATAATTATTGATATTTTTATGACCTATGGAAAAAAAAGGAGCAGGAGAAAAATATATTAAACTTTTTTTTTTTTAATGTAACTTCCTCTGATTATAATCACGGCAGAAAGGAAATGTCAACACAAGCATGGACAATAGTCAAACAATGTAAACAAAATAGTAAAATAACATTGAACACTTAATAATAAGCTCTTAAAACGAAGGTGCAAAAGTAAGGAATATGTAAGAAATGCTTCATAAAGTGTAAGAAAATAGTGCTAAGTGTGAAAATGTAAACAGACAGAAACCGGAGTAGAACTATTTTCTGCAGGTTTAGCGTGTAACGGCTGTGTAACATTATTTTGCCCTGTTATTCTTATTTAACCATGGAAAGGAATTTTTGCTATGCAATAATTATTTAAATATTATTATTATATCAGTTGATATAGAGCTTGACAAAAATATATTTTAGTTGAAATGTAACTTCCTGTGATTATAATCCCTCAGCTATCAAGGCGAAAAGGAAATGTCAACACAAGCATGGAAAACACTCAAAAAATGTAAACAAAATAGTAAAATCACAATGAACACTTAACACTAAACTCTTAAAATAAAGGTGCAAAAATAAGGAATATGTAAGAAATGCTTCATAAAGTGTAAGAAAATAGTGCAAAGTGTGAAAATGTAAACAGAGAAACCTGACAAGAACAATTTTCTGCAGGTTTAGTGCTAGGAAATAATGGCTGTGTAACATTATTTTGCCCTGTTATTCTTATTTAACCATGGAAAGGAATTTTTGCTATGCAGTAATTATTTAAATATTATTATTATATCAGTTGATATAGATAATTATTGAAATTTTCTATGAACTATGGAAAATAAGGAGCTTGACAAAAATATATTTTATTTGAAATGTAACTTCCTGTGATTATAATCCCTCAGCTATCAAGACAGAAAGGGAATGTTAACACAAGCATGGAAAACACTCAAACAATGTCAACGAAATATTAAAATCACATTGAACACTTAACAATAAGATCTTAAAAGGAAGGTGCAAAAATAAGGAATATGTAAGAAATGCTTGATAAAGTGTAAGAAAATTGAGGGAAAAATGTAAACATAGAGATACCTGAGAACTATTTTCTGCAGGTTTATTGCCAGGAAAAAATGGCTGTGTAACATTAATTTGCCCTGTTATTCTTATTTAACCATGGAAAGGAATTTTTGCTATGCAGTAATTATTTAAATATTATTATTATATCAGTTGATATAGATAATTATTGAAATTTTCTATGAACTATGGAAAATAAGTAGCTTGACAAAAATATATTTTATTTGAAATGTAACTTCCTGTGATTATAATCCCTCAGCTATCAAGGCGGAAAGGAAATGTCAACACAAGCATGGAAAACACTCAAACAATGTCAACAAAATATTAAAATCACATTGAACACTTAACAATAAGATCTTAGAAGGATGGTGTAAAAATCATGAATATGTAAGAAATGCTTCATAAAGTGTAAGAAAATAGTGCAAAATGTAAACATAGAGAAACCTGAGAAGAACTATTTTCTGCAGGTTTAGTGGCAGGAAGTTACAGCTGTGCTCTAAAGGGTGAGCTAAGGTGGTGTGGTATTAGCGGTCTTGCCTTGCATCATTTACAGACCACATTGGTCTGACCACGGTCCCTTTTGAGAAAATCCAAAAAACTGTCTAGGTGACTTTTCCTCTTTTATCCACAATTTCTTCATTTTGACTTTCTCTTCTCACTCCATGCAAAGAATCAACCAAACTTGATAGCTGGTACTGTCACCCGATTGGCTGTTAGCGTGTCACTCCCACTGATCAGTGATCACTTCCTGCGTTGCTCGGTTACCAGAGAGCGAGTGTTTTTGTTCATGCAACCAACCTTTCTTCTTTTTTTCCCGCTTTTTTCCAACAAAGAAGAACAAAAATTATTGTACATTTTATCGAACACATTTTTTTATTAATATCTATGACGTGTTTATCGCGATATATATTGATATTGTTTTATCGCCCGGCCCTATGCCATAAATATTTACATGCTACTGATTAGCATTAGCGATTTTACATGGCGATTTCAACACCTCCAAATTTGCTAATGAATACAATAAGTACAGTAGGTACAGTATAAACACTCAACAAAAGGCAGGACTGGCACCTTCCACTTAACGGCAAAGACCACTCCCCGCCTAGTGTACTGGTACTGTATCAGTTCCAAAGACCACTCCCCGCCTAGTGTACTGGTACTGTATCAGTTCCAAAGACCACCCCCCGCCTAGTGTACTGGTACTGTATCGGTTCCAAAGTGAAAGGTGCCCTCCCCGGACCTGGGAAGTTGCGTTTGCTTGACTCTGAGAATGTCAGCTTTGCCAACGGGCGATCTACAAGCCTGGTCCTGGACAGCGGCGCCACACACACCACAGCAATACCCGTGCATGATGGCTATGTCCTGCAGCAAGGTGAGCTCTTCTCTCCTTCAACCATTCTGCTTCCATTGCCTGCTTGAAGGAAGTTTGCCACCTACTGGTTTGGAAAAGGAATCTCACATGTGCTATTCATTTAAAGGGCCACACATATTTCCCACTTTTCAGACTTATGTACATTTGTCAGGTTCAAACACTGATGACATTTATTAAACAGACAAGAAGCAAGGAATCATGCTCTATGAGGGGAGACGTTATTGGGCTGTACGCTAGTTACAGATCCAAACTATGCTCCAAAATCCTGCCCACGTGCTTCCTCTATTTATTTGGGAGGTCCCTGGTTACATCACTGAGGCTGTCGCTGAGGGAAGGGGGTAATCTCAACAGCCCCAGTTAGACACAATATATGACTATTGATGAAATGCAAATGTGCTGACACTCGTGATATCGCCCTGTCTCTGCTTTGTCTGCGTCACGGTACTCGATGTTCGGCCTTGGCAGTCAGCCGGCCGAGTCTGGACACAACACTGATACGAGACGACTGGCAATCTTTTGGATTGCCAGCTGTCCCTTTGCACAGATAGAAAAGTACAACTTCAGCACAATTGATAATAACTATAGCAACGGCCCTTAAGCATAAGAGTTGTGTGATAACATATACATAATTATTCTAACAACATTACATGTTTAAAATGTACTCTTGTTCTACCCCACATGGAAGTGTTTTTAACGTATCACTTTAATTTTTAAAATCTTGTGAAAGTTCAGATTCAAGAAGAATTGTGCGAGATCTTTTGAATTTGTCACGTCAGAACTTCATAAATGGCAAAGTGTCGGGTGTCCTGCTGAGTACACCCGTTTGGTTTTTCTTGAGAATAGTGGCCAAAAAGTGTCAGTATTTTTTTTAGCATGTAAGAATAGTGGATCCAAACCAGACTGACATAATATATTCCTAGTTAGACCAGTTACCATAGATCTGGCCCGCCACATTGTTTTATTTGGCCCGGGAAAGCCTGGAAATAATATGCGTAAACAAAGCACTTCATCTTCCTCACTAAACGTATGTTTGTTTGTTTTTTTGACAGAAAAATGAAATGTACTGCGTACAATTTCATGTCTCTTAAACTTTAATGTTATCAAAAGGGACAAGCGGTAGAAAATGGATGGATGGATGGATTAACTTGCAAGAAAAACATTTTAACATACATTCCAATTGTCAAATAAAAAATTATTATCTACATATATGCTTGTAATTTCAAAGCAAGTTATTAATTGCATTGTGCGTAAATCATTTTTAATAATGGAATGCATCGGTAATTGTGTAATATTATGATGAGACGATTATACATGAAAATGTATATATATTCATGGTTACCTGCGGCCCTCTTTGGGCAGCCAGTACTGTGACGTGGCCCTTACAATACTGCCATCTAGTGTCTTGGAAGTGTAACTGCATTGACACCTATGTTACAATAAAACAAGGTATAACGACTGTGCGCAGTTATCATAATCAACTCAATTTCAAATCTTAAAATAACATTTTATATAATCAAAAGATTAACATTTCTTAATGGGGGACTGTGCTATTTTTTTGTTGTTGTCTATCATTCACAGTCTATGTGAAACAAGAACTAATATGTCTTTATTTTTTATGCATTCTAACTTGTAAATAGTCGCTCTCTTCCGCCTATAAAGCTGTCTAAAAAACATCCAAACACCTCCATCATTATTTCATATACTGTAAGTGTGTGTGGCACCACACATATACAGTACATATACAATGACACCATCTTTTTAGATAAAGTGTGTGCCATTTTTTGGCTTTGTTTTCTGTTGGCAGGCATCGTCAAGTCCCCCCTGGCTGGAGACTTCATGAGCATGCAGTGCAGAGAACTTTTCCAGGAGTTGAACGTAGAAATCATCCCTCCGTATATGATCGCGTCAAAGGTGAAGGATGTTGCATTTGTCGCTTATTAGTCGTCGCCCATTTTTAATTGCACACACGTTGTGTGGCGCTGAACTGAAAGAGTAGGATTTCTCTGGTTTTTCGAGTAAAAAGTGGGTGTTGACTATTCCAGGACGGAGTGCGGGAGGGATCGCCGGCCAGCTGGAAGAAGAAGGAGAAGCTACCTCAAGTCACTCGCTCGTGGCATAACTACATGTGTAATGTGAGGATATATATATTTATATACTATAACTACATGTGTAATGTGAGGATATATATATATACTATAACTACATGTGTAATGTGAGGATATATATATATTATATACTATAACTACATGTGTAATGTGAGGAGATATATATATATATATACTATAACTACATGTGTAATGTGAGGATATATATATATTATATACTATAACTACATGTGTAATGTGAGGAGATATATATATATATATATATATATATATATATATATATATATATATGTACTATAACTACATGTGTAATGTGAGGAGATATATATATATTATATACTATAACTACATGTGTAATGTGAGGATATATATATACATACATATATATACTATAACTACTTGTGTAATGTGAAGAGATATATATATATATCTATATATATATATATAATACTATAACTACACGTGTAATGTGAGGATATATATACTATACCTACATGTGTAATGTGAGGATATATATATATACTATAACTACTTGTGTAATGTGAAGATATATATATATACTATAACTACATGTGTAATGTGAGGATATATATATATATACTATATAACTACTTGTGTAATGTGAGGATATATATATATATACTATAACTACATGTGTAATGTGAGGATATATATATATATACAGGGATATATAGTATAACTACATGTGTAATGTGAGGATAGATGTGTGTGTATATATATATATATATATATATATATATATATATATATACATGTGTAATGTGAGGATATACAGTATATACTATAACAACTTGTTTAATGTGAGGATATATATATATATACAGGGATATATAGTATTACTATATGTGTAATGTGAGGATATATATATATATATATATATATATATATATACTATAACTACATGTGTAATGTGAGGATATACAGTATATACTATAACAACTTGTTTAATGTGAGGATATATATATATATATTTATATACAGGGATATATAGTATAACTACATGTGTAATGTGAGGACCACCACACTAAGAAGTTGTACTTCATTTATTTATACTCTGTCTTCCTGCTTACAGTGTGTCATCCAAGACTTCCAATTATTTACTAAAACTATATATGTATATATATATATGCATGTATATACAGTGGGGCAAAAAAGTATTTAGTCAGCCACCCATTGATTGTCAATGGGTGGCTGACTGTATATGTGTATATATATATATATATATATATATATATATATATATATATATATATATATATATATATATATATATATATATATATATATATATATATATATATATATATATATGTATGTATGTATGTGTATACTTCCTGTATTTACACTCTTCCTGCTTACAGTGTGTCATCCAAGACTTCCAGGCGTCGGTGCTGCAGGTGTCTGACTCGCCATATGATGAACAGTAAGACAACACAAAAATACATCCACATTTCACCTGTGTAGTAGTGTGCACTGGGGGTACCATCTATTGCATGTTATTATACTGTATGTTATTGTATGGAGTGTTAATGTAGTGTATGTTATTGTATTGAGTGTTATTATACTGTATGTTATTGTATTGAGTGTTATTATACTGTATGCTATTGTATTGTGTTATTATAGTGTGTTATTGTGTTGTGTTTCATTACACTGTATGCTATTGTATTGTGTGTTATTATAGTGTGTGGTATTGTATAGTAAGTTATTGTATTGTGTGTTATTATAGTGTGTTATTGTATTGGGTGTTATTGTGTTGTGTGTCATTATACTTGACCTGACCCTGCTGAGTGTTTGCACTAACACTGTTGTGTTGTCACAGGGTTGCCGCCCAGATGCCCACCGTGCACTACGAGCTGCCCAACGGCTACAACTGTGACTTTGGGGCGGAGAGGCTGAAGATCCCCGAGGGTCTGTTTGACCCCTCCAACGCAAAGGTGCGCCCGGTGACTTTGTCCTGCTGTGTGTTTCTGTGCCGCAATGACCTTGTGTTGGGGCCGCCAGGGCTTGTCCGGGAACACCATGTTAGGCGTGGGTCACGTGGTGACCACCAGCGTGGGAATGTGCGACATCGACATCCGGCCGGTGAGGATCCACACACACACACACACTTAGTGACCATGACGCTGCAGACAAAGTGTGAGAGGGTGTGTGTTGTGTGTGCCAGGGTCTGTATGGCAGTGTGGTGGTGACCGGGGGAAACACGCTCATCCAGGGCTTCACCGACCGCCTCAACAGAGAACTCTCCCAGAAAACACCCCCGGTGAGCTCCGGACGTCGTCTCCTAGCAACAGACGCCAACATAAACCTTTGTTTTAATCCAGTGTGCCCATCTGTCTTTTGTTGTAGAGCATGCGTCTGAAGCTGATCGCCAACAACACCACAGTGGAGCGTCGCTTCAGTGCCTGGATAGGCGGCTCCATCCTGGCATCACTTGTAAGGACACACAAAGCATCTCTGTCTGGCCTAAATATCCCCTATTATTATAATAGTTAAAGTTAAAGTACCAATAATATCAATATAACACGGCGATTGCAACACCTCCAAATTCAATGAAAACTACAACTAAGATGCACGTTACAATCTAACAGCTGGTGCCTAGTAAGTGCAATACTTACTGTACAAACACTTTGTAGGACTCAACCAAAGACTACTTCCTGACTACAGCGATACGCACTACTGCCATCTGACGTCTTGGAATTGCAACTACATGCAAAGCCATTTGCACTTGCAAATAAAGTTAAAAGTTAAAGTGCCAATGATTGTCACACACACACCAGGTGTGGGGAAATTTGTCCTCTGCATTTGACCCATCCCCTTGTTCACCCCCTGGGAGGTGAGGGGAGCAGTGAGCAGCAGCGGTGGCCGCGCCCGGTAATCATTTTTGGTGATTTAACTCCCAATTCCAACCCTTGATGCTGAGTGCCAAGCAGGGAGGTAATGGGTCCCGTTTTTATAGTCTTTGGTATGACTCGGCCGGGATTTGAACTCACAACCCACCGATCTCAGGGCGGACACAAATGATACGTTAATGTCTGTTGTTTACATGTTAGCATTTAGGCTAGCCAGCATGCTAACGCCAGTCAATTCATCCCATAGACATCTTATAAGGGTACGCAGCATGGAGCGCTACTGCCTACTGGCGCTGACGAGACGCGGGCCGCCATCTTGGAGTGGTGATCCGCTTGTGCAATGAACTGTCAGCGCATTTAATTCATTTTACCTCACTGAATACCACTGATTTTCACGCGCTTTTTTGTCATACGTGTAGCTATGATAAAGGACACGTGTTTTATTATTCATAGTTTGCTTAACAGTAATAGAATATTCTTCTATGCTATAAGTGACCAGACGTCCGAGATCAAAACTGGGAATATAATCCCAGAGAAGGGGGAAAAAAACGGTCAGCTATTTTTAAGTTGAAGAAACAATATGATTAGGTTATATAAACATGCGTATATCCTACATAAACAATGTATGAATACATTAGATATCTATATATTTTAGGGACCTATAGACCAGTGTTTTTCAACCACTGTGCCGCGGTACACTAGTGTGCCGTGAGATAGTCTGGTGTGCCGTGGGAGATTATCTAATTTCACCTATTTGGGTTAAAAATATTATTTGCAAACCAGTAATTATAGTCTGCAAATGATGTGTTGTTGTTGAGTGTCTGTGCTGTCTAGAGCTCGGCAGAGTAACCGTGTAATACTCTTTCATATCAGTAGGTGGCAGCCGGTAGCTAATTGCTTTGTAGATGTCGGAAACGGCGGGAGGCAGTGTGCAGGTAAAAATGTGTCTAATGCTTAAAACAAAAATAAACAAAAGGTGAGTGCCCCTAAGAGAAGGCATTGAAGCTTAGGGAAGGCTATGCAAAACTAAAACTGAACTGGCTACAAAGTAAACAAAAACAGAATGCTGGACGACAGCAAAGACTTACTGTGGAGCAAAGACGGCGTCCACAATGTACATCCGAACATGACATGACAATCAACAATGTCCCCACAAAGGAGGATAAAAACAAATGAAATATTCTTGATTGCTAAAACAAAGTAGATACGGGAAATATCGCTCAAAGGAAGACATGAAACTGCTACAGGAAAATACCAAAAAAAGACCAAAAAAACCCACCAAAATAGGAGCGCAAGACAAGAACTAAAACACTACACACAGGAAAACAGCAAAAAACTCCAAATAAGTCAGGGTGTGATGTGACAGGTGGTGACAGTACACCTACTTTGAGACAAGAGCTATATTGATGCATGCTTGGTTATGCTTTAAAGTCATATCCAACAATTGCGACGACGACTTTTTACTGTCAACTGAGTTTCGTTTTTTAATGATTTCTGCTGGTGGTGTGCCTCCGCATTTTTTCAACGCAAAAAATGTGCCTTGGCTCAAAAAAGGTTGAAAAACACTGCTATAGGCTGTATAGTTTATTCTGTCTTGACACTTTTTATTGATATTTTGTATTACATTCTTCCCTTAAATGATGTTTACAGTGATTGTTTTATATGTATTTTTTATGCATGCTGCTTCGCATAAAAGCGTCTGCTAAATACGTCAACATAAACATATATAAACACCTGAAAGTCTTTATATCAGCTAAAACCACCAATCTGTTTCACTGGATTCAGAATAAAACCAAATTCTGTCTTACCCAACAATGTTAGTATTTGAATATCTGATTGTCTAGTTAGCTAACATATATTACCCCCCGACACAATCTGGACTGTGGTCCTAACTTTTACAATCTTTATTTTCATCATTTATTTCAACTTTTAAGTTATTCAAGTATGACAAATTTTTAAATGTAATTAATTTCATTGACAAGCAATTCTATTACGGTCATGCTCTTGTTTGCTAGTGGCTACGATTTCAGTACTATTGAAGATCTTTGCTCCTTCTCAACTCTGTGGTAATATTCTTTTCACAAAATACAACCAATAGTACGTTAATGTTAAACCTTACTTGTGAAAAGTAATCCCCCAGATTCCTGTTTTCAACAGTCCGCTCATTTGAGCAGGAAAACGCTGAACAACGTCTTTGTTTTCTACCTGTCAACTGTCAGTTTAGCATCTTTGTTTTCTACCTGTCAACTGTCAGTTTAGGCTGCTCGCCGGCCCCCCATCACCACTTCAAGATGGCGGCCCAATTTCTCGCGTCATAGCAGCCAATGCCGCGTCTACTTATAAGTTGTCTATGATTCGTCCCTATCAAAGTGCAGTTATGAATGACGGTGCTTCGATCATTTAATACGTTAAATGGACGGAGGGTCATTAAAAAGTCAATTTTGCATACCATGTTTTGCATATTTGTCACATATTTACTCATTTGACACGTGCTGCTGGTCTTCCAGGGAACTTTCCAGCAGATGTGGATCTCCAAACAAGAGTACGATGAGGGAGGCAAGCAGTGTGTGGACCGGAAGTGCCCTTAATGTGAAAATAATAATGACTCATCCATATCTCCTTTTTGTATCGTTTTTTTTTTTTTTTTGTCAAGCGTGTTACTTTTTTGTGGCTTGTGTTGCGGACGCCAACACGTCTACAAAAATGATATTTTCTAGTCCTCGAGCTCTGGTGCTCGGTGGAAAACGCTCAGCAACAAAAGCTTTTGGTTTGCAAAATGTGTCCCCGGCATTTTTCTACGGAAAACTTTTGAAGCTCAACGTCAATTATGAAGAGTTTTGTCACAACTTTGAGTTGCTTGTAGTCAACTCATCGTAATTAAACTATTTAATTCTTCACCTTTAGTGGATTCATTTTGTTGTATCCTTTATTCATTTGATAGGAAAATTACATACATTTTTTTTGTATTTTTTATTTGAAATATATATTTTTATCACATAAAAATGTCGGCAAAGTATTCCATATTTTGTGTATTTGTCCAAAAAAACAGTTTTGACAAAAAGGGCATAAAAATAACAGATCTGAAGTTAATCTAGAGATGTATGTGTTTAAGTAAAAAAATGGCTTATTTTTAACACTTTGACCTTTTGGGTGCCTGAGAATTTAAGTTGTATTTTTTTACTGTCATTGCTCATAAAATAATAATGAATCAAAATCTATGTTGTAATGAATTATTGAGCTGTTTATGGCTCCAATGATCACACATCAAAGAAAAAAAGAACACCCAAAATGTTATTGTGAAATGTTTTAGTTTTTTTTAAGGAAAACAAGAGTCCTCATTTCTATGTAATTGTTTATTGTACATGCTCACATACATAAAAGATGTATTTATTGTATACAACAATGAAGGGACAGGAGGCTTTTCACCCCCTAAAATGTCTGTGATGTTTCAGGAGGCTGGAACCTTCATCTGAGGAAACTTTTCTCTAAATTTGGCCAACGTCTTCTTCTCCAAGTTAGATTTCCTGCACCGATCCCGAAGGAACTTCTCTATACGTAACCTGCCAGGTGAAAGCAGAGAAACACGTATGAGCTTTGACAATATATACCCGGGGTGTCCAAAGTGCTGGGGGGTTTTTTTAACGGCCCGCGCACATCCTGAAAATGTTATTGCTGAAAAGTGGAATAACAGAGTAAACAGGTGAAAAGTTACAATGTTGACTCTAGTAACACAAAACTGTGTAATTGCTCAAAAAATAATAATCAAAATCAAAGTTATTAATTATTGACATATTCAGGGCTCCAATTACTTCACATCAAAATCTATTTTGAGGAAATTTTGGCATATTTTTTTTGGACAAAGAGCCTAAAACAGACAAAAAAATTTAATTAACGGATAGATTTGAAGTTGATGTAGAGATTCAAGCCATGAAAGTGAAAAGACACAAAAAATATTATGACTCATTTTAACACTTTTATTAGTGGGGCCCTTTTGGGTCCCCAATACTTTCAGTGTTGTTCTTTTTAACAACCTGTCATTGCTCAAAAAATATATAATGAATCAAAATCAATATTGTTATGAATTATTGACCTATTTCAGGCTCCAATTATTTCACATGAAATATTATTACACTTTGAAATATTTTAGAGAAAATTGTTGCATATTTAGTGTTTGATGTAAAAAACTAATTTACCGGTATATGAAAAAATGGCATAAAACAAAATGTCATTGCTCAAAAAAAAAAAAAAAGAATCAAAATTAATATTGTTATGTTTGACCTATTTACTGTAATTACTTCACTTCAAATATTAAACTTTGAAATATTTTTTCGCCATAATATTGCGTATTTTATGGTCGTTATACAAAAAAAAACAGTTTTATATGACAAAAAGGGCATAAAACTAAATAAAAAAAACTTTAATCGGCGAATAGATCTGAAGTAAAAAAAAATATGTATGACTTATTTTTAACACTTTTACAAGTGGGGCTCTTTGCATCCCTCAAATGTAGTGTTTATTTTATTTTATTACTCAAAAATAATCAATGTTATTAATCATTGCACTATTTCAGGCTCCAATTAATTCACTTCAAATATTCCACTTTGAAATATTTTAGAGAAAATTGCTGCATATTTAGTGTGTTTGATGTAAAAAACTAACTTTTATATGAAAAAATGCCATAAAACAAAGTCATTGCTCAAAAAAAAAATTAATATTGTTATGTTTGACCTATTTACTGTAATTACTTCACTTCAAATATTAAACTTAGAAAAAAAATGTCGCCATAATATTGCATATTTTATGTTAGATATACAAAAAAAATAGTTTTATATGACAAAAAGGGCATAAAACTAAATAATAAAAGCTAATCGGCGAATAGATCTGAAGTAAAAAAAAAAACACTTTTACAAGTGGCTCTTTGCATCCCTCAAATTTAGTGTTTTTTTATTTATTACTAAAAAAAAATCTTATGTTATTAATTATTGAACTATTTCAGGCTCCAATTATTTCACATTAAATATTATTACACTTTGAAATATTTTAGAGAAAATTGTTGCATATTTAGTGTGATGTAAAAAACTAAATTTTATATGAAAAAAATGGCATAAAATAAAATGTCATTGCTCAAAAAAAAAATTATGAATTAAAATTAATATTGTTATATTTGACCTATTTACTGTAATTACTTCGCTTCAAATATTAAACTTTGAAATATTTTTTCGCCATAATATTGCATATTTTATGTTAGATATACAAAAAAACAGTTTTATATGACAAAAAGGGCATAAAACGAAATAATAAAAACTTTAATCGGTGAAAAGGTCTGAAGTAAAAAATTTTTTTTAAATCTATGACTTATTTTTAACACTTACAAGTGGGGCTCTTTGCATCCCTCAAATGTAGTGTTTTTTTTTATTTTATTACTAAAAAATAATCAATGTTATTAATTATTGCACTATTTCAGGCTCCAATTAATTCACTTCAAATATTCCACTTTGAAATATTTTAGAGAAAATTGCTGCATATTTAGTGTGTTTGGTGTAAAAAAACTAACTTATATGAAAAAATGCCATAAAACAAAGTCATTGCTCAAAAAAAAATTATGAATCAAAATTAATATTACGTTTGACCTACTTACTGTAATTACTTCACTTCAAATATTAAACTTAGAAATATTTTTTCGCCATAATATTGCATATTTTATGTTAGATATACAAAAAAAATAGTTTTATATGACAAAAAAGGCATTAAACTAAATAATAAAAACTAATCGGCGAATAGATCTGAAGTAAAAAAAAATATGTACCGGTATGACTTATTTTTAACACTTTTAGAAGTGGGATTCTTTGCATGCCTCAAATTTATTGTTTTTTTTATTTTATTACTCAAAAAAAATCAATGTTATTAATTATTGAACTATTTCAGGCTCAAATTAACTCACTTCAAATATTCCACTTTGAAATATTTCAGAGAAAAGTGTTGCATATTTAGTGTGTTTGATGTAAAAAACTAACTTTTATATGAAAAAATGCCATAAAACAAAGTCATTGCTCAAAAAAAAAATTATGAATCAAAATTAATATTGTTATGTTTGGCCTATTTACTGTAATTACTTAACTTCAAATATTAAACTTAGAATTTTTTTTTTGCCATAATATTGCATATTTTATGTTAGATATACAAAAAAAATAGTTTTATATGCCAAAAAGGGCATAAAACTAAATAATAAAAACTAATCAGCGAATAGATCTGAAGTAAAAAAAACACTTTTACAAGTGGCTCTTTGCATCCCTCAAATGTAGTGTTTTTTTTTATTACTCAAAAAAAATCTTATGTTATTAATTATTGAACTATTTCAGGCTCCAATTATTTCACATTAAATATTATTCCACTTTGAAATATTTTAGAGAAAATTGTTGCATATTTAGTGTGTTTGATGTAAAAAACTAAATTTTATATGAAAAAAATGGCAAAACAAAATGTCATCGCTCCAAAAAAAAAAAATGAATCAAAATAAATATTTTTATATTTGACCTATTTACTGAAATTATTTCGCTTCAAATATTAAACTTTGAAATATTTTTTCGCCATAATATTTCATATTTTATGTTATATATATGACAAAAATGGCATAAAACTAAATAATAAAAACTTTAATCGGTGAAAAAAAATTGTTTTTAAATGTATGACTTATTTTTTAACACTTTTACAAGTGGGGCTCTTTGCATCCCTCCAAAGTAGTGTTTTTTAAATTTTATTACTCAAAAATAATCAATGTTATTAATTATTGCACTATTTCAGGCTCCAATTAATTCACTTGAAATATTACACTTTGAAATATTTTAGAGAAAATTGCTGCATATTTAGTGTGTTTGGTGTAAAAAACTAAATTTTATATGAAAAAAATGGCAAAACAAAATGTCATTGCTCCAAAAAATAATAATGAATCAAAATTAATATTGTTATATTTGACCTATTTACTGTAATTGCTTCGCTTCAAATATTAAACTTTGAAATATTTATTCGCCATAATATTGCATATTTTATGTTAGATATACAAAAAAACAGTTTTATATGACAAAAAGGGCATAAAACTAAATAACAAAAACTTTAATCGGTGAAAAGGTCTTAAGTAAAAAAATGTTTTTAAATCTATGACTTATTTTTAACACTTTTACAAGTGGGGCTCTTTGCATCCCTCATTTAGTGTTTTTTTATTTTATTACTCGAAAAAAAAATCAATGTTATTAATTATTGCACTATTTCAGGGTCCCATTAATTCACTTCAAATATTCCACTTTGAAATATTTTAGAGAAAATTGTTGCATATTTAGTGTGTTTGGTGTAAAAAACTAAATTTTATATGAAAAAATGGCAAAACAAAATGTCATCGCTCCAAAAAATAATAATGAATCAAAATTAATATTGTTATATTTGACCTATTTACTGAAATTACTTCGCTTCAAATATTAAACTTTGAAATATTTTTTCGCCATAATATTGCATATTTTATGTTAGATATACAAAAAAACAGTTTTATATGACAAAAAGGGCATAAAACTAAATAATAAAAACTTTAATCGGTGAAAAGGTCTTAAGTTAAAAAATGTTTTTAAATCTATGACTTATTTTTAACACTTTTACAAGTGGGGCTCTTTGCATCCCTCATTTAGTGTTTTTTTATTTTATTACTCGAAAAAAAAATCAATGTTATTAATTATTGAACTATTTCAGGCTCCCATTAATTAACTTCAAATATTCCACTTTGAAATATTTTAGAGAAAATTGCTGCATATTTAGTGTGTTTGATGTAAAAAACTAAATTTTATATGAAAAAAATGGCACAACAAAATGTCATTGCTCCAAAAAAAAATAATGAATCAAAATAAATATTGTTATATTTGACCTATTTACTGAAATTACTTCGCTTCAAATATTAAACTTTGAAATATTTTTTCGCCATAATATTGCATATTTTATGTTAGATATATGACAAAAATGGCATAAAACTAAATAATAAAAACTTTAATCGGTGAAAAGGTCTGAAGTAAAAAAATTTTTTTTAAATGTATGACTTATTTTTTACACTTTTACAAGTGGGGCTCTTTGCATCCCTCAAATGTAGTGTTTTTTATTTTATTTTATTACTCAAAAATAATCAATGTTATTAATTATTGCACTATTTCAGTCTCCAATTAATTCACTTCAAATATTCCACTTTGAAATATTTTAGAGAAAATTGCTGCATATTTAGTGTGTTTGGTGTAAAAAACTAAATTTTATATGAAAAAAATTGCAAAACAAAATGTCATCGCTACAAAAAAAAATAATGAATCAAAATAAATATTGTTATATTTGACCTATTTACTGAAATTACTTCGCTTCAAATATTAAACTTTGAAATATTTTTTCGCTATAATATTGCACATATGACAAAAATGGCATAAAACTAAATAATAAAAACTTTAATCGGTGAAAAGGTCTGAAGTAAAAAAAATTTTTTTTTTAAATGTATGACTTATTTTTAACACTTTTACAAGTGGGGCTCTTTGCATCCCTCCAATGTAGTGTTTTTTTATTTTATTACTCAAAAATAATCAATGTTATTAATTATTGCACTATTTCAGGCTCCAATTAATTCACTTCAAATATTCCACTTTGAAATATTTTAGAGAAAATTGCTGCATATTTAGTGTTTGATGTAAAAAACTAAATTTTATATGAAAAAAATGGCAAAACAAAATGTCATTGCTCCAAAAAAAAATAATGAATCAAAATTAATATTGTTATATTTGACCTATTTACTGTAATTGCTTCGCTTCAAATATTAAACTTTGAAATATTTATTCCCCAAAATATTGCATATTTTATGTTAGATATACAAAAAAACAGTTTTATATGACAAAAAGGGCATAAAACTAAATAACAAAAACTTTAATCGGTGAAAAGGTCTGAAGTAAAAAAATGTTTTTAAATCTATGACTTATTTTTAACACTTTTACAAGTGGGGCTCTTTGCATCCCTCATTTAGTGTTTTTTTATTTTATTACTAAAAAAAAAAAACAATGTTATTAATTATTGAACTATTTCAGGTTCCCATTAATTCACTTCAAATATTCCACTTTGAAATATTTTAGAGAAAAGTGTTGCATATTTAGTGTGTTTGATGTAAAACACTAACTTTTATATGAAAAAATGCCATAAAACAAAGTCATTGCTCAAAAAAAAAAAATTATGAATCAAAATTAATATTACGTTTGACCTACTTACTGTAATTACTTCACTTCAAATGTTAAACTTAGAAATATTTTTCCGCCATAATATTACATATTTTATGTTAGATATACAAAACAAATAGTTTTACATGACAAAAAGGGCATAAAACTAAATAATAAAAACTGATCGGCGAATAGATCTGGAGTAAAAAAAATTTTTTTTTATAAATGTATGACTTATTTTTAACACTTTTACAAGTGGCTCTTTGCATCCCTCAAATGTAGTGTTTTTTTTTAAATTTTATTACTCAAAAATAATCAATGTTATTAATTATTAAACTATTTCAGGCTCCAATTAATTCACTTCAAATATTCCACTTTGAAATATTTTGGGGGAAAATATTGCATATTTTGTGTTTTTGGCATAAAAAACAGGGTTTTGATAAAAAGGGGATAAAACATTAAAAACTACTTTATAGACATATAGACCTGAAGTTGATCTTGATTAAAAAAATAATAGTAATTAATTAACCTCTTAATGCCCAAGCTGTTTGTTTACATGCTTTTTTTTATTTATTTTTGCTATTTGGGCTTATTGGAAAACTAATTAGAATAAAAACTAAGAATCATCTTTTGAAATGATGTACTTAGTCCATAAGTACACAAACGTGTACTTCATGTTTAGTGACATGCTAATTCTTATTTTTACACTTTTTTTTTTCCAAATTCCATTGTATGTTATACTCTTCTGACACCACCAGATGGCAGTATAAGTGTCCACATAAGGGCCATAGGACCCCAATTCAGTAGTGTACACAATTTTGGAAATAAGAGCTAAAAGGTGTTGTCCACGCATGTGGCCACTAAGCCTTTAGAGTTAATATAGGACTTATTTTTAACATATTTACGACTGACATTTGAAAAAAAACTTGGTTACATTTTTTTTTATAATATTGTAATGGTTTTGAAACAGAAAAATATCAAAATAGCTGCCGCATGTTTTAATTTTTCAGTGTGGGGCCCTCAGTGGAAACACTTTGAACCCCCCTGTTGTAGTCACTTCCTGTTAAAACTCCAAAATAAAAGCACAGCAGAAGATTGTGCACTGGGTGCTTCCTACCTTATGTGAGGTCCAACAAAGTGCGGGGTGTAGAACCTCTTGCGCTTGTATCTTCTGTTCATGTACCAGGGAATGGCGTACTCCTTGAAGCGATACCTGGAAGGAAGAAGAAAGATGTTGTCGCTGACGAAGCGCGGTCCTGCAGTACTCACTCACCAGTAGTTGTATCCAAACACGTTCCTCCTCCAGGCCCCCGGTCGCCCTTTCTCCTGGCCCGTCTGGAGCAAACGCAGCGCCGTTTCTCGCTCATTCACCACCGTCTCCAGCCTGATGATGGAGCGCTCCACCTGCCAGACAACACACCTGGTGGCCTACCTGGACCAGCAGAAAGGATGATGTCACCAACCTTCCTGATTCTCTCCGGACTGGGCATCTGGACCCTCTGTCTCTTGGATTCCTGCTCCAAGGTCAGCAGCATGTTCTTCTCCTTCAGCAGCACGTACCACAGTTTGTGCAGGTCCTCGTTGCTCTTGGCTCGCAGGTACCTGGCCGTCCACGGCGCACCTGCGACATGATCACGTGGGTCAAGTGACGCGTGACCTCAGGATCCACATGCCCTACCTGACTTGACTTTGCTCTCTCCCCAGTTCTCGGGCGAGTCAAAGAACTCATCCAGGCCTCTTCTGACCCCGCTGGTGTGTAAAGAGCGAGTCTGGAGCAGGCTGACCTGGTCCCCACACCAAGACTTGGCCCTGCTGAGGACGGAAACCACACCTTCTTGAGAAGGATGCAACCATTCATCGCTCAGAAAGTAGCTTCCATTCATCCTTTACCGGATGGAACTCCCAAGAAGGTCATTCAAGTCAAATAGAAGGTAAAAATATGTTTTTTTAAAAGGTAAAAGAAGGTGAAGAAAGGTCCATGGAAGGTAAAGGTGGTAAATAAAATGTAAAAGCAGGTAAATAAAATGTAAACAAAGTTGAATAGAAAGTAAATAGAAGGTAAAGTTAGCATATAAAAAGATAAAAGAAAAATTTAAGGTAACAATTAAGTAAATAGAAGATAAATAAAAGGTAAAATATGGTAAATAGAGAGTAAAATAAGGTATATAAAAGAAAGTAAATGGAAGATAAAGGAAGTTGTGGCTTGTGCAGCCCTTTGAGACACTTGTGATTTAGGGCTATGCAAATAAACTTTGATTGATTGAAGTTAGATAGAAATTTAAATAAGGTGAAGAAATGTAAAGGTGGTAAATAAAAGGTAAAACGTTGAATAGAACGTAAATAGAAGGTATAGTTAGCATATTAAAGGTGAAAGAAGACAAATTAAAGGTAAAATAAAGTAAATATAGGGTAAAATAAAGTATATAGAAGATAAACGAAAATAAATGGAAGGTAAAAAAGGAATATAGGTAAAAGAAAATAAAACAACGTAAAGGATGGTCAAAAAAAGGTAGATAAAAAGTAAAACAAGATAAATATAAAGGTAAACAAAAGGTAAAGAAAGTTATACAGAAGGTAAATAAAAGGTCAACTAAGTTAAATAGAAGGTAAAGAAAAGGTAAATAGAAGGTAAAGGTGGTAAATAAAAGGTAAAACGTTGAATAGAAAGTAAATGGAAGGTATAGTTGGCATATAAAAGGTGAAAGAAGAACAATTTAAGGTAAAAAGTAAATATAGGGTAAATAAAATGTAAAATAAGGTATATAGAAGATAAACGAAAATAAATGGAAGGTAAAGGAAGTTAAATAGAAGAAAAAAAAGGAATATTTGTAAAAGAAAATAAAACAACGTAAAGGATGGTAGATAAAAGTAAAACAAGATAAATATAAAGGTAAACAAAAGGTAAAGAAAGTTTTACAGAAGGTAAATAAAAGGTCAACTAAGTTAAATAGAAGGTAAAGAAAAGGTAAATGAAATAAAAGGTAAACTAAGTTAAACAGAAGGTAAACTATTGTAGAGAAAACGTAGACTACGTTAACTAGAAGATCCATCCAGAAGGTAAAGGAAGGTAGATAAAGGACAACCTAAGAAGGTGAAATAAATACATTAAATAAAAGGCAAAAGTAAAATAAGGTCAATATAATGTAAACTAAGTTAAATAACAGGTAAAATAAGAGGTAAACTAAGTTAAATAGAAGGTAAATTAAGGTAACGAAAACGTAAACTAAGTTAAATAGAAGGTAAATAGATCAACTAAATTAAATAGAAGTCAATAAAAGGTCAACAAAGGAATATAGAAGGTAAACAGGGGTAAAGTTGGTGAAAGAAGGCAATGAAGGTTATGGCAAGTACAAAACATTTAACCTATTTTCCAGAAAATACGCATTGAGGCTATAAAGTGTGTTTTATCTGAACAAACTAATCAATAAATCACTAGATTACTAAAACAATCAATGGCTGCAGCCCTAAAATGTCACACTTGCTATCCAAAGGCAAATATACCACAGGACTATTTGGTTATTTGCATTATCTCATGAAAAGTTATTGGCTTATTCTGGAAATATGAGATCATATTACATATTACTAAATGAGTATATTGTGTGGAAGTACATTGCAGTGACTTTAGCATAATTAATAAACACAATATGCTCCAGCACCCTCCGGGACAAGCGGTATAAAATGGATGGATGCAGCACACATTGAAATGTATCACCCCGAATGGACACAAGTGGAATTAGTGATACATACACGCAGTTCTTACCTGCAAATAAACGGCTTGACATTGGTCCAAGTAGCAGCAGCAGTCTGAGTGTGTATCTGCGAGGATATACGACATATGTTGTGAAACTGCTTGCAAAGACTCACAACGCGTCCTGCTGAGGACACCGCCATCTTTGCCAGCCCAATTACCCAGCATGCATTTCCCCACAAGAACCCCTTTTTTTCGTTTTACTGATTTACCTATTACACCAAGCACGAACTATTCACTTCTATGGACACTTGTAAAAATAAGTACAAAAAATAAATATACAAAAAAATAAATAAAACACATTGTTTTGCCCGCACCAAATATGGCGGTTTTCTCGTCAAGTCTTTCAACAGCGAATCACATTGCGTGATGTTGGCAGGCCTGCCCACAGTGGTGACCATGAGCCAATCACATTGCGTGTTGTTGGCAGGCCTGCCCACAGTGGTGACCATGAGCCAATCACATTGCGTGTTGTTGGCAGGCCTGCCCACAGTAGACACGGTGGCTACAAAAACCTTCCCTTCCCCATTTACTTCCGTGGTCATGTTTCCTCTTACGTCATTGACAGCGATCGATAGCACTTCGGCTTTGACTGCCCGTCGCTGGAAGGATATTTCGTCTTTGACAGCTGCTGGAATCTGAAGAAATCGAATATTGGGTTTTTTTTGTACAGGCGCGAAGCAGGACAGTCGCGTGCAGGTTAAGGACCCGCGGCAACTTTGTGATTTTATTGGACGCAGACCCGGAAGTAAATGGGGGAGGGAAGGTTTTTGTAGAGGGAAGAAATTTGGCGTGACATGGCCGTGAGCCAATCACATTGCCTGTTTTTTATATATTGATTTTATTTTTGAATTTTATAAACCTTTATTTATAAACTGCAACATTTACAAACAATCGAGAAATAATAATAATTATTAAAAATAGGTACAAAAACGGTACAAAACAGCGCCAGGGGGGTTGTAAACTCAAAGTAACTCAAATACAATGCAAAATATATATTGTGACATGTTGTTATAATGCTGTTTGTTACTTATGTATGTTATGTTGCAGCTATTTAAAATAAGTTTTGTCAATTTGTTCTGGCCCGAAATAAAGTGGCCCTTTGAAACATATTTTTGTCTTTGTGCGTTGTATGTAGACCACGGTGCTTAGCAGAGTTCAGTGATGCAAATGCATTTAAGTTGATCCACAGATTGTATTATTCTCCAGTGCAATAACAGCACTGAAATGAAGGCTAAAAGGGCATTATGGGAGCCTTAAAAAATTAAAAATCAATCAACTAAATAGTTATTTTCACAGTAACGCATTACTTTTTGGTGTAAGTAACTGAGTTAGTAATTGAGTTACTTTTGAAATAAATTAAGTAGTAACTGTAACTAGTTACTGGTTTTCAGTAACTAACCCAACACTGAACATATATAACAAAGTGCAAAGCCATAGGCTCACACAAGTTCAGTAAATAATTTAAATCACATTGCGTGTTGTTATTATACTATTGGCTAAGTTTTATATTCATAAATGTAGGTTTCTCAATACCCGACCTGTTTTGTGTGCCTTTAAAAAATAATTAGAAATGTACTTTAAAACGCTTTTTATCTAGAACAACCAAAAAGCTATGAAAACTATGATGCTGTGCTCCAAATTTGGATTATTTACGGAACTTGTGTGAGCCTATGGCTTTACACACACTCACACACACACACACACACACACACACACACACACACACACACACACACACACACACACACACATATATATATATATATATATGATTCTTTTTTTGTTGCTTTATTGAGTTTACAACCCCCTGGCGCTGTTTTGTACTGTTTCTGTACTCGTTTTGGTTATTATCATTTCTTTGATTGTATGTAAATGTTGAATATTATAAATAAAGGTTTCGGAAAAAACTACAACAACGTTCCGTGTTGTTGGCAATCCCATAGACAGTTTATAAGTAGACACAGCATTGGCTGCTGTGATGCGAGAAATTGGGCCGCCATCTTGAAGTGGTGATGAGGAGCCGGCGAGCAGCCTAAACTGACAGTTGACAGGTAGAAAACAAAGATGGTGTTCAGCGTTTTCCTGCTTAAATGAGCGGACTGCTGAAAATAGGAATCGGAGGATTACTTTTCACATGTAAGATTTAACATTAACGTACTATTGGTTGTATTTTGTGAAAAGAATATTACCACAGAGTTGAGAAGGAGCAAAGATCTTCAATAGTACTGAAATTGTAGCCGGTAGCAAACAAGAGTATGACCATAATAGTAACCATAATAATAACCATAATAATAATTCTGAATCCAGTGAAACAGATTGGTGGTTTTAGCTGATATAAAGACTTTCAGGTGTTTATATAGGTTTATGTTGAAGTATTTGGCAGACGCTTTTATCCAAAGCGACATACATAAAAAATACATCTAAAACAATCACTGTAAACATGATCATTTAAGGGAAGAATGTAATACAAAATATCAATACAAAGTGTCAAGACAGAATAAACTCTCTGCTGCTGCAGCAACAGAGATGCAGTCTATAGGTCCCTAAGATATATATATATATCTAATGTATTCATACATTGTTTATGTAGGATATACACATGTATATATAACCTAATCACATTGTTTCTTCAATTTAAAAATAGCTGACCGTTTTTTCCCCCCTTCCCTGGGATTATATTCCCAGTTTTGATCTCGGACGTCTGGTCACTTATAGCATAGAAGAATATTCTATGACTTATAAGCAAACCCTGAATAATAAAACACGCCAAAACATGTGTCCTTTATCATAACTACCCGTTTGACAAAAAACGTGTGAAAATCAGTGGTATTCAGTGGGGTAAGATTAATTAAATGCGCTGACAGTTCATTGCTCCTGCCAAATGAATTGCACTGAGTGGAGCGGATCACCACTCCAAGATGGCGGCCCCGCGTCTCGTCAGCGCCAGTAGGCAGTAGCGCTCGATGCTGCGTCTACATATAAGATGTCTATGGTTGGCAAGCCTGCCTACAGTAGACATGGTGGCCATGAGCGAATCACATTGCATGTTGCTAGCAAGCTTGCCCACAGTGGTGACCAGGAGCCAATCACATTGCGTGTTGTTGGCAAGCCCGCCCTCAGTAGACATGGTGGCCATGAGCCAATCACATTGCGTGTTGTTGTTAAGCCCGCCCTCACTAAAGATGGTGGCCATGAGCCTACTCAGGTCTGCCGCTGCCGTCGCAGCCAGACTGAGTCCTCTGAAATATGGCAATGTTGCGACAAATCTACTCACTAGAACCATCCCGCAAACGGAAAAAGGTAGGCGATACCACCATTAAATGAAACGATTTGTTGTGTGCGTGAAGGAGTTGTGCTATCGACTTGTGACCTTGCGACAGAGGATGCTAGCGTTAGCTGCTAGCTTGTCTGTTCGTTAGTCAGTCAGAATCAAAAATACTTTATATTTAATCTCCGAGGGTAAATTAACATTTTCAGCACAATCCCATTCAAGATCAGACAAACATTACAAGGAGACAGAACAGTATCGCTGACGGGTCTGCCAACTTCCGGCGCCCCTTACAAAAAAGGTGAAAAAGGTAAACACTTGGGGAGGTGAGGGGGAAATAAATATTCAGTCCAAGCCTGGGCCCCTGGAGAGGGCCCCCAGACTGACGCCAAGGAAAAAAACATCATAGCCATAGCACACATTAAAGTAGGGCTGGGCGATATGGCCTTTTATTAATATCTCGATATTTTTAGGCCATGTCACGATACAAAAGTGCACTAATAGCTTGTTTTAAAATGTCTCTGACAATCTTGCACTTTCTGTTTTGAAATGACATGAATGTTTGTGCCACTGCTTAATAACTGTTTAATAAATACACTTTTAGTTGTGATTTCCCTCTCTGCATGGAAGTTTAAAATGATCATATATTAATGCAGTATGGAGAAGAATGTTTTAATGTAGACACATAGAATCATCATACTGCTGTGATTATATGCATCAAGTGTTCATTCAAGGCTAAGGCAAAATATGGAGATATATATCGTCAATGTTCCCTCATGTGTGTGAGCAAACGCACAAACTCCCTGAGCATTCAGTGGAGCACATGTGAGCAACATCAGACGTGTACACTGTGGCCACACCAGCGTCACACCTGTCCCAAACCTGACATAACCATTTCAATGTTTTATTAAAATTATTTTCTGATATAAGGGATTTTGCCCCCTTACAATCACAAAGACAAAAAAACATGTTTTTCATGACCTATGTGCTAATATTGTATGTCTGGCTGCGGGTCTTGCCTTTAAAAGAAATGTTACCCCTTTCAGAGATTACATTTAGTTCCTGTAACTTTCTGTCTGTAAAATACATCTTTTTATTAGCATTTATGAAATCTAGTGACAACATTTCATAATTAATATCCTTAGAATTAACATTCTTAATAAATGGCAGTAAAATAAGCACACATCTGATTGAGGAGTCAGGGCAGGCCCGGCCCTAACCAATCTGGCGCCCCAGGCAAGATTTTAGGAGGCGCCCCCCCACATCGGCAGTGAAGTATTACAGTCTAATAATAAAAACATATGATTCCAGGAATAAAATGAAATGATATAATATAGATGAAAAAACAAGGAGATATATGTATGATGTTAACTGATATGCAAATTAGATTAGATTCAATTTATTGTCATCATTAGAGTGAAATGCTGAATAGCAGAATGCAAAGTAACAGTATAATATATTATATGGGAATGTTATGATTATCTTTAACCGAATCACAGCAGTGCTCAAATTAAAAAACAGCATTCCCTCTCTTGTGATATTGCTTAATTAACATTAATGATGTGTACTTTAACAACTAGGCTTACAACTATACCTAATATATAAAGGGGTGGAAAAGTGACTATTACCTGCAGGGCAAACATTAGCTAACCAGAACGCAATAACAATGTAAACAAAAAACACTTGCTCCTAAAAGATCTAATACGAATGTCCCTGAGGAATGTAAGGTGGGAGTACTGTAATTACCTAACGTTACATTATTATTTTCCATAACAATTTAGCCCCCTCCACAATATTAACCCGATGTTAAAACAGAACTAGCTATTTATTGATTAGCAATTGCCGAATCATGTAACATTAGCTTAATGCTAAAAATCCAGGTTACTATCACATTCTGTAATAGACAAATCATTTCATGTAGGCTAACGTTACCTACCTGCTACCTCTGTCTTTTTCTCGTTTCTCCTCATCTTCTTTTCTCTTTTTTCTTCCCTGGGCACCTGACAGTTTTGGCCGTTTTGACATCTTGTGTTGATTTTTTGATGTGGTGACGTCCAAAAAGAGTCATGTACGGGAAGGAAGGGGGGTGTAATGTTGTAACAAATAATATTTTTATTAAATAGGCTTTACTTTGCATTTTAATTAATGTGGGATTATTTTTTGTATTTATAAATAATAGTACCAACTTTTTTTTTTTTTCTCCAACATTTGTGGCACTGGCGTGGCGCCCCCTGATGGACAACGCCCTTAGCATTTGCCTATACGGCCTATGCCACGTGCCGGCCCTGAGTCAGGGTGTTACAACCTGGCATTTACACAATGTGTGGCGTTGGGGTTGTCCGACTTTTTGTGTGGCCATAAACGCAGCGCTGGCCAAGTGCCATGAGTGCGTGTGTTGGTGCAGGTGAGACAGAGCGAGCGGCTTCTGTTGATATGACGGATGACAACGTTGGTTTAAGCCTGGTTTGTATGGCAGAAAATGACCATACTAGATACGTTTTTTTACTCATGCTTTTGGTGTGGTTTTTGCTCAATAAAGTGATTGATGGAATTCCTGTCCGTAAAGTGTCTCGACAGACGATAATTGAACTGTGTTGACAAAGATTGTTTTATTCATTGGGGCCACTCTTGTTGTCACCTGTCACTCACAGAGTTGCATTGCAAAATCATTCAGAATAAATTGTAATGTGTTTATTTTGTTTAAAGTGCTGATGGGATTTTTAATTTTCTGCGCGGCATTAAAGGCCTACTGAAATGATTTTTTTTTATTTAAACGGGGATAGCAGATCCATTCTATGTGTCATACTTGATCATTTCGCGATATTGCCATATTTTTGCTGAAAGGATTTAGTAGAGAACATCGACGATAAAGTTTTGGTCGCTGATAAAAAAAGCCTTGCCTGTACCGGAAGTAGCGTGACGTCACAGGTTGAAGGGCTCCTCACATTTCCCCATTGTTTACACCAGCAGCGAGAGCGATTCGGACCGAGAAAGCGACGATTACGCCATTAATTTGAGCGAGGATGAAAGATTCGTGGATGAGGAACGTGAGAGTGAAGGACTAGAGTGCAGTGCAGGACGTATCTTTTTTCGCTCTGACCGTAACTTAGGTACAAGGGTTCATTGGATTCCACACTTTCTCCTTTTTCTATTGTGGATCACGGATTTGTATTTTAAACCACCTCGGATACTATATCCTCTTGAAAATGAGAGTCGAGAACGCGAAATGGACATTCACAGTGACTTTTATCTCCACGACAATACATCGGCGAAACACTTTAGCTACGGAGCTAACGTGATAGCATCGTGCTTCAATGCAGATAGAAACAAAATAAATAAACCCCTGACTGGAAGGATAGACAGAAAATCAACAATACTATTAAACCATGGACATGTAACTACACGGTTAATGCTTTCCAGCTTGGCAAAGCTTAACAATGCTGTTGCTAACGACGCCACTGAAGCTAAATTAGCAACGGGACCTCACAGAGCTATGCTAAAAACATTAGCTATCCACCTACGCCAGCCCTCATCTGCTCATCAACACCTGTGCTCACCTGCGTTCCAGCGATCGACGGAGCGACGAAGGACTTCACCCGATCATAGATGCGGTCGGCGGCTAGCATCGGATAGCGCGTCTGCTATCCATCTCAAAGTCCTCCTGGTTGTGTTGCTGCAGCCAGCCGCTAATACACAGATCTCACCTACAACTTTTTTCTTTGCAGTCTTCATTGTTGATTAAACAAATTGCAAAAGATTCACCAACACAGATGTCCAGAATACTGTGGAATTTTGCGATGAAATAGAGCTTTTTGTATTGGATCCAATGGGGTCCGAATACTTCCGTTTCAACCATTGACGTCACGCGCATACGTCATCATACATAGACGTTTTCAACCGGAAGTTTAGCGGGAAATTTAAAATTGCACTTTATAAGTTAACCGGGCCGTATTGGCATGTGTTGCAATGTTAAGATTTCATCATTGATATATAAACTATCAGACTGCGTGGTCGCTAGTAGTGGCTTTCAGTAGGCCTTTAATTTGCTGTGCGCAGAGGACGCGTGAGCAATGCGCAATTGCGCAGGCACGCACCTTAGAGGGAACGTTGTGTATCGTGTATCGTGACATGGCCTAAAAATATGGAGATATTAATAAAAGGCCATATCGCCCAGCCCTACTGTGAAGCTTGACCGTCCCGGCGCTCAGCGCCAGCTCCGCAGCCCTGTCTCTTCATCCGCATCCCCTCCAGTCTTCTCCAAACGGACTCAGCAGCTGGTCTCCGTGGCCAAAAGGCTCCCGGGAGGCAGATCCAGAAGTTCACAAAAAAAGCACCGCAGAAGTCACGAAAGTGGGCACCCCTTGTCGCACAGTCCCAAAGGGTCCCCAACCAAAAGGCAAAAAAAAAAAAACCCATAGGGAAACACCAGGAACACAAAAGGATGACACAAGAGCACAGAGCTCCATCTTGGGGAAAAAATGATACAAATAAAATCAAATGTATGCAACAAGAAGTTACATCTTTTTACAAGAGTATGAATCAACTTCACTCCTATGACGTTCTTAAAAACTCAACAATCCAACTAATAAGTCGCAAGAAAATATGATTGAATTAAATGGCAATGATCCACATTGGAGTAAAGACATGAAGAGATATTCTCATTGATGGATCACAACTGGACTGTTCAGACATGAATATATATTCAACTTTATTTGTGTATTTTACAGTTAAACCAATGAAGCTTTCCATAGTTTCTGCTCACTTCAGTGTTCTCCCGCATGCTGCTTTATTGAGACTGTCTGTGTTTATTTATTGCAGTGGCCGTCCGTTGGGGCCATGGGAAGAAAATGTTTGTGGTGAATCCAACGGCGTATTATGACAAGAGGTTTCTGCGACTGATGGTACGTTTAGAACAGGGGTGTCAAACTCATTTTAGCACGGGGGCCACATGCACTGGTAAAGTCACGGCACGATAACTTCAAAATAAAGACAACTCCAGATTGTTTGTTTAAAAATGGAACAAGCACATTCTGAAAATGTACAAATCATAGTGTTGTTGTTTTTTTTACACTTATATGTTGCGGTTAATAGTAGTCTATCTTTATTTGTCGTTATTTATACTTTCTGAATGTTCATCAGTCAACTCATTGGTGTTCATTTTCAATCCATCAAGATTAGAGATGTCCGATAATATCGGACTGCCGATATTATTGGCAGATGAATGCTTGAAAATGTAATATCAGAAATTATCGGTATCGGTTTCAAAAAGTAAAATGTATGACTTTTTAAAATGCCGCTGTGTACACGGACGTAGGGAGAAGTTCAGAGCGCCAATAAAACTTAAAGGCACTGCGTTTGCGTGCCGGTCCAGTCACATAATATCTACGCCTTTTCACACACACAAGTGAATGCAAGGCATACTTGGTCAACAGCCATACAGGTCACACTGAGGGTGGCCGTATAAACAACTTTAACACTGTTACAAATATGCGCCACACTGTGAACCCACACCAAACAAGAATGACAAACACATTTCGGGAGAACATCCGCACCGTAACACAACATAACAAATACCCAGAACCCCTTGCAGCACTAACTCCTCCGGGACGCTACAATATACACCCCCCGCTACCCACCCCAACCCCGCCCAACTCAACCTCCTCATGCTCTCTCAGGGAGCGCATGTCCCAAATTCCAAGCTGCTGTTTTGAGGCATGTTAAAAAAAAATAATGCACTTTGTGACTTCAGTAATAAATATGGCAGTGCCATGTTGGCACTTTTTTTCCATAACTTGAGTTGATTTATTTTGGAAAACCTTGTCACATTGTTTAATGCATCCAGTGGGGCATCACAACAAAATTAGGCATAATAATGTGTTAATTCCACGACTGTATATATCGGTATCGGTTGATATCGGAATCGGTAATCAAGAGTTGGACAATATCGGGATATCGGCAAAAAAGCCATTATTCAAGATTCAAGATTGAAGATGCTTTATTATTGTCCATTCTTTAACATGTGCAAGACACATAAGAACTGAAATTTCATTTTATCGGGACATCTCTAATCAAGATAAAAAAATAATATCAAAATCAAACTACCGGATGTTATTTATGTAGTTTGCTCATTTTCCTCTACTGGTGCACTAGCAACATGTGGTTTATTTTATTTTTTTATATATGTAGCATCATCTACAAAGAATTGCTATTGTGACATCTAGTGGGCACATTTCGAACAGCAGTTTCTTTCATTCAAAACATTTTGGCTGGTTTTTATACTTAGCAAACTCATCCCGCGGGCCGGATAAAACCTGTTTGCGGGCCTGATGTGGCCCGCGGGCCGTACGTTTGACACCCCCACACAGTCACAACACTTGTTAGGATGGGATCTCCTTCATTAGTGTTGTGACTAGGCGCTGATTCATTGTATTTATGAAACAAAAATATTGATCCCAGTAGTGGACATTAGTCTCATTCAGTTGATTTGAATACACCTGACATGTTGACACTATCTGGAATGTTACTTTGTCTCCTTCTCCCTAGCAATTCTACGTCCTGTTGACGGGTATTCCTGTGGCCATCATCATCACGTCTGTCAACATCTTCATCGGTGAGGAAACATTCCTCTGCTCCTGTCCTTCAACGCACCTGGATCACCTGTGCTTGTGTTTTTAAGGTGAAGCAGAGCTGGTTGAAACTCCTGAAGGTTATGATCCCGAGTACTGGGAGTACTACAAGGTATATACTACTACTACTACTACTACTACTACTACTACTACTACTACTACTACTACTACTACTGCTACTAGGGATGCAAGAAAAAAGCTGCGATTTATCGGTAAATGGGTTTAAGTACTAAAAATGTATGAATCCGGACCACATAAAAGAAGGTCAAACAAGTTGAATAGAAGGTAAAAGCAGGTGAAAGGTAAATAGAAAGTAAAATAAGGTAAATAGAAGGTAATAGATGTGAATTAAAGGCTAAAGAAGGTGAAGAAAAAGATTAATGGAAGTTAAAATGATGTCAATAAAAGGTAAAATAAATAATATGAAGGGTAAAATAAGGAATATAGAAGGTTAAATAAGTAAATAAAAAAGGTAGGTAAATACAAGGTAAAGTGAATATAAGGTAAAAATAGTAAATAGAAGGTAAATGTAGGTAAATAGAACATACAATATAGTGAATCAAATATAAAAGAAGTTAAATAGAAGGTAAAATATGGTAAATAGAAGGTTACCAATTGTAAAAAAAGATCAACAAAAGATATATGAATGCAAAAAAGTAGATAAGAATGTAAATAGAAAGTAAAAGAAAATAAGTTAAATAGAAGGTAAAATAAGTTATTGGAGGTGAAAAGTTAAATAGACTGTAAAAAAAATCAATCAATCGAGGTAAAAAAAAAAGTAAACAAAGTTACATATGGTAAATAAAAGGTAAAAACAATGTAAGAGAATGTAAATAAAAGGTCAAATAAGATAGATAAAATGTTAAAAGGTAAAATAAGTTAAATGAAAGGTAAACTAAGTTATAGGAGCTAAACAGTTAAATACAAGGTCAAAGAAGATTAATACAAGGTAAAAAAAAGTTAAATATAAGGTAACAGAATGTCAATAAATAAGATAAATGGTAGAAGTAGTTAAAAGGTAAAATAAGTTATAGGAGCTAAACAGTAAAAAGGTAAAAGAAGACAAATACAAGGTAAAATAAGTTAAATAGAAGTTAAAATAAGTGAAGTAGAACGTAAGAAGGTAAATAAAAAGTAAAGCAAGGTTCTTAAAATAGGCTAGAAAGTGTTTTATCCGATTACTCCATTAATTGAACAGACTAATCAATAGATTACTCGATTACTGAAATAATCGACACTACTTCAACTACTACTACTACTACTAGTACTACTACTACTACTATTATTATTACTATTACTACTACTACTACTACTACTACTACTACTATTATTACTATTACTACTACTACTATTATTACTATTACTACTACTACTACTATTATTATTACTATTACTACTAGTACTACTACTACTACTACTACTATTATTACTATTACTACTACTACTACTATTATTACTATTACTACTACTACTACTACTACTACTACTAAGGATGCAAGAAAAAAACTTCGATTATCGTTAAATGAGTTCAAGTACTAAAAATGTATGAATCCGGACCACATAAAAGAAGGTCAAACAAGTTGAATAGAAGGTAAAAGCAAGTGAAAGGTAAATAGAAAGTAAAATAAGGTAAATAGAAGGTAATAGATGTGAATTAAAGGCTAAAGAAGGTGAAAAAAAAAGATTAATGGAAGTTAAAATGATGTCAATAAAAGGTAAAAGAAAGAATATAAAGGGTAAAATAAGGAATATAGAAGGTTAAATAAGTAAATACAAGGTAAAGTGAATATAAGGTAAAACATAGTAAATAGAAGGTAAATGTAGTTAAAGTAGGTAAATAGAACATACAATATAATGAATCAAATATAAAAGAAGTTAAATAGAAGGTAAAATATGGTAAATAGAAGGTTACCAATTGTAAAAAAAGATCAACAAAAGGTATATGAATGCAAAAAAGTAGGTAAGAATGTAAATGGAAAGTAAAAGAAGATAAATAAAAGGTAAAATAAGTTAAAAGGTAAAATGAGTTATTGGAGGTGAAAAATTAAATAGATGGTAAAAAAAAATCAATCAATCGAGGTTAAAAAAAGTTAAATAAGGTAAATAAAAGGTAAACAAAAGTTAAAAACAAGGTAAGAGAATGTATGAAAAGGTAAAATAAGATAGATAAAATGTAAAAAGTTTAAAGGTAAAATAAGTTAAATAAAAAATAAACTAAGTTATAGGAGCTAAACAGTTAGATACAAGGTAAAATAAGATAAATAAAAGGTAAAACGAAGTTAAATAAGGTAAATAAAAGGTAAACAAAGTTAAATATAAGGTAAGAGAATGTAAATAAAAGGTAAAATAAGATAGATAAAATGTAAAAAGTTAAGGTAAAATAAGTTAAATGAAAGGTAAACTAAGTTATAGGAGCTAAACAGTTAAATACAAGGTAAAAGAAGATAAATAAAAGGTAAAACAAAGTTAAATATAAGGTAAGAGAATGTCAATAAAAAGGTAAAATAAGATAATAGGTAAAATAAGTTATAGGAGCTAAACAGTAAAAAGGTAAAATAAGACAAATACAAGGTAAAATAAGTTAAATAGAAGTTAAAATAAGTGAAGTACAACGTAAAGAAGGTAAATAAAAAGTAAAGCAAGGTACTTAAAATAGGCTATAAAGTGTTTTATCTGATTACTCCATTAATTGAACAGACTAATCAATAGATTACTGAAATAATCGACACTACTTCAAGGTTACTACTAGTACTACTACTACTAGTACTACTACTACTAATACTACTAGTACTACTACTACTACTACTACTACTACTACTACTAGTACTACTACTACATGTACGTCCAGCTTGCATGAAATCTTTACTACAAAACTCAAATTCAAACTCTACGCTGGATTAATTATTCATGTTTTTTCTGGTTTTCTCAGCTATTAAAAGCCATGATGTAATGAATTGATGGTTGGTTCAGTCAGACATGATACTGTTCAACATCTTGATAAACCATGTCTTCAGTCATATTGTCAGACTTGTAAATTCTCACACAAGTGCAAGATGAAAGTTGACGTGATGATTGCAGCATCCGATCACTCGCTGGATTTCGCGGACCTTCTATGATACTCCGGTGAAGGATTATGAGAAGATGATGGCTGCCATCCACATGGAGAAGGAGAAGAGAGAGCTCAGGTGGGATACCTTCACGCACTGATCAATAAGTCTCTGTGGGACCCTGAATGCACCACAACCCACTAGTGTCGACATCAAAGTCACTGTGGGACCCTGAATGCACCACAACCCGCTAGTGTCGACATCAAAGTCACTGTGGGACCCTGAATGCACCACAACCCACTAGTATCGACATCAAAGTCACTATGGGACCCTGAATGCACCACAACCCGCTTGTGTCGACATCAAAGTCACTTTGGGACCCTGAATGCACCACAACCCGCTTGTGTCGACATCAAAGTCACTGTGGGACCCTGAATGCACCACAACCCTCTAAACATGCTGCAGGACTGATTATATCACACACAAGTAAACATGCTGCAAGACTGATTGTATCGCACATGATATCACACACAAGTAAACATTCTGCAGGACTGATTGTATCACACATGATATCGCACACAAGTAAACATGCTGCAGAACTGATTATATCACACACAAGTAAACATGCTGCAGGACTGATTGTACCGCACATGATATCACACACAAGTAAACATGCTGCAGGACTGATTATATCACACACAAGTAAACATGCTGCAGGACTGATTGTATCACACATGATATCACACACAAGTAAACATGCTGCAGTACTGATTGTATCACACATGATATCGCACACAAGTAAAAAGGCTGCAGGACTGCTTAAATCGCACATGATATCACACACAAGTAAACATGCTGCAGGACTGTTTGTATCGCACATGATATCACACACGAGTAAACATGCTGCAGGACTGCTTGTATCGCACATGATATCACACACAAGTAAACACTCTGCAGGACTGCTTGTATCGCACATGATATCACACAAGTAAACACGTCGCAGGACTGCTTGTATCACACATGATATCACACACAAGTAAACACGTCACAGGACTGCTTGTATCGCACATGAAATCGCACACAAGTAAACACGGTGCAGGACTGCTTCTTTCGCACATGATATCACACACAAGTAAACATGCTGCAGGACTGCTTGTATCGCACATGATGTCACACACAAGTAAACACGCTGCAGGACTGCTTGTATCGCATATGATATCACACACAAGTAAACACGCCGCAGGACTGCTTGTATCGCACATGATATTACACACAAGTAAACACACTGCTTGTATCGCACATGATATCACACATGTAAACACACTGCTTGTATCGCACATGATATCACACACAAGTAAACACTGCAGGACTGATTGTATCGCACATGATATCACACACAAGTAAACACTGCAGGACTGATTGTATCGCACATGATATCACACACAAGTAAACACGCTGCTTGTATCGCACATGATATCACACATCCAAACGTTGCACTGCAGGATGACGTCAGCAGGTGGTCGCTCATGTGATAAATAAAGAAATAATGATGTGATAATGTTTGGTGTGCTTACTGGCAGAGTGATGATGTGATATTTGGTGAACAGGCTGACAGAGTGATGATAATGTTTGGTGCGCAGGCTGACAAAGTGGTGATAATTGGTGCACAGGCTGACAGAATGATGATAATGTTTGGTGCACAGGCTGACAGAATGATGATAATGTTTGGTGCGCAGGCTGACAGAGTGATGATAATGTTTGGTGCGCAGGCTGACAGAGTGATGATAATGTTTGGTGCGCAGGCTGACAGAATGATGATCATATTTGGTGCGCAGGCTGACAAAGTGATGATAATGTTTGGTGTGCAGGCTGACAGAGCAGAAGGTGCGCCACCACATGAGGGAGCGAGGATTGGGCCCCTGGTACCTGAGAGAGACTAATGACAAGAACCTCATCGACTACTCCTACAAGTCAACACCTGACAACTAACATGTGGTCAGTACGTGGTGCTGCTCTACTCTCTTTCTACACTTTCCTTCACAATAAAATACTATGACACACTCCGGATGGTATTCTTTTTATATCTATTATTCAACACATTTACATACATTTCTTTATTTGAATTTCATTGAAGTTTACTCCAAAACATGGATAAAAAGTATGTTTTTTTTGTGTAAAAAAAATAAAAATCCAGTTGATTAATATTTGTTGTCTTCCTTAAAGGTTATTAATATGTATCTTTTGCACCAACATGTAATATAACATCTTTTTGTAAACATTGTTGTTGTAATGACGTGGGCGGCCGCTTGAGGGCTGAGCTGAGCGTAATGAAGCTACACTACTGGACATTATCATGAGCGGGGTGATACTGCAAATGTTGGTATCGATGCGATACCAAGCAAACGGCCGCTGTCGCTGATACCGACAGTTTGAAACAATATTTTTTAACATTTGTTGATCGGATATTTGACAGAAATATTATCAAACACATGTCAAATGTTCTTTTTTCTCCCCACATAACTTATTTATCAGATAGCAACATTTTGGAAAGATCAAATAAAACATTTATTTTGAAGTTATTAGTGAATAATTTGGCAAGATATCCTCCATGTTCAAAATACTAATGAACAGTAGTAAATATTAATAATTATAAAGTAAATATTATTGTAATATAATTATTGTTGTCCTACGACCAAACCGGCATAAACAAAATATGCAACATTTTCCCCAAAAGATATTTCAAAGTGGATTTTTTTCCTGTGAAGTAATGTTATTATTATAATTATTATTATAATAGTAATGTTATTATTAATAACATTTTTTGAATAATAAGCAGGTTTCAAATAAACTACATTTATTTACTGTATTTACTTGTAATGCAAGCATTTCTACATCAACTTCAGTTGTGTCCATCAATTACAAATTTTATTGATATATTTTTTCTTATGTTTGGTTTATAAAATTCCCCCTAAAATATTCCAAAGTGTAATATTAGATGTGAAGTCATTGGAGCCTTAACTAAGTCAATAATTCATAACATTGATTTTGATTCATTGTTATTTTTTGAGTAAAGTCAGTTTTAAAGAACAAAAAATAAAGTCAACATTGCAACTTTTTCTTCTTACATTTCTCCTGTTTGCTCTTTTATTCCACTTTTTAACGTTTTTTTTTTAAATTTTTTTATATTATTTTTTAGAATATGTTAATATGTTGGACCCTTGCCATAAAGCATAAATAACAGAATAGTAAAACAATGTTTGTTTTGGTTCATCATCGAGCCAAATATGTTGTCTAATTCTGGAACGATCAAGAAGATACCACAATTATCCACATTATTATATTTTGTTTGCTTGAGCAAAATAAAATCTAATTTGACAAACATTAAACATTTTGAGTTTTATTTTAAAATTTCTAACCATACAAATATCGACTTCCTCACCTTATCGACCCAATGCCGATAACACTCTTGAGTCGACATTTGTGTCGATTCACACATGCCTAATGACTATTTGCTGCCACGAGCCTCACCGATGACCCTGCAATAATAATAATAATAATAATAATAATGGCAGGACTGATTGTATCGCACATGATATCCCACACAAATAAATAGGCTGCAGGAGTGCTTTTATCACACATGATATCACACACAAGTAAACACGCTGCAGTACTGATTGTATTGCACATGATATCACATGTAAACACTGCAGAACTGGTTGTATCGCACATGATCTCACATACAAGTAAACATGCTGCAGGACTGTTCGTATTGCACATGATATCACACAAGTAAACACTGCAGGACTGATTGTATCGCACATGATATCACACACAAGTAAACACTCTACAGCACTGCTTGTATCACACATGATATCACACACAGGTAAACAAGCTGCAGGACTGCTTGTACCGCACATGATCTCACATACAAGTAAACACGCTGCAGGACTGCTTGTATCGCACATGATATCACACACAAGTAAACACGCTGCAGGACCGATTATATCGCACATGATATCACACATGCAGGACTGATTGTATCGCACATGATATCACACACAAGTAAACACTCTACAGGACTGATTGTATCAGATGTGGTATCACATACAAGTAAACACGCTGCAGGACTGCTTGTATCACACATGATATCACACACAAGTAAACACTCTGCAGCACTGCTTGTATCACAAATGATATCACACACAAGTAAACACTCTGCGGGACTGCTTGTATCGCACATGATATCACGCACAAGCAAAAACGCTGCAGGACTGCTTGTATCGCACATGATATCACACACAAGTAAACACGCTGCAGGACTGCTTGTATCGCACATGATATCACACACAAGTAAACACGCTGCAGGACTGCTTGTATCGCACATGATATCACATACAAGTAAACACTGCAGCACTGATGGTATCGCACATGATCTCACACACAAGTATAACACGCTGCAGGACTGCTTGTATCGCCATACAACCATACAAATATCGACTTCCTCACTCTATCGACCCGATGCCGATACCACACTTGAGTCGACATTTGTGTCGATCCACACACACGCCTAATGACTATTTGCTGCCACGAGCCTCACCGATGACCCTGCAATAACAACAATAACAACAACAATAAGAACAATAATACCAACAATAACAATAATAACAATAATAATAATAACAATAATGTTTTTTTCACACTATTTGATGTTGCCGGCGTGAAGTGGGCGTGGTCGCAGATTCTCCCGCGATGTGGGCACGTGACGCCGCACGCTGGAACAAAAGGAGCGTGGCCGCTGATTTCATCGCCCTGTTTTGTCCCCGCGGTCACGCCGCGTCACGTCACGTCACGTCACGTCCAGCTGCTCCCGCCCGCCCGCCCTCCGAAGGACGCAGGAATGCTTTTAAAAATAGCCTCCTGGCTGCCCTGACAGCTCCGGTGGCTGCCGGCCGCACTGAGCTGCCAGACGCGGGGGGAATAAGCCGACATGGCCGCGGACCTTGGAGAGCTGCTGGTCCCTTACATGCCCACCGTCAGGGTGCCCAAGGCCGGGGACAGAGTCTTCAAGAGCGAGTGCGCCTTCTCCTTTGACTCCCCGGTAAGTGTGTGTGTGTGTGTCTAAGTGTCTAAGTGTGTGTGTGTGTCTAAGTGTGTGTGTCTAAGTGTGTGTGTGTGTGTCTAAGTGTGTGTGTGTGCGTGTCTAAGTGTGTGTGTCTGTGTCTAAGTGAGTGTGTGTGTGTGTGTCTAAGTGTGTGTGTGAGTGTGTGCGTGTGTCGAAGTGTGTGTGTGTGTGTGTCTAAGTGTGTGTGAGTGTGTCTAAGTGTGTGTGTTTGTGTGTGTTTGCGTGTGTGTGAGTGTGTCTAAATGTGTGTGTGTGTGAGTGTATCTAAGTGTGTGTGTGTATGTGTCTAAGTGTGTGTGTGTTGTGTGTGTCTAAGTGTGTGTGAGTGTGTCTAAGTGTGTGTGTTTGTGTGTGTGTGTGCGTGTGTGAGAGTGTGTCTAAGTGTGTGTGTGTGTCTAAGTGTGTGAGTGTATCTAAGTGTGTGTGTGAGTGTGTCTAAATGTGTATGTGTGTGTGTGAGTGTATCTAAGTGTGTGTGTGTGTGTGTGTGTGTGTGAGTGAGTGTGTCTAAGTGTGTGTGTGAGTGTATCTAAGTGTGTGTGTGTGAGTGTATCTAAGTGTGTGTGTGAGTGTATCTAAGTGTGTGTGTGTGAGTGTGTGTGTGTGAGTGTATCTAAGTGCGTGTGTGTGTGAGTGTGTGTGTGTGTGAGTGTATCTAAGTGTGTGTGTGTATGTGTCTAAGTGTGTGTGTGTGTTTGTGTGTGTCTAAGTGTGTGTGAGTGTGTCTAAGTGTGTGTGTTTGTGTGTGTGTGTGCGTGTGTGAGAGTGTGTCTAAGTGTGTGTGTGTGTCTAAGTGTGTGAGTGTATCTAAGTGTGTGTGTGAGTGTGTCTAAATGTGTATGTGTGTGTGTGAGTGTGTCTAAATGTGTATGTGTGTGTGTGAGTGTATCTAAGTGTGTGTGTGTGTGTGTGTGTGTGTGTGTGTGTGTGTGTGAGTGAGTGTGTCTAAGTGTGTGTGTGAGTGTATCTAAGTGTGTGTGTGTGAGTGTATCTAAGTGTGTGTGTGAGTGTATCTAAGTGTGTGTGTGTGAGTGTGTGTGTGTGAGTGTATCTAAGTGCGTGTGTGTGTGAGTGTGTGTGTGTGAGTGTATCTAAGTGTGTGTGTGAGTGTATCTAAGTGTGTGTGAGTGTATCTAAGTGTGTGTGTGAGTGTATCTAAGTGTGTGTGTGTGTGTGAGTGTATCTAAGTGTGTGTGTGTGTGTGTGTGTCTAAGTGTGTGTGTGTGTGTGTGTGTGAGAGTGTGTAAGTGTGTGTGTGTGTTTAAGTGTGTAAGTGTGTGTGTGTGTGTGTCTAAGTGTGTGTGTGTGTGTCTAAGTGTGTGTGTGAGTGTATCTAAGTGTGTGTGTGTGTGTGTCTAAGTGTGTGTGTGTGTGTGTCTAAGTGTGTGTGTGTCTAAGTGTGTGTGTGTGTGTATGTGTAAGTGTGTCTAAGTGTTAGTGTGTGTGAGTGTGTGTGTGTGTGTGAGTGTGTCTAAGTGTTTGTGTCTGTGTGTGTGAGTGTCTGTGTGTGTGTGTGTCTAAGTGTTTGTGTCTGAGTGCGTGTGTGTGTGTGTGTATGTGTGTCTAAGTGTGTGTGTGTGTGTCTAAGTGTGTGTTCATGTGTGTCTAAGTGTGTGTATGTCTGTCTAAGTGTGTGTGTTTGTGGGATTGTGTCTAAATGTGTGTGTGTGTCTGTGTATGTGTGTGTGTGTGTGTGTGTGGGATTGTGTCTAAGTGTGTGTCCAAGTGTGTGTGTGTGTGTGTGTGGGGGGGGGGGATTGTGTCTAAGTGTGTGTCCAAGTGTGTGTGTGTGTGTGTGTGGGATTGTGTCTAAGTGTGTGTCCAAGTGTGTGTGTGTGTGTGTGTGTGTCTAAGTGTGTGTGTCCATGTGTGTGTGTGTGTCTGTGGGATTGTGTCTAAGTGTGTGTCCAAGTGTGTGTGTGTGTGTGTGTGGGATTGTGTCTAAGTGTGTGTCCAAGTGTGTGTGTGTGTGTGTGTGTGTGTCTAAGTGTGTGTGTCCAAGTGTGTGTGTGTGTGGGTGTGTGTGATTGTGTCTAAGTGTGTGTCCAAGTGTGTGTGTGTGTGTCTAAGAGTGTGTGTTTGTGTCTAAGTGTGTGTGTCCAAGTGTGTGTGTGTGTCTAAGTGTGTGTGTGTGTGTGTGTCTAAGTGTGTGTGTCCAAGTGTGTGTGTGTGTCTAAGTGTGTGTCTAAGTGTGTGTGTGTGTGTCTAAGTGTGTGTGTCCAAGTGTGTGTGTGTGTCTAAGTGTGTGTGTGTGTCTAAGTGTGTGTGTGTGTGTCTAAGTGTGTGTGTCCAAGTGTGTGTGTGTGTCTAAGTGTGTGTGTGTGTGTGTGTGCCATGAAATGTCGACATGCTAAAATTCATGTGATTGAGTAAAAAAAGTTTCTATTAGTTGTCCTAAAAGTCCCCACAAGTCCTTAGTTGGCGTCATCATCAATTTACATAATTTGCTGACCTTTCCGATTTCGCAGTAGAAGCGACATAGGGATTATTTCCAGCTGCAGCAACACTCCCCGTTTTGCTTCCATGGTTAAATGTCATCATGAGTTCTCATTATTAGCCACTTCCCACACTAGAGGGCTAACTGCTCACCTTCTCCTCCGATTTCGGTTCGACATTTGCAGTAGAAGCGGCATAGGGATTGTTTCCAACTGCAGCAACACTCCCCATTTTGCTTTCATCGTTAAATGGCGTCATCACGAGTTTGCATTAGCAGCTACTTCCTCCACTATAGGGCTAAACGCTCATCATCCCCTCTGATTTCGGGTCAACATTTGCAGTACAAGCGACAAAGGGATTATTTTCAGCTGCAGCAACACTCCCTGTTTTGCTTTCATTGTTAAATGTTGTCATCATGAGTTTGCATAATTAGCCATTTTCTACACCAGAGGGCTAACCACTCGCCTTCCCCTCTGATTGCGGTTCAACATTCGCAGTAAAAGTGACGTAGTGATTATTTCCAGCTGCAGCAACACTCTCTGTTTTGTTTTCATCATTAAATGGCGTCATCATGAATATGCATTTTGGCCAATTTCCCCGCAAAAGGGCTAACCACTCACCTTCCCCTCCAATTTCAAGCCAACATTCGCAGCAAAAGCGACATAGTGATTATTTCCAGCTGCAGCAACACTCCCGCTTTGCTTTCATCGTTAAATGGCGTCATCATGAATTTGCATTATTAGCCACTTCCCTCACTAGAGAGCTAACCACTCACCTTCCCCTTTGATTTCGTGTCAACATTTGCAGTAAAAGCAACATAGGAATTATTCCAGATGCAGCAACACTCCCCTTTTAGTTTACATTATTAAATTCTGTCATCATGAATATTCTTCCCCCAATAGAGGGGTAACCGCTCACCGCCCCCTCCGATTTTGGGGCAACATTCGCAGTAAAAGTGACATAAGGATTATTTACAGCTGCAGCAACACTCCCCATTTAACTTTCAGCATTAAATGGTGTCGTCATGAATGTGTATTACTAGCCACTTTCTCCATGAGAGGGCTAACCGCTTACCTTCCCCTCTATATTCGGGTCAATATTCGCAGTGAAAGCGACATCGGGCTTATTTCCAGCTGCAGCAACACTCCCCGTTTCGCCTCCATCGTTAAGTGTCGTCATCGTGAGTTTGCATAATAAGCCACTTTCCCCACGAAAGGACTAACTGCTCACTTTCCCCTCCGATTTCAAGTCAAACTTCGCAGTAAAAGTGACATAGAGATTATTTCCAGCTGCAGCAACACTCCCCATTTTGCTTTCATCGTTAAATGCCGTCATCATGAATTTGCATTATTAGCCACAAGAGCGCTAATTGCTCGTTACTCGCAGTAAAAACGACATTTGGATTATTTCCAGCTGCAGCAACGCTCCCCCTTTTGCTTTTATTGCCACCATTCTCTGGCAAATAATACAAACGTTATATAATATGCAGTATAGTGTAGTACAATACAAAACATTGTATAATATACAGTATAGTGTAGTACAATACAAAACATTGTATAATATACAGTACAGTGTAGTACAATACAAAATATTGTACAATATGAAGTACAGTACAATATAACTAATTGTATAACATACAGTAGTATTGATGTATTAATACTATGTTTGTATGTTAAATTGTATTCATTATTTTTCAAATGTGTATTTGTTCACATTTTTACATTTATCAAATATTTGTTTTATGTTTTGTGTTTTATTTTATTTTTGTGAATCTGTCTTTGTTGTGTTCATAGTTTAAATTTGTATGATCATATTTATTTATGGTATTTTATTTATTTTAAATCTGTGTCTCTGTTGTCTCCATAATGTTGAATGTATAAATTATTTGTATTTTTTATTGTTTAAAAAAAAAATCTGTCTTTGTTGTCTTAATATTTTTAAACTCATCTTCTATTTGTATTATTATTATTATTATTATTATTATTATTATTAATTTTTTGGTATTTAATTTTATATTTTAAATCCGTGTCTCTGTTTGTAATGTTAAATGTATAATTTATTTGTGTTATTATTATTATTATTATTATTGTTGTTGTAATTTATTGTCTTTTTAATATCCCTTTTTTGTGTTTATATTTTGTATTACATTTTTATTTGTATTATTTTACATTTATTTTATTTTATTTTTTTCAATCTGTCTTTGTTGTGTTCCTCTTTCTAAACGTATCCTCTACTTGTATGATCTTTATGCATTTTTTGGTATTTTATTTTACTTTTTAAATCCATGTCACTGTTGTGTTTGTAACGTTGGATGTTTAATTTATTTGTATTATTATTATTATTGTATTGTATTTTTAAATCTCTTCATCATGTTTTAATATATTTATTTGTATTTTTTATTGGGTTTTTGTATTTGATTTTTTAAAAATCTGTCTTGTTGTTTTCCAATGTGTAAATGTTTGTTTTATTTGTATTTATATTTTATTTTTTTTGTATTTTATTTTATTCTTTCAAAATATCTTTGTCAATATTTTGTTAAAATTTTTAAATGAGTCATACATTATTTTATTGTATTTTTAAATTTGTCTCGGTTGTGTTTATACATTTTAATTTATTTGTATTTGTATATTTCTTTATTAAATTATTGTTTTATGTTTTAAAATATGTCTTTGTTGTGTTAATATTTTTTTTAATTGATCTTTTTATTTTGTATTTTTTTGTAACTTATTTAATTCTTTCAAAAAATCTGTGTCAATTCATATTTTTTAATGTATCATTTGTTTTTGTTTTTAAAATATTTTAAAATCTGCGTCTCCGTTGTGTTCGTGTTCTAAAATATGTTAATTATTTTCCTACAAAGTCCATTCAAGGTTACGTTTGAAAAAGAGTGAATGAAATACTTCTGCTTTGTCATTTGAACTCTCTTGGTGTCTTTGGTCCGTTTCGCGTTCACACTGAGCTCAAGTGAACCGAACCGCACTAAAGTTCGCCTGCAAGCGGACCGAGGTGCCGTCTCTCAAGCGGTCTCGGCCCGCTTGTTTGGCGCACGCCACAGTTTGCGTGACCACAAAGGAATGGACCAAAGCAAGCGTACCGCACCAGAATTCCTTTTGAAACGAACCTGCCAAGTGAACCAAAGGAGTCCACTTGGACCTTAGCTCACTTGATGTTTTTAAAGGTGACTCAGCTGTCTGGAGTTCATCATGTCAGCCCGAGTGTTGCCCTATTTTTAGTCCCGCTCTGCTCCAGCTCACATGTCACTCTGGGCCACTTCAGGCTTTATAGTCCCACTTTGGTCCACCTCAGACGGGAAGGCAGGGCTGACAATCCACGAATCCTCGCTTCAGCAGCCATTGTTTTTGTTTACACAATCACTTAGCAATACTACAATTAGAAAGCGAGAATATAGGTCATTCGTTTGATTGGGAATTTCCTGGAATTTCGGGAAAACCGGGAATTTTTGAAAATATTGATACTAGCACGATTGTCCTAGATGATACGAATGGGTTGGTGTTGGAATTTTTGGAATTGGTTGAAAAACGTTGACGTACTGAGAATGGGTATTTCGGAATTCCTGGAAATTTGGGGGGAAAAAATGAATTTTTTTTATGGGAAAAAAAAGCATTTGTTGTTCTGAAGGTGGAATGGTCAAAAACGGTTGAAAAATGTGGACTTTGAAAACTTTTTAGGAAGAGGTGAAAATAAGTCTTTGAAAAACTGGAAATTCCTGGAATTGTTTTGAACTTGCAAAATGGTAGTTTGGTTATCCAAGGTGAGTGGAGTGTGTGGATGTTGGAACGGTTCTGATCGGGTGAGAAATGTGGGGTATGCAGTAGATTTTATAATGCCTTTACATTGTCAATAGGGTTAAAATTTCAGGAAAACTTGGAATTTTAGGGAAAAGGAGAACACCTTTTGCGTTTGATTTATGTGAATAGTAGTGTGGGTGGATGGTTGAAAGGTCGTATTTGTTTTTTTAAAAATGGCGTAAAATTGAGAAAATATAGGGCTGTGTAGAACTATGAACATGTTCATTCATTTGATCGGGAATTTCGGGAAAACCGGGAATTTTTGAAAATATTGATACTAGCACAATTGTCCTAGATGATACGAATGGGTTGTTGTTGGAATTTTTGGAATTGGTTGAAAAATGTTAACGTACTGAGAATGGGTATTTTGGAATTCCTGGAAATTTGGGGGAAAAAATGACATTTTTTACGGGGGAAAAAAATAGCATTTGTTGTTCTGAAGGTGGAATGGTCAAAAACGGTTGAAAAATGTGGACTTTGAAAACTTTTTAGGAAGAGGTGAAAATAAGGCTTTGAAAAACTGGAAATTCCTGGAATTGTTTTGAACTTGCAAAATAGTAGTTTGGTTATCCAAGGTGAGTGGAGTGTGTGGTTGTTGGTACGGTTCTGATCGGGTGAGAAATGTGGGGTATGCAGTAGATTTTATGCCTATTCATTGTCAATGGGGCTAAAATTCCAGGAAAACCGGGAATTTTAGGGGAAAAAAACATGTTTTGCGTTGGATATATGGGAAGAGTAGTTGTCCTAGATGGTATGAATGGGTTGGTGTTGGAATTTTTAGAATCGGTTGAAAAATGTTGACGTAGTAACAGTTTGAATTGAGAATGGGTATTTCGGAATTCCTGGAATTTTGGTAGAAAAAAAACTGGATTTTTCTTACGGAAAAAAAATAACAGCATTTGTTGTCCCAAATAAAGAGGAATGTCCTGAAGGTGGAATGGTCAAAAACGGTTGAAAAATGTGGACTTTGAAAACTCTCCAGGAAGAGGTGAAAATAAGTATTTGAAAAACTGGAAATTCCTGGAATTGTTTTGAACTTGCGAAATGGTAGTTTGATTGTCCAAGGTGAGTGGATTGTGTGGACGTTGGAACGGTTCTGATCAGGTGAGAAATGTGGGGTATGCAGTAGATTTTATAATGCATTTTCATTGTCAATGGGGTTGAAATTCCAGGAAAAGCGGGAATTTTAGGAAAAAACAAAACATGTTTTGCGTTTGATATATGGGAAGAGTAGTTGTCCTAGATGATATGAATGGGTTGGTGTTGGAATTTTTAGAATCGGTTGAAAAATGTTGACGTAGTAACAGTTCGAATTGAGAATGGGTATTTCGGAATTCCTGGAATTTTGGTAGAAAAAAAACGGGATTTTTCTTACGGAAAAAAAATAAGAGCATTTGTTGTCCCAAATAAAGAGGAATGTTCTGAAGGTGGAATGGTCAAAAAACGGTTGAAAAATGTGGACTTTGAAAACTCTCCAGGAAGAGGTGAAAATAAGTATTTGAAAAACTGGGAATTCCTGGAATTGTTTTGAACTTGCGAAATGGTAGTTTGATTGTCCAAGGTGAGTGGAGTGTGTGGACGTTGGTACGGTTCTGATCGGGTGAGAAATGTGGGGTATGCAGTAGATTTTATAATGCCTATTCATTGTCAATGGGGTTAAAATTCCAGGAAAACCGGGAATTTTAGGGGGAAAAAAACATGTTTTGCGTTTGATATATGGGAAGAGTAGTTGTCCTAGATGATATGAATGGGTTGGTGGTGGAATTTTTGGAATCGGTTGAAAAATGTTGACGTAGTAACAGTTTGAATTGAGAATGGGTATTTCGGAATTCCTGGAATTTTGGTAGAAAAAAAACGGGATTTTTCTTACGGAAAAAAAATAAGAGCATTTGTTGTCCCAAATAAAGAGGAATGTTCTGAAGGTGGAATGGTCAAAAACGGTTGAAAAATGTGGACTTTGAAAACTCCAGGAAGAGGTGAAAATAAGGCTTTGAAAAACTGGAAATTCCTGGAATTGTTTTGAACTTGCGAAATGGTAGTTTGATTGTCCAAGGTGAGTGGAGTGTGTGGACGTTGGAACGGTTCTGATCGGGTGAGAAATGTGGGGTATGCAGTAGATTTTATAATGCCTATTCATTGTCAATGGGGTTAAAATTCCAGGAAAAGCGGGAATTTTAGGGAAAAAGAAAACTTGTTTTGCGTTTGATATATGGGAAGAGTAGTTGTCCTAGATGATATGAATGGGTTGGTGGTGGAATGTTTGGAATCGGTTGAAAAATGTTCACGTAGTAACAGTTCGAATTGAGAATGGGTATTTTGGAATTCCTGGAATTTTGGTAGAAAAAAAACGGGATTTTTCTTACGGAAAAAAAATAAGAGCATTTGTTGTCCCAAATAAAGAGGAATGTTCTGAAGGTGGAATGGTCAGAAGCGGTTGAAAAATACAGACTTTGAAAACTCTCCAGGAAGAGGTGAAAATAAGTATTTGAAAAACCGGAAATTCCTGGAATTGTTTTGAACTTGCAAAATGGTAGTTTGATTGTCCAAGGTGAGTGGAGTGTGTGGATTTTGGAACGCTTCTGATCGGGTGAGAAATGTGGGGTATGCAGTAGATTTTATAATGCCTATTCATTGTCAATGGGGTTCAAATTCCAGGAAAAGCGGGAATTTTAGGGGGAAAAAAAACATGTTTTGCGTTTGATATATGGGAAGAGTAGTTGTCCTAGATGGTATGAATGGGTTGGTGTTGGAATTTTTGGAATCGGTTGAAAAATGTTGACGTAGTAACAGTTTGAATTGAGAATGGGTATTTCGGAATTCCTGGAATTTTGGTAGAAAAAAAACGGGATTTTTCTTACGGAAAAAAAATAAGAGCATTTGCTGTCCCAAATAAAGAGGAATGTTCTGAAGGTGGAATGGTCAAAAACGGTTGAAAAATGTGGACTTTGAAAACTCTCCAGGAAGAGGTGAAAATAAGTATTTGAAAAACTGGAAATTCCTGGAATTGTTTTGAACTTGCGAAATGGTAGTTTGATTGTCCAAGGTGAGTGGAGTGTGTGGACGTTGGAACGGTTCTGATCGGATCACAAATGTGGGAGTTGTGCATGTTTGAAAATTGGCCCATTCATTTTCAAAGGGAAAAAATTACCCGGAAAACCGGGAATTCTGGGTAATCTGGGATATTTTTTAAAACATTTTTTTGAGAGCTTATGTTTCCCAGTCGAGCCGAACGTTTTGATACTCGAACGGTTCCGATCGGATGAAAACTGTGGGCTGTGTGTTCCGGCAAACCTTTGTGGCGGAAAAATAATAATATATTATTATAAACATATAATAATATATTATTATATGTCTATATAATATATAATTATATATATTTTTAATAATATATTATTATAAGTATAAAATAATATATTATTATTATATGCATTTAATAATATATTATTATATGTATATAATAATATATTATTATACTGTATGTTTATAATAATAATTATAATTTACTACTTTGCCCACTCAAAGCAAGCAGCAAATTTCTCATCTTTTGCTGCACATTAATGATAAGTCTATATTTTATTTATTTTATCATGGCGGGTGTATAAAAATTTTCATTTTTGTCATTTTTGCTTTAAAATCTTTGTCAATAAACTGCATTTTTAAGGATAAAATCCCCACAATGCAGTTTATAGTTGATATGAATATTTTAAAAGACTGGGAAAAATATATATTATTTGTGTACATTTTGATACATTTGTTAATGTGATAAGCTTATTTTGTCCAAAATTCATAGCAACTTAAAACATTTCCATAACGGTGAAAAACACAATGAAGTGTATTTTTTTAAAAATTTTTTACCGCTCATGAAAATAGGACTTTGTGTTTTTTTTAATTTGACACTGTTTAGAAAAAAGAAAGAAAAATACTTATTGAAATGTATTGGTTTTTTTTTCATTTAAAAACTGGACTTGTGGAAAGATACTGGCATTTAAAATGTTAATTACCCCGCCCAAATAAAATTTATGTTTAATTTACATTTCGGGGTTAAGTAGTATTATCCTAATGAATTAAATGTATTTCAATTTTATTTAGTTCAGTTCCATTACATTTGATTGAGTTTAATTTAAAAAAGTGGGATAAAACATTAATATATAATATTTTTACAGCTGTTAAAATTGTGACATAAGAAGATTAATCATTGTAAAATAGATAAAGAATATATTTTTTTAATGGCATTTTAATTAAATTCATAGCAATCGTAAATAATAAATTACATAATTTTTGTGATTGACAAAGTTTACAAAAAATTAAAAATACACAATATTAGTATTAGAATGTGACTTTGACTAGCATATTTCTATTTATTTTTTTGTTGCTACTTTTGATACATTTGTTAATGTGATAACTTACTTTAGCCAAAATTAATAACAACTTAAAACATTTCCATAACAGTGAAAAATACAATTAAGTATTTATTTATTTTTTAACGCTGAAGAAAATTGAACTTTATGTTTTATGTATTTTATTTTTTGACACTTATTGAAATGTATTTTGTAATTGTTTTTTTTCATTTAAAAACTGGACTTGTGGAAAGATACTGGCATTTAAAATGTTAATTAACCTGCCCAAATAAAATGTATGTTTAATTTACATTTCGGGGTTAAGTAGTATTATCCTAATGAATTAAATGTATTTCAATTTTATTTAGTTCAGTTCTATTACATTTGATTTAGTTTAATTTAAAAAAGTGGGATAAAACATTAATATATAATATTTTTACAACTGTTAAAATTGTGACATAAGAAGATTAATCATTAATCATTGTAAAATAGATAAAGAATATATTTTTTTAAATGGCATTTTAATCAAATTCATAGCAATCGTAAATAATAAATTACAAAATTTTTGTGATTGACAAAGTTTTCAAAAAATTTAAAATACACAATATTAGTATTAGAATGTGACTTTGACTAGCATATTTTTTTTTTTGTTGCTACTTTTGATACATTTGTTAATGTGATAACTTATTTTAGCCAAAATTAATAACAACTTAAAACATTTCCATAATGGTGAAAAATACAATTAAGTATGTATATATTTTTTTAACGCTGAAGAAAATTGAACTTTTTGTTTGATGTTTTTTATGTTTTTTATTTTTATTTGACACTTATTGAAATGTATTTTGTAATTGTTTTTTTTTCATTTAAAAACTGGACTTGTGGAAAGATACTGGCATTTAAAATGTTAATTAACCTGCCCAAATAAAATGTATGTTTAATTTACATTTCGGGATTAAGTAGTATTATCCTAATGAATTAAATGTATTTCAATTTTATTTAGTTCAGTTCCATTACATTTGATTTACTTTAATTTAAAAAAGTGGGATAAAACATTAATATATAATATTTTTACAGCTGTTAAAATTGTGACATAAGAAGATTAATCATTAATCATTGTAAAATAGATAAAGAATATATATTTTTTAATGGCATTTTAATTAAATTCATAGCAATCGTAAATAATAAATTACAACATTTTTGTAATTGACAGTTTTCAAAAAATTAAAAATACACAATATTAGTATTAGAATGTGACTTTGACTAGCATATTTCTATTTATTTTTTTGTTGCTACTTTTGATACATTTGTTAATGTGATAACTTACTTTAGCCAAAATTAATAACAACTTAAAACATTTCCATAACGGTGAAAAATACAATTAAGTGTTTTGTTTTTTTTAACGCTGAAGAAAATTGAACTTTTTGTTTGATGTTTTTTATGTTTTTTATTTTTATTTGACACTTATTGAAATGTATTTTGTAATTGTTTTTTTTCATTTAAAAACTGGACTTGTGGAAAGATACTGGCATTTGAAATGTTAATTAACCTGCCCAAATAAAATGTGTTTAATTTATATTTCGGGGTTAAGTAGTATTATCCTAATGAATTAAATGTATTTCAATTTTATTTAGTTCCGTTCTATTACATTTGATTAAGTTTAATTTAAAAAATGGTATAAAACATTAATATATAATATTTTTACAGCTGTTACAATTGTGCCATAAGAAGATTAATCATTAATCATTGTAAAATAGATACATATTTTTTTAAATGGCATTTTAATTAAATTCATAGTAATCATAAATAATAAATTACAACATTTTTGTGATTGACGAAGTTTACAAAAAATACAAATAAAATATTAGTATTAGAATGTGACTGACTAGCATATTTTTTTATTTTTTTTTGTTGTTGCTACTTTTGATACATTTGTTAATGTGATAACTTATTTTAGCCAAAATGAATAACAACTTAAAACATTTCCATAACGGTGAAAAATACAATTAAGTGTTTTTTGTTTTTTTAACGCTGAAGAAAATAGGACTTTTTGTTTGATGTTTTTATGTTTTTTTTAATTCGACACTGTTTGAAAAAACCCAAAAACTTATTGAAATGTATTTTGTAGGTTTTTTTTCATTTAAAAACTGAAGTTGTGGAAAGATACTGGCATTTAAAATGTTAATTAACACGCCCAAATAAAATGTATGTTTAAGTAGTATTATCCTAATTAATTACTTAAATGTATTACAATTTTATTTAGTTCAGTTCCAATACATTTGATTGAGTTTAATTTCAAAAAGTGGGATAAAACATTAATATGTAATATTTTTACTGCTGTTAAAATTGTGACATAAGAACAGTCATTGTAAAATAAATAATACATATACATATTTTAATGACATTTTAATTAAATTCATAGCAATAGTAAATAATAAACATTTTTGTGATTGACGAAGTTTACAAAAAATACAAATAAAATATTAGTATTAGAATGTGTCTTTGACTAGCATATTTCTATTTATTTTTTTGTTGCTACTTTTGATACATTTGTTAATGTGATAACTTATTTTAGCTAAAATTAATAACTTAAAACATTTCCATAACAGTGAAAAATACAATTAAGTGTATTTTATTTTTTTTAACGCTGAAGAAAATAGGACTTTGTGTTTGATGTTTTTTATGTTTTGTTTTTTTATTTTGACACTTATTGAAATGTATTTTGTAATTGTTTTTTTTTCATTCAAAAACTGGACTTGTGGAAAGATACTGGCATTTAAAATGTTAATTAACACGCCCAAATAAAATGTGTGTTTAAGTAGTATTATCCTAATTAATTACTTAAATGTATTACAATTTTATTTAGTTCAGTTCCAATACATTTGATTGAGTTTAATTTCAAAAAGTGGGATAAAACATTAATATATAATATTTTTTACAGCTGTTAAAATTGTGACATAAGAACAGTCATTGTAAAATAAACATATTTTAATGACATTTTAATTAAATTCATAACAGTAGTAATTTAATAAACATTTTTGTGATTGACGAAGTTGACAAAAAATAAAAAATATACACAATATTAGTATTAGAATGTGACTAGTATATTTATTTTATTTTTTTTGGCTGCTTTTGCTACATTTGTTAAGGCGATAACTTATTTTAGCTAAAATCACAACCTACAACATTTCCTTAACAGTGAAAAATACAATAAAGTGTCATTTTTAAAATATCAGAATCATCTTTATTGGCCAAGTATGTTTGAGTGTGCTCTTTGTTTAATGTCAACAATAAATATTAACCATAAGGAATATTTTTAAATAAGGCTAACAAATGTTGAACGGAGCAAACAGACGATGACGTGAGCATGAGTTAGTACTTTTACACACTTGACTTATTACTACAGATGTCCGATAATATCGGTCTGCCGATATTATCGGCCGATAAATGCGTTAAAATGTAATATCGGAAATTATCGGTATCGTTTTTTTTTATTATCAGTATCGTTTTTTTTAAAAAAAATTTAAAATTTTTTTTTTTAATCCACATAAAAAACATAAGATACACTTACAATTAGTGCACCAACCCAAAAAACCTCCCTCCCCCATTTACACTCATTCACACAAAAGGGTTGTTTCTTTCTGTTATTAATATTCTGGTTCCTACATTATATATCAATATATATCAATACAGTCTGCAAGGGATACAGTCCGTAAGCACACATGATTGTGCGTGCTGCTGGTCCACTAATAATACTAACCTTTAACAGTTAATTTTACAAATTTTCATTCATTACTAGTTTCTATGTAACTGTTTTTATATTGTTTTACTTTCTTTTTTATTCAAAAAATTGTTTTTAATTTATTTATCTTATTTTATTTGATTCATTTTTTAAAAAAGTACCTTATCTTCACCATACCTGGTTGTCCAAATTAGGCATAATAATGTGTTAATTCCACGACTGTATATATCGGTATCGGTTGATATCGGTATCGGTAATTAAAGAGTTGGACAATATCGGCATATCGGATATTGGCAAAAAGCCATTATCGGACATCCCTACTTATTACCTAACTTGTGTGTGTGTGTGTGTGTGTGTGTGTGTGTGTGTGTGTGTGCAGGAATCGGAGGGAGGTTTGTACGTGTGCATGAACACCTTCCTGGGCTTTGGACGAGAACACGTGGAGAGACATTACCGCAAAACGGGCCAGAGCGTTTACATGCACCTCAAGCGGCACGTGAAAGAAGTAAGTACGGACATAAAGAGTGTCATCAATACAATCCATGATTGATATTATTGAGAACTTCTGAAGAAACTACAGGCTGTAAAATTGAGAAATTGTACTTTTATTTTGTGCATCTATTTCCTGGATGTGACACGAAGAAGTGGAAAATGTTAGGATGGTCTCACTTGTCAGGTTATTTTGGGGAATATGGACACAAAGTCCAAAGTTATGCAGCGGAAAATATTCATGCCTCAAAATAGTACGACAAAGATTTAGTGCTGTCCAAATATTCAATTGTAAAAATGGGATTAATCGTGCTTTAAAATGGTAATTAAGCACAGTACTTAAACTTGGAAAAAAGACCTGGACTGTATATATGTATGTATATATGTACTGTATGTGTACATATGTTGTGTAAAAGGTAAATAAAAAGAGAATACAATGAATCCTTTTCAACTTATATTCAATTGAATAGACTGCAAAGACAACATATTTCATGTTCACACTAGAGAAACTTTGTTATTTTTTGCAAATAATCATGAACTTAGAATTTAATGGCAGCAACACATTGCAAAAAAGTTGTCACACGGGCATTTTTACCACTGTGTTACATGGCCTTTCCTTTTAACAACACTCAGTAAAGGTTTGGGAAGTGAGGAGACACATTTTTGAAGTGGAATTATTTCCCATTCTTGCTTGATGTACAGCTTAAGTTGTTCAACAGTCTCCCTTCTCATATTTTAGCCTTCATATTGCACCACACATTTTCAATGTCTGGACTACAGGCAGGCCAGTCTAGTACCCGCACTCTTTTACTA
>NC_084749.1:9650733-9655733 GCF_033978785.1 Entelurus aequoreus
CCTTTGACACAAAGCATCTACTTGCCACACCTGTGTCTCACCCTCCTTTGACACAAAGCATCTACTTGCCACACCTGTGTCTCACCCTCCTTTGACACAAAGCATCTACTTGCCACACCTGTGTCTCACCCTCCTTTGACACAAAGCATCTACTTGCCACACCTGTGTCTCACCCTCCTTTGACACAAAGCATCTACTTGCCACACCTGCCACACCTGTGTCTCACCCTCCTTTGACACAAAGCATCTACTTGCCACACCTGTCCACACCTGTGTCTCACCCTCCTTTGCTTCCTCTCTGCCGCAGAAAGCCAGCGGGGCCGCAGGGGGCGCCATCCCCCGCCGACGCAACGGGAAAGTCTTTCTGGGTGAGTCGTTGTGGGTGACTTGTTGTGGGTGAGTCTTTCTGGGTGACTTGTTGTGGGTGACTTCTTGTAAAATTGTTGTGGGTGACTTGTTGTGGGTGAGTCGTTGTGGGTGAGTCTTTCTGGGTGAGTTGTTGTGGGTGAGTCTTTCTGGGTGAATTGTTGTGGGTGACTTGTTGTTGGTGAGTTGTTGTGGGTGAGTCTTTCTGGGTGAGTTGTTGTGGGTGAGTCTTTCTGGGTGAATTGTTGTGGGTGACTTGTTGTTGGTGAGTTGTTGTGGGTGAGTCTTTCTGGGTGAATTGTTGTGGGTGACTTGTTGTGGGTGAGTCGTTGTGGGTGAGTCTTTCTGGGTGACTTGTTGTGGGTGACTTGTTGTTGGTGAGTTGTTGTGGGTGAGTCTTTCTGGGTGAGTTGTTGTGGGTGAGTCTTTCTGGGTGAATTGTTGTGGGTGACTTGTTGTTGGTGAGTTGTTGTGGGTGAGTCTTTCTGGGTGAGTTGTTGTGGGTGAGTCTTTCTGGGTGAGTTGTTGTGGGTGAGTCTTTGTGGGTGAGTCTTTCTGGGTGAGTTGTTGTGGGTGAGTCTTTCTGGGTGACTAGTTGTGGGTAAGTCTTTCTGGGTGAGTTGTTGTGGGTGAGTCTTTCTGGATGACTTGTTGTGGGTGAGTCTTTCTGGGTGACTTGTTGTGGGTAACTTGTTGTGGGTGAGTTGTTGTGGGTGACTTGTGGGTAACTTGTTGTGGGTGAGTCTTTCTGGGTGACTTGTTGTGGGTAACTTGTTGTGGGTGAGTCTTTCTGGGTGAGTTGTTGTGGGTGACTTGTTGTGGATGAGTCTTTCTGGGTGACTTGCTGTGGGTGACTTGTTGTGGGTGAATCTTTCTGGGTGAGTTGTTGTGGGTGAGTCTTTCTGGGTGAGTTGTTGTGGGTGAGTCTTTCTGGGTGACTTGTTGTGGGTGAGTCTTTCTGGGTGAGTTGTTGTGGGTGAGTCTTTCTGGGTGAGTTGTTGTGGGTGAGTCTTTCTGGGTGAGTCTTTCTGGGTGAGTTGTTGTGGGTGAGTCTTTCTGGGTGACTTGTTGTGGGTGACTTGTTGTGGGTGAGTCTTTCTGGGTGAGTCTTTCTGGGTGAGTTGTTGTGGGTGAGTCTTTCTGGGTGAGTTGTTGTGGGTGAGTTGTTGTGGGTAACTTGTTGTGGGTGAGTCTTTCTGGGTGACTTGTTGTGGGTGAGTCTTTCTGAGTGACTTGTTGTGGGTGAGTCTTTCTGGGTGACTTGTTGTGGGTGAGTCTTTCTGGGTGAGTTGTTGTGGGTGAGTTGTTGTGGGTGAGTTGTTGTGGGTGATTCTTTCTGGGTGAGTTGTTGTGGGTGAGTCTTTCTGGGTGAGTTGTGGGTGAGTCTTTCTGGGTGACTTGTTGTGGGTGACTTGTTGTGAGTGAGTCTTTCTGGGTGAGTCTTTCTGGGTGGGTTGTTGTGGGTGAGTCTTTCTGGGAGAGTTGTTGTGGGTGAGTCTTTCTGGGTGACTTGTTGTGGGTGACTTGTTGTGGGTAAATCTTTCTGGGTGAGTTGTTGTGGGTGAGTCTTTCTGGGTGAGTTGTTGTGGGTGACTTGTTGTGGGTGAATATTTCTGGGTGAGGTGTTGTGGGTGAGTCTTTCTGGGTGAGTTGTTATGGGTGACTTGTTGTGGGTCAGTTGTTTTGGGTGACTTGTTTTGGGTGACTTGTTGCGGGTGAGTTGTTGTGGGTGAGTTGTTGTGGGTGACATGTTGTGGGTGAATCTTTCTGGGTGAGTTGTTGTGGGTGAGTCTTTCTGGGTGAGTTGTTGTGGGTGAGTCTTTCTGGGTGAGATGTTGTGGGTGAGTCTTTCTGGGTGAGATGTTGTGGGTGAGTCTTTCTGGGTGAGTCTTTTTGGGTGAGTTGTTGTCGGTGAGTTGTGTGCGTTAGTCTTTCTGAGTGAGTTATGGGTGAGTCTTTCTGGGTGAGTTGTTGTGGGTAACTTGTTGTGGGTGAGTTGTTCTGGGTGAGTCTTTCTGGGTGAGTCTTTCTGGGTGAGTCTTTCTGGGTGAGTTGTTGTCGGTGAGTTGTGTGCGTGAGTCTTTCTGGGTGAGTTGTGGGTGAGTCTTTCTGGGTGAGTTGTTGTGGGTGAGTCTTTCTCTGTGACTTGTTGTGGGTGAGTCTTTCTGGGTGAGTTGTTGTGGGTAACTTGTTGTGGGTGAGTTGTTGTGGGCGACAATGTTGTGGGTGAGTCTTTCTGGGTGAGTTGTTGTGGGTGAGATGTTGTGGGTGAGTCTTTCGCTCCTATCAGTGAAACGCATTTATGTGGTTGACTAAGGTTGATGTGGTTGATTAAGGTGTATGTGGTTGACTAATCTTAATGTGGTTGACTAAGGTTTGTGTGGTTTACTAATGTTTATGGGGTTGACTAAGGTTTATGTGGTTGACTAATGTTGATGTGGTTGACTAATGTTAATGTGGTTGACTAAGGTTTATGTGGTTGACTAAGGTTTGTGTGGTTTACTAATGTTTATGTGGTTGACTAATGTTTATGTGGTTGACTAAGGTTGATGTGGTTGACTAATGTTAATGTGGTTGACTAAGGTTTGTGGGGTTTACTAATGTTTATGTGGTTGACTAAGGTTTATGTGGTTGACTAAGGTTGATGTGGTTGACTAATGTTTATGTGGTTGACTAAGGTTGATGTGGTTGACTAATGTTAATGTGGTTGACTAAGGTTGATGTGGTTGACTAATGTTTATGTGGTTTACTAAGGTTTATGTGGTTGACTAATGTTAATGTGGTTGACTAAGGTTTATGTGGTTTACTAATGTTTATGTGGTTGACTAAGGTTGATGTGGTTGACTAAGGTTTATGTGGTTTACTAAGGTTGATGTGGTTGACTAAGGTTTATGTGGTTGACTAATGTTAATGTGGTTGACTAATGTTAATGTGGTTGACTAATGTTTATGTGGGTGACTAAGGTGGATGTGGTTGACTAATGTTAATGTGGTTGACTAAGGTTTATGTGGTTTACTAAGGTTTATGTGGTTGACTAATGTTTATGTGGTTGACTAAGGTTGATGTGGTTGACTAATGTTTATGTGGTTTACTAAGGTTTATGTGGTTGACTAATGTTAATGTGGTTGACTAAGGTTTATGTGGTTTACTAATGTTTATGTGATTGACTAAGGTTGATGTGGTTGACTAAGGTTTATGTGGTTTACTAAGGTTGATGTGGTTGACTAAGGTTTATGTGGTTGACTAATGTTTATGTGGGTGACTAAGGTGGATGTGGTTGACTAATGTTAATGTGGTTGACTAAGGTTTATGTGGTTTACTAAGGTTTATGTGGTTGACTAATGTTAATGTGGTTGACTAAGGTTGATGTGATTGACTAAGGTTGATGTGGTTGACTAAGGTGGATGTGGTTGACTAAGGTTGATGTGGTTGACTAAGGTTGATGTGATTGACTAAGGTTGATGTGATTTAATAAGGTTGATGTGGTTGACTAATGTTAATGTGGTTGACTAAGGTTGATGTGGTTGACTAAGGTTGATGTGGTTGACTAAGGTTGATGTGGTTGACTAAGGTTGATGTGGTTGACTAAGGTTGATGTGGTTGACTAAGGTAACATGGAATAATAACTGTACCGTCCAGTCGTTCTATCTTCTTTTCTCACACGTCTAATGAGTCATTGCACTTTGGTGTGTTGTTGTAGCCAGGAAGTAGTCTTTGCCATTAAGTTGGATGTTTTGTTGATGTTTACAAAGTCAGACAATGGTCTCCTGGACTCAGGACCACTTTGAGGGTAAAACATTGTGATTTAAAGGAGTGGTCGATAGTAAAGGTGCACACACAAATCCATTCACATCCGATTCATCCTGATTCTTAATCGATTCATAATTGAAATTAATAAATAAATAATAAATATATATTTTAAAATTAAAAAATGTATTATATATATATATATATATATATATATATATATATATATATATATATATATATATATATATATATATATATATATATATATATATATATATATACATATATATATGTATATATATGTATATATGTATATATATATGTATATATATATATAATTAAAATAAAAAAATTGATAAATAAATAAAAATTAATAAGAGTCCCGATTCGGATGTGAATCGAATTTTTTGTGCAGTACATGTATCTGTCAAATAGGAAATACATTTCATAAGAAATAAAAAGTGAAAAAAATATGTATTTATTTTAATAATTAATCGATTAAGAATTGAAATAAATGAAAATCGCGATTCGGATTCGGATGCGAATCAAATTTGTATTGTTCGCCCCCAGCATGCAGCACATGTATTTTGTCTGCCCAATTGAAAATACATTTAGTAAAAAAAAAATTTAAAAAAAAAAAATAAAAAAAAATAAATAAAAAAAAAATATATATATATATATATATATATATATAATATATATATATATATATATATATATATATATATATATATATATATATATATATATATATATATATATATATATATATATATATATATATATATATATATATATGTGTGTGTGTGTAATTTATTTATCATTTTAAAAATTTAATTATGAATCGATTTAGAATCGGGATGAATAAGAATCCCGTTATATATA
>NC_084749.1:9660733-9700733 GCF_033978785.1 Entelurus aequoreus
AAAACAAAACCGATGCGTTACTGTATGCACAAATAGTGGAAGATGATGTCAATAAGTTGTCGTACGTTCATTTTGTTTCAATTATGTCAACAACCGCTTATGTCATTATATAAGACGTGTCTTCCACTGTATGTTCTTTTTTCCCTCTAAACAAATGTGATTCCTGATTTGCTTGTGTGTGTCTTTTGATGGTAAGCGCCAGGAAGTACGGCAGCCGTCGTGGTGTGAAATAACTCAGTCATGTCTGGATGTTTGTCCGTCAAACCAAAGTTCAAATCTTAATGTTGAAATCTTTGATTGTTGATTCGGCACTTTGACCTGAGAATTCTGCTTCCTCCTTTTTGAAGAGTTGGAGCTCAACCGGGATTTTAACGGCGAGGAGTACGAGTGCGAGGACGAGGCCAAGCTGGTTATTTTCCCAGACCACTTTGAGATCCCTTTGCCCAATATTGAGGAGTTACCTGCTCTGGTTAGTGACTTAGTTCTCTTTCCTGCAACTCTGGACTTAAAAGGGTTTTGCTGCTAAATTAATACATTTGGAATTACATGCAATTAATAGTCCTGGCTGTCACTTCAACACAGCATTGAGTGTGCGCACTATAAAGGTTCACTTTTTTCATGCTGAATTTATGGAACTGAATTTTGAACACTTTGAATTTTGTGAACCAAATTTTTTACATCAAATTATGCTGACAATTTTATTGAAAATAAATTTGTTAGCAAAATGCGTGTTTAAAAATTAAATGTTTTATAATATTTTTTATATGTATAATATATATATTATTATTATTATTATTTTTGTTTTTGTTTTTTTTAAACCTTTAGGGCTCCCCTCAAGTTTGGTCCTATCTCAGTCATAAAAAATATATATATATATATATATATATATATATATATATATATATATATATATATATATATATATATATATATATATAAAATTCAGTGTATGAAAATTCAGTGTTGAAAAAATTAACTGTAAAATATTCAGTTTATAAAAATTCAGTGTTTGAAAATTATGTGTTTTAAAATTCTGTGTTGAAAAATTGTCTAAAAATTCCATGTCAAAAAATTCCATGTTAAAAAATTCCATGTTAAAAAATTCAGTGTAAAAAAAATTCAGTGTTTAAAAATTAAATGTTGAATAATTCTGTGTTAAAAAAAATACTGTGTTGAAAAATGTAGTGCTTTAAATTTAATTTTATAAAAATTAAGTTAAAAAAAATTGTGTTTAAAAATTCAGTGTTTTATAATTAATTGTATAAAAAAATCAGTTTAAAACATGTGTTGAAAAATTCAGTGTTGAAAAAATCAGTATAAAAAAATTGTGTGTATATATAAAAAAAAAGTTTTCTTCTACAAAAAGGGCATGAAACAAACAAACACACAAATAAAATTAATATAAACTTATAATCGACGGATAGATCTGAAGATGATGTAAAAATTAAAGTGTTGAAATATTGACTCTAATAACACTATAGGCCAGTGGTTCTCAACCTTTTTTCAGTGATGTACCCCCTGTGAACATTTTTTTAATTTAAGTACCCCCTAATCAGAGCAAAGCATTTTTGGTTGAAAAAAAGAGATAAAGAAGTAAAATACAGCACTATGTCATCAGTTTCTGATTTATTAAATTGTATAACAGTGCAAAATATTGCTCATTTGTTGTGGTCTTTCTTGAACTATTTGGAAAAAAAGATATAAAAATAACTATAAACTTGTTGAAAAATAAACAAGTGATTCAATTATAAATAAAGATTTCTACACATAGAAGTAATCATCAACTTAAAGTGCCCTCTTTGGGGATTGTAATAGAGATCCATCTGGATTCATGAACTTAATTCTAAACATTTCTTCACAAAAAAAGAAATCTTCAACATCAATATTTATGGTACATGTCCACAAAAAATCTAGCTGTCAACACGGAATATGCATTGTTCCATTTCTTTTCACAGTTCTTTTTGACAGACATTTAAAAAAAATCTCACGTACCCCTTGGCATACCTTCAAGTACCCCCAGGGGTACACGTACTCCCATTTGAGAACCACTGCTATAGGCCATGCAGGCTGTTTTTTTGTTTTGTTTTTGTCATTGAAATTGAAAAAATAACAATGGATCAAACTCAATGTTGTTATGAATTATTGACCTATTTAAGGCTCCAATTACTTCACATCAAATATTACACTTTGAATTATTTATTTTGTGAAAATATTGCCAATTTTGTGTGTTTGCTATAAAAAAACAATGTTTACTTTGACAAAAAGGGCATAAAACAAACAAACAAAAAAATGTAAATTAATAAAAAGTCATAATTGACAGATAGATCTGAAGATGATCTAGAGCAGTGGTGTCAAACATACGGCCCCCGGGCCGGATCTGGCCAAAAGGGACAAGCGTTAGAAAATGGATGGATAAATATATATATATATATATATATATATATATATATATATATATATATATATATATATATATATATATATATATATATATATAATATATATATATATTATATAAATATATTTATTTATTTTTTTGGTAATTTTATTTTTATTTTTTTAATTTTTTTTATTTTTATTTTTTAAATTTTTGTAATTTTTTTTTTGTAATTTTTTTTTAAACCTTTAGAGCTCCCCTTTAAGTTTGGTCCTATCTCAGTCATTAAAAAAAAAAAAAAAAAAAATATATATATATATATATATATATATATATATATATATATATATATATATATATATATATATATATATATATATATATATAAAATTGCTTTTGTTTTTGTTTTTTTAAACCTTTAGGGCTCCCCTCAAGTTTGGTCCTATCTCAGTCATAAATATATATATATATATATATATATATATATATATATATATATATATATATATATATATATATATATATATATATATATATATGTATGTATGTGTGGGAAAAAAATCACAAGACTATTTCATCTCTACAGGCCTGTTTCATGAGGGATTTCCTCAATCCTCAGGAGATTTTAATGGAAGCATTCACATACCATGGTTTATATAGGGCACAGAGCGGGTGGGTACAGGCAGGCGTGGGGGCGTGGTGATTGACTCATGTGTTACCTAGGAGGTGTTTCCTTCTGTGACGGCATGCTGATACAATTTCGCTGCGCTTGTTGAGGGATGACAACTCTGGGCGGTATATGATAAACAGTTTCTCTTTTAAGCATAGGTTGCATCTTTTGTTACCACTGTTGTAAGGTGTGCTGGATGCAAGAATTTGCCATGTTATTGAGTATTCAACATTATTGTCTTTGAGATTCCAAATGTGTTTGCTGAGTTCTGTAGTGTTCCGGAGTCTTTTGCATCTTAAAGAAGCCTTGTGATTGTTCCATCTGGTTTTGAATTCTCCCTCAGTTAATCCTACGTATGTGTCGGATGTGTTAATGTCCTTGCGTATTACCTTTGCTTGGTAAACAACTGATGATTGTAAGCACCCCCCGTTGAGAGGGCAATCAGGTTTCTTGCGGCAGTTACAGCTTTTGTCGGTTTTGGAGTCGTTCTGCCTGGTGGTGGGCGGCTCCTTTTCAATTGCTTTATTGTGGTTTGAAATTATTTGCCGCATGTTGTTCATGCAGCTGTAGCTCAATTTAATGTTGTTCTTGTTGAATACTTTTCTTAGGGTGTTGCCTTTGGGGAAGTGTTTGTCGATCAGGGTGAGGAATTTGTGGCCAATATTAGTTGAGACGTTTTTGCTGTATGGGGGGTTGTACCAGATAATGTTGTTTCGTTTTCTGCTCCTTTTTGGTTGGTTTCCTGGCGTGGGTTCGTAGGTGAGGGTGAAGTTGTATCCGCATTCATCAAGTGCTTTTTGGTACGGGGGGGTTGCTTTGTCGAATTCAGCTTTGCTAGATGACAGCATCGATAGTCTTTTATTAATTCCGGTAGGTATTCTTTTCGTGGTGGTGGGTGGGTGGTTGCTGTCATGGTGCACGTATTGGAGTGTTGTGTTGGGTTTCGTGAATGGTCGGTAGCAAATCCCCCGTACCAAAAAGCACTTGATGAATGCGGATACAACTTCACCCTCACCTACGAACCCACGCCAGGAAACCAACCAAAAAGGAGCAGAAAACGAAACAACATTATCTGGTACAACCCCCCATACAGCAAAAACGTCTCAACTAATATTGGCCACAAATTCCTCACCCTGATCGACAAACACTTCCCCAAAGGCAACACCCTAAGAAAAGTATTCAACAAGAACAACATTAAATTGAGCTACAGCTGCATGAACAACATGCGGCAAATAATTTCAAACCACAATAAAGCAATTGAAAAGGAGCCGCCCACCACCAGGCAGAACGACTCCAAAACCGACAAAAGCTGTAACTGCCGCAAGAAACCTGATTGCCCTCTCAACGGGGGGTGCTTACAATCATCAGTTGTTTACCAAGCAAAGGTAATACGCAAGGACATTAACACATCCGACACATACGTAGGATTAACTGAGGGAGAATTCAAAACCAGATGGAACAATCACAAGGCTTCTTTAAGATGCAAAAGACTCCGGAACACTACAGAACTCAGCAAACACATTTGGAATCTCAAAGACAATAATGTTGAATACTCAATAACATGGCAAATTCTTGCATCCAGCACACCTTACAACAGTGGTAACAAAAGATGCAACCTATGCTTAAAAGAGAAACTGTTTATCATATACCGCCCAGAGTTGTCATCCCTCAACAAGCGCAGCGAAATTGTATCAGCATGCCGTCACAGAAGGAAACACCTCCTAGGTAACACATGAGTCAATCACCACGCCCCCACGCCTGCCTGTACCCACCCGCTCTGTGCCCTATATAAACCATGGTATGTGAATGCTTCCATTAAAATCTCCTGAGGATTGAGGAAATCCCTCATGAAACAGGCCTGTAGAGATGAAATAGTCTTGTGATTTTTTTCCCACACATACATATTACGCTCTACCACGGTATCGAGCACTATTTTTTGGATAATCTAATTAAGACATATATATATATATATATATATATATATATATATATATATATATATATATATATATATATATATATATATATATATATATATTATTGCTTTTGTTTTTGTTTTTTTAAACCTTTAGGGCTCCCCTCAAGTTTGGTCCTATCTCAGTCATAAATATATATATATATATATATATATATATATATATATATATATATATATATATATATATATATATATATATATATATATATATATATAAATTTATATATTATTATTATTATTTTTTTGGTTTTGTTTGTTTTTTGTTTTTTTTGTTTTGTTTTTGTTTTTTAAACCTTTAGGGCTCCCCTCAAGTTTGGTCCTATCTCAGTCATATATATATATATATATATATATATATATATATATATATATATATATATATATATATATATATATATATATATATATATATATATATATATATATATATATATATATATATATATATATATATATATATATTCAAGATAGGACCAAACTTGAGGGGAGCCTTAAAGGTTTAAAAAAAAAAATAAAAATACATATATTGTATTGGTTTTGAAAATGACAAATATCAAAATGGCCGCCGCATGTTTGGATGTATTTACTGTGCTTCCCTGAGTGGAGAAAGTTGTAGAGGAATGTGAGTAAAAGTGATCCTTCTAATTATTAGATTCTAATTATTAGAAGGAAGGTTGCTTAGCAACAAGCTATTATTTACTACTACAAGATGAACAATGCTTTACTACAGAGAGGAGGAGGAGGAGGAGGAGGACAACAAACACATTGTTGTGGAAGATGCTAACAAGATGGCTGCCTGTCCCGCAGGTGACCATCGCCTGTGATGCGGTGTTGAATGCAGCCTCTGCCTACAAGAAGCAGGAGCCTGAGACCTGGGAGGAAGACCTGCAGGTGTCCAGGCATGCCAGGACCCTCACACAGCTGGACAATGGAGTCCGCATCCCCCCCAGGTAGACCCAGGCACACGGCCTACTGTCTTCTTAGTCCTTCGCCATTTTTATTGATATTGTTTGATGGCCCAGCCACAACTCTAACTTTTATACACCATTTTACTGATATTGTTTGATGGCCCAGCCACAACTCTAACTTTTATACACCATTTTATTGATATTGTTTGATGGCCCAGCCACAACTCTAACTTTTATACACAATTTTACTGTCCAACACTTCAATATTTGACACATGCTAACTGTTAGCCTGCTAACGATAGGAGGCTAACTGTTAGCCTGCTAACGACAGCGTGCTAACTGTTTTAGCCAATTATATAGCCGTCCACCTCAGGGTCATATAACTTGGTACCTGGAACACATGCTTACTGTTAGCATGCTAACTGTTAGCTTGCTAACGATAGCATGCTAACTGTTAGCCTGCTAACGATAACGTGCTAACTGTTAGCCTGCTAACGATAGCATGCTAACTGTTTTAGCCAATTATACAGCCGTCCACCTCAGGGTCATATAACTTGAAACCTGAAAAACATATTTACTGTCAGCTAACGATAGCAGGCTAACTGTTAGCCTGCTAACGATATGACTTGGCACTTGACGCAGTCTGTTAGCATGCTAAGTTTTTTAGCCAATTTCGCAGCCGTACACCTCATTCATATGACTTGGTACATGACTCATGCTAACTTTTAGCATGCTAATGGTAGCATTCTAGTTTACTAACATTAGTATGCTAACTTTTTTTTAGCAAATTTTACATGCTTCATAGACATATGACTTGGTACTTGACGCAGTCTGTTAGCATGCTAACTTTTTTAGCCAATTTCGCAGCCAAACACCTCAGTCATATGACTTGGTTCTTGGAACACGCTAACTGTTATCATGCTAATATTGACATTCTAGTGTGCTAACATTAGCATGCTCACTTTTTTTTGGCCAATTTTGCAACTGCACATCTCAGAGTAATATAACTTGGTCCTTGATACATGTTAACTTTTTTAGTTAACTTTACATGCGTATGCTTCATATACATATGACTTGGTACTTGACGCAGTCTGTTAGCATGCTAACTTTTTTAGCCAATTTCGCAGCCAAACACCTCAGTCATATGACTTGGTACTTGGAACATGCCAACTGTTATCATGCTAATATTGACATTCTAGTGTGCTAACATTAGCATGCTAACTTTTCATTTTTTGCCAATTTTGCAACTGCACATCTCAGAGTAATATAACTTGGTCCTTGATACATGCTAACTTTTTTTTTTAAGCTAATTTTACATGCGTATGCTTCAAAGACATGACTTGGTACTTGACGCAGTCTGTTAGCATGCTAACTTTTTTAGCCAATTTCGCAGCCAAACACCTCAGTCATATGACTTGGTACATGACCCATGCTAACTGTTAGCATGCTAATGGTAGCATTTTAGTTTACTAACATTAGTATGCTAACTTTTTTAGCCAATTTCACAGCCGAACACCTCAGTCTTATGACTTGGTACTTGGAACACGCTAACTGTTAGCATGCTAATATTGAAATTCTAGTGTGCTAACATTAGCATGCTAACTTTTTTATGCCAATTTTGCAACTGAACATCTCAGAGTAATATAACTTGGTCCTTGATACATGCTTTGCAGCCTCACTTGCAATGCGCTCGGCAGCCTAGTAGGGGGCGCCAAAGCATGACCAGTTCTTTGAAATAGTAGACCAAATCAAACTGCATGAATATTGTAAAGACTGATATTAATCATAAGTTCATAACTGTGTGTGACAGCGGCTGGAAGTGTGACAAGTGTGAGATGAGAGACAATCTGTGGCTCAACCTGACGGACGGCACCGTGCTGTGCGGCAAGTGGTTCTTTGACGGCAGCGGCGGGAACGGCCACGCTCTGGACCACTACAAGGAGACCAAGTACCCACTGGCCGTGAAACTGGACACCATCACCCCGGATGGAGCAGGTCTGGTATCGTCCCACTCTCCTTTCACAGCGTCTGCTCTTGTGCAGCTAGAACTGATTTCTAAGGTTATGTACATTGATGTGAAATATGGCAAAATACATTACTTTGTAATGCTCATTTTCTGTTCAAAAGTGCTACAATCTTCACATTTCCACCGTTTCAAACTGTTCTAAAGTCAAAATAATGCTATAACCTGATAGCGGTAGCGAACCAAGATGCTAACAGTTAGCATTTTAGCAAATTTTTGCAGATATACACCTCAAAGTCTAATATTTAGTTTGTTTTACGCATGCTAACTATTACCACGCTAATGTTAGCTTATTAGCTTTTTCGCACATTTTGCAGGTGTACACATTCAAGTCTAATATATTATTTCACACATGCTAACTGTTGGCATGCGAATGTTAGCATGTTACTTATTTAGCAAATTTGACATATTAGCAGATCTACAACTCCGAGCCTAATATTCTATTTAATGCATGTTAAGGGTTAGAATGTTAGCTTTTTTAGCAAATTTGCAGATATACACCTCCGTCTAATTTTTTTATTACGCATGCTAGCTGTTAGCATGCTAATATTAGAATGTTAATTTTTTTAGCAAATTTTGCAGATATACACTTCAGAGTCTAATATTTTATATTACGCATGCTAAATGTTAGCATGCTAATATTAGTATATTCTTCTTTTTTTAGCTAATTTTGCAGATATACACCTCAGTCTAATATTTTATATTGTGGATGCAAACTGTTAGCATGCTAATATTAGTATGTTCACTTTTTTAGGTACTTTTGCAAATATACATCTCAGGGTCTAATATTTTATATTATGCATGCTAATTGTTAGCAAGCTAATATTATTATGTTAATTTTTTAGCTCATTTTGCTAATATTAGTATGTTGTTGTTTTTTTAGCAAATTTTGCAGATATACACCTCCAGAGTCCAATATCTTATATTACGCATGCTAACTGTTAGCAAGCTAATATTAGCATGTTAATTTTTTTAGCAAATTTTGCAGATATACACCTCCAGAGTCTTAATATTTTATATTATGCATGCTAACTGTTAGCATGCTAACATTAGTATGTTTGTTTTTTTAGTTAATTTTGCAAATATACACCTCAGTCTAATATTTTATATTACGCATGCTAACTGTTAGCATGCTTATATTAGTATGTTAATTTTCTAGCAATTTTGCTAATATTAGTATGTTGGTTTTTTTTTAGCAAATTTTGCAGATATACACCTCAGTCTAATATTTTATATTACGCATGCTAACTGTTAGCATGCTAATATTAGTATGTTGTTTTATTTAGCAAATTTTGCAGATATACACCTAAGTCTAATATTTTATATTACGCAAGCTAACTGTTAGCATGCTAATATTAGTATGTTGTTTTATTTAGCAAATTTTGCAGATATACACCTCAGTCTAATATTTTATATTACGCATGCTAACTGTTAGCATGCTACTATTAGTATGTTTATTTTTTTTAGCTCATTTTGCTAATATTAGTATGTTTATTTTTTTAGCAAATTTTGCAGATATACACCCAAGAGTCTAATATTTTATATTAGCATGCTACCTGATAGCATGCTAATATTAGTATGTTCATTTTTTTCAGCTAATTTTGCAAATATACACCTCAGAGTCTTATATTTTATATTACGCATGCTAACTGTTAGCATGCTATTATTAGTATGTTAATTTTTTAGCTCATTTTGCAAATATACACCTCAGTGTCTAATATTTTGTAAATTCTAAAATGTTGTTATACATGCAAGCTGATTATTAGCATGCTAATGTCAGCATGTTATATTTTTAGCTAATTTCGCAGGTTTACACCTCAGAGTCTAATATTTTTTGTCACGCATGATAACTGTTACTATTCTAATTTTAGCATGTTGGGTTTTTAGCTCATTTTGCCGGTATACACCTCAGAGTCTAATATTTTGTTATTTCACGCAAGCTGAGTGTTAGCATGCTAATGTCAGCATGATATACTTTTAGGTAATTTCGCAGATTTACACCTCGGAGTCTAATATTTTTTGTCATTTATGCTAAATTAGTATTCTAATTTTAGCACATTAGGTTTTTAGCTAATTTTGCGGGTATACACCTCAAAGTCTAATATATTTCACGCATGCTAACTGTTAGCATGCTAATATTAGTATGTACATTTTTTTAGCTAATTTTGCAGAGTCTAATATTTTATTTTACGCATGCTAACTTTTTGCATGTGCATTTTTTTTAGCTAATTTTGCAGGTATACAGCTCAGAGTCTATTTTTTTTATTATTTCACGCATGCTGACTGTTAGCATGCTAATGTTAGCATGTAATTTTTTTGGCCCATTTTGCAGGTATAAACCTCAAAGTCTAATATTTTGTTATTTCACGCATGCTAACTGTTAGCATGCTAATATTGGTATGTAGCTAATTTTGCAAATGTACACCTTGGAGTCTAATATTTTATTTTACGTGTGTTAACTGTTTGCATGTGCATGTTAGCTTTTTAGCAAATTTTCCAGTCTAATATTTTTTGTCACGCATGTCAACTGTTAGCATTCTAATTTTAGCATGTTCGTTTTTTAGCTTATTTTCCAGGTATACGTCAAAGAGTTGTGTATTTTCTTGACATTATCTGGCTAGCATGCTAACTGTTAGCATTTCAGTTCAGCCCAGGCAGTTTATACGGCCATAGGACTTTTGGTTGGCGTGGACAGGAAATGAAATCTGACTCTTTGTTGGTGTTTTTTGAAGCTTCAGTTTGGGATAATTTTTCAGTTTTTCTGTGTTTTCAGATGTTTATTCCTTCGAGGAGGAGGAGGCGGTGTTGGATCCGCACATGTCGCAGCACTTGTCCCACTATGGAATAGACATGCTCCACATGCAGAAGAGAGTGAGTGGCTTTTCTCGGCTCAAACACTTGGCGGGCAAACAGGCGCATTCGTAGCAGACTGTCAGCGGGAATATTAAACTGCCACACCTTTGGGCTGTTAGTTTTTTTGTTGTTAATTTAGCAGGTATACACCTGGAAGTCTATATTTTGTTATTTCACGCATGCTAATGTTAGCATGTTAACTTTTTTGCACATTATGCATGTATGAAGTTCAGAATCAAATATTTTGCTAATTATTAGCATGCTAATGTTAGGCACGTTAGTTTTTTTGTCAATATTTTTTATAACACATGCTAACTGTTAGCATGTTAGCTTTTTAGCTAATTTTGCAGGTATACGCCTCAGAGTGAAATGTTTTATTTTACGCATGCTGACTGTTAGCATAATAGGGTTGTTGTTTTTTTTAGCAAATTTTGCACGTTTACGCCCGGAAGTCCAATATTTCGGTATTTCACACATGCTGAGAAAAAAGTTATTTTACAAAAGTTGTTTGGAAATATTATAGGAAAAATGTTTTTTAAAAGAAAGATTTTCATTTTTTAAAGTAAAAAATATACCATTTTACATGATTAAAGTCAAATGTATTATGAAAAAGTTTTTTATTTTTTTTAAAACGCAATATTGTGACAAAAAAGTTACTCAACAAAAAATGTGTAGAAATATTTTAGGAAAAAATATTTTTAAAGAAAGGTTAAATTTTTTTAAAGAAAAAATATGGCATTTTAAAGGATTAAAGTCAAATTTATTGTGAAAATGGTTTTTGTTTTTTTTAGCTAATTCTGCAGGTTTACGCCCGGAAGTCCAATATTTCGTTATTTCACACATGCTAACTGTGACCGTATTAGGTTTTTTTAGCAAATGTTGCACCTAACTGTTAGCATGCTAATGTTAGGCATGTTAGTTTTTTAATGAATATTTTCTTAACACATGCTAACTGTTAGCATGTTAGTTTTTCAGCAAATTTTGCAGGTATACACCTCAGAGTAAAATGTTTTGTTATTTCACGCATGCTGACTGTTAGCATGCTAATATTAGCAGGTTAGCTTTTTGCTAATTTTGCAGGTATACACCTCAGAGTAAAATGTTTTGTTATTTCACGCATACTGACTGTTAGCATGCTAATATTAGCATGTTAGCTTTTTTGCTAATTTGGCACTAATACACCTCAGAGTCAAAATATTTTGGTATTTCACACATGCTAACAGTTAGCATTGTGTGTGTGTGCATATATATGTCTGTATATATATATATATATATATATATATATATATATATATATATATATATATATATATATATATATATATATATATACATATATATATATATACATATATATATATATATATATATATATATATATACGTATATATATATACATATATATATACATATATATATGTATATATATACATATATATATGTATATATATATATATATATATATACATATATATACATATATATATATATATATATATATATATATATATTAATCACGTAAAATGGTATATTTTGTACTTTAAAAAATGAAAATCTTTCTTTTAAAAAACATTTTTTCTATAATATTTCTAAACAACTTTTGTAAAATAACTTTTTTCTCACATGATTGTGTTTTTCTAAAAATAATTTAAAAAAAAAATCACAATACTTTTGACTTTAATGCTGTAAAAGGGCAAATGTTTTTAATCTAAAAAATGTAAACTTTTTCTTTTTAAATGTTTTCCTAAAATATTTCTACACAATTTTTGTCAAATAACTTTCTCCTCACAATATTGTGTTTTTCTAAATAAAATTACAAAAAATTCACAATACAATTGACTTTAATCCTGTAGAATGGCCTATTTTTTTCTTAAAAAAATTAAAACCTTTCTTTTAATATATTTTTCCAAAATGTTTTCGACACAATTTTTGTAAAAATAACTATATATATATATATATATATATATATATATATATATATATATATATATATATATATATATATATATATATATATATATATATATATATATATATATATATATATATATATATATATATATATATATATATTATTTTTTTTTTTTTTACAAATGTTTAACATTTTCTAAGAAATCAATATTTGGAAATTATGAATCGATTCAGAGTTTTGCAGATTTCGCCCTCCCCGCTCAAAACTAGAGACGTCTATGAACTGTTTGGGGAATGTTTTAGTGGTACTTAAGTGTGTGTGTCCCTGTGTGTCCACAAGACAGAGAACGGCCAGCACACAGACAACAACACCCGGCCGAGGGTCAGCGAGTGGGAGGTGATCCAGGAGTCGGGCATGAAACTGAAGGTGGTGTACGGGTCAGGTTACACGGGCATGAAGAACCTGGGCAACAGCTGCTACCTCAGCACCGTCATGCAGGTCCTCTTCAGCATCCCCCACTTCCAGAGGACGTGAGTATTGTGCCTCCACCAATCACAGCACTGGTCCCGCCCACCACCTCTTTCATGCAATAACATGCTTTTTACCTCAAACCTTTCAGTTTTACTACCATTGAATGTGTCACCTTAGCACACTTTGTCTCTACGGAAGTCACTTTTTTAGCAAAATTGTGAGGAAAAGTTGTCCTATAAGAATTTTTACAAATATTCTGAGATTTATTTATTTATTTTACAAGACAAAATTATGTAATTTGACAAGATTCAAGTAAAATGGTTTGTGAAAAAGTCTTTTTTTTTTTCTCAGAAAAAAATGCCATTTTACAGGATTAAAGTCAAAAGTATTGTGAAATTTTTCTAAATTATTTTTTAGAAAAACACAATCTTCTGAGAAAAAAGTTATTTTTCAAAAATTGTGTAGAAAAATGTAAAGAAAAATATTTTGAAAGAAAGGTTTTAATTTTTTAAAGAAAACATATGCCATTTTACAGGATTAAAGTCAATTGTATTGTGAATTGTTTTCATTTTGTTTAGAAAAACGCAATATTGTGAGGAAAAATTTATTTGACAAAAATTGTGTAGAAATATTTTAGGAAAAAATATTTAAGGCAAGGCAAGGCAAGGCAACTTTATTTGTATAGCGCTTTTCATACACAAGGCAGACTCAAAGTGCTTCACAGACAACAAAGTGAAATGAAAGAAAATAAAAGCAAAATTAAAATGCAGACAATAAAAATAAAAACAGTGCAGACGTTAAAAGTTAAAAGATTAAAAGATTTAGCTGAAAGCTAAGGTGAACATAAAAGTCTTCAGTCTAGTTTTAAAAGTAGTGAGAGTTGGGGAGAGTCTGACATCTTCAGGAAGTTTATTCCAGCTATGTGTTGCATAGTGACTGAATGATGATCTCCCTTGATTTGAGTTTACTCTGGGAACCGCTAACAGATTGGTCTCAGAAGATCTTAGTGATCTAGAGGGCGTATATAGTGGGAGCATATCAGTGATATACTTGGGCCCTAGACCATGTAGTGATTTATATGTGAGCAGGAGGATTTTGAAATCTATTCTCTGATGTACAGGGAGCCAATGTAAGGATTTAAGAATTGGTGTAATGTGCTCACATTTTTTGGTCTTTGTTAGAACTCTAGCAGCAGCGTTCTGAACAAGCTGTAGCTGCCTGACAGTTTTTTTGGGAAGACCTGCAAGGAGACCATTACAATAGTCTAGCCTACTGGTAATAAAGGCATGTACAAGTTTTTCTAAGTCTTGAGCTGACATGAGCCCTCTAAGTCTTTTTACATTTTTGAGGTGATAGTAGGCCGATTTTGTTACTGATTTGATGTGACTGTCGAAATGTAAATCAGAATCTAAAATAACCCCAAGATTTCTGGCTTTATTTGAGGTTTTCAGGGACAGTGATTGAAGGTGTTGGATGACTTTAAACCTTTCTTTTTTAGCACCAAAAACAATTATCTCAGTTTTATCTTCATTTAGTTGTAGGAAATTTTGGCACATCCAGTGTTTGACTTGCTCAATGCACTGGCACAGAAGATCTATGGGGCGATAGTCATTTGGTGATAGCGCTACATAGATTTGGGTGTCATCGGCATAGCAATGATGGTCAATGTTATTATTTTGCATGATTTGTCCTAGTGGGAGCATATAGATGTTAAATAAAGTCGGCCCCAAGATTGAACCTTGGGGGACTCCACACGTTACGTTGGTTGGTTCTGATACAAAGTCACCAATGGAAACAAAATAGTTCCTATCTTGTAGATATGACTTGAACCAGCTTAAAACTGTGCCTGAGATCCCCACCCAGTTTTCCAACCTGTCCAAAAGTATTGAGTGGTCGACAGTGTCAAATGCAGCACTGAGGTCCAAAAGCATTAATACTGAAGTTTTGCCAGAGTCTGTGTTTAGACGGATGTCATTTATAACTTTAAGAAGGGCCGTCTCTGTGCTATGAAGAGGTCGAAATCCTGACTGGAAGTTGTTGTGGCAGCCAGTAGAAGCCAAGAAGTGATTTAGTTGTTGGAGGACAACTTTCTCAATTATTTTACTTATGAATGGTAGATTTGAAATTGGTCTGTAGTTGTTGATAACAGAGGCATCTAGGCTCTGCTTTTTTAGAAGAGGTTTAATGACTGCAGTTTTGAAAGCCTTCGGGAAATTGCCCGATTTAATAGAATTATTAACTATTTGCAAGATGTCTGTTGATAGGCAGTCAAAAACATTCTTAAAGAAGTTGGTAGGTAAAACATCAAGGCAGCAGGTGGATGACTTTAGAGCTGTCACCGTTTCCACTAGAGTTTTAGAGTCTATGGCATTAAAGCTTGCCATCATTGCTGTGTTACTTTTGCCTAAATGGGGTGGTGATCCAACTTTTTTACTTGAGATATTGATGGTGCGTCTGATGCCTTCAATTTTATCAGTATAAAAGAATGCAAAGTCATTGCATTTCTGCGTGGAATGGAGTTCGGCTGGTATTTGTGTTGGGGGTTTAGTTAAAAAGAAAAGGTTTACATTTTTTAGATTAAAAACATTTGCCTTTTTACAGCATTGAAGTAAAAATGTTTATCTTTATGTCAGCGTGTGTAATGTGTATTTTCATCTTTATGTCAGCGTGTGTAACGTGTATTTTCATCTTTATGTCAGCGTGTGTAACGTGTATTTTCATCTTTATGTCAGCGTGTGTAACGTGTATTTTCATCTTTATGTCAGCGTGTGTAACGTGTATTTTCATCTTTATGTCAGCGTGTGTAACGTGTATTTTTATCTTTATGTCAGCGTGTGTAACGTGTATTTTCCTCTTTATGTCAGCGTGTGTAACGTGTATTTTTATCTTTATGTCAGCGTGTGTAACGTGTATTTTCATCTTTATGTCAGCGTATGTAACGTGTATTTTCATCTTTAAGTCAGCGTGTGTAACGTGTATTTTCATCTTTAGGTATGTCGGGAACCTTCAGAGGATTTTTGACTATTCACCCCTTGACCCCACGCAGGATTTTGCCACTCAAATGTAAGTCTTATATAACATGTTTAGAAATGTACATGTTAATAACATACATGTTTATAAATGTAAATGTTATATAACATACATGTTTATAGATGTAAATGTTATATAACATACATGTTTATAGATGTAAATGTTATAAAACATACATGTTTCTAAATGTAAATGTTATATAACTTGCATGTTTATAAATGTAAATGTTATATAACATACATGTTTATAGATGTAAATGTTATAAAACATACATGTTTCTAAATGTAAATGTTATATAACTTGCATGTTTATAAATGTAAATGTTATATAACATACATGTTTATACATGTAAATGTTATATAATTTGCATGTTTATAAATTTAAATGTTATATAACATGCATGTTTATGAATGTAAATGCTATAGTTAGTTAACGTCCTATTTTCCTTTGCCACTCAAATGTAAGTCTTATACAACATGTTTATAAATGTACATGTTAATAACATACATGTTTATAAATGTAAATGTTATATAACATACATGTTTATAGATGTAAATGTTATAAAACATACATGTTTATAAATGTAAATGTTATATAACATACATGTTTATAGATGTAAATGTTATAAAACATACATGTTTCTAAATGTAAATGTTATATAACTTGCATGTTTATAAATGTAAATGTTATATAACATACATGTTTATAAATGTAAATGTTATAAAACATACATGTTTATTAATGTAAATGTTATAAAACATACATGTTTATAAATGTAAATGTTATATAACATACATGTTTATGAATGTAAATGTTATATAACATACATGTTTATACATGTAAATGTTATATAATTGGCATGTTTATAAATTTAAATTTTATATAACATGCATGTTTATGAATGTAAATGTTATAGTTAGTTAACGTCCTATTTTCATCTTTGCTTAGTTGAACAGGGCTAAACTTAGTTAATGTCCTTTTTTCGTCTTTGCTTAACTAAACAGGGCTGAACTTAGTTAACTTCCTATTTTCATCTTTGCTTGGTTTCACAGGGCCAAACTTAGTTAACGTCTTTTTTCATCTTTGCGTGGTTGAACAGGACTAAACTTAGTTAACGCCCTATTTTCATCTTCGCTTGGTTGAACAGGGCCAAACTGGGTCACGGGCTCCTCTCAGGCCAGTACTCCAAGCCGCCCGTGAAATGTGAGCTGATTGAACAGGTGATGAAAGAAGAATACAAGGTATCAAACTGCGCCCAAACCTCAGCAGCATGTCACTAAACTCAACACTCAACACTAAATACCAAACACTAAAGACCAAAGACCAAAGACTAAAGACTTAAGACTACAGACTAAAATACGTAAGACTTTTGATTGATTGATTGAAACTTGTATTAGTAGATTGCACAGTTCAGTACATATTCCGTACAATTGACCGCTAAATGGTAACACCCGAATAAGTTTTTCAACTTGTTTAAGTCGGGGTCCACGTAAATCAATTCATGGTATACTAAACACTAAAGACTACTTTAGTGTTTAGCCTTTAGTGTTTAGTGTTTAGTCTTAAGTCTTAAGACCAAAGACCTAAGACTTAAGTCTGATTTAAGACTTAAGACTAAAGACTAAAGTCTGACTCAAGACTACTGACTACAAACTTAAGTTTTAAGACTAAACCCTAAACAATGAATACTAAAGACTAATCACTAAATACTAAATAATAGACTAATGATTAAAGACTAAACACTACAGACTACATACTGAAGACTAAATACTACAGACTAAAAACTAAAAGACTTAATGACTAAAATACAAGACTAAATACTTAAGTTTTAAGACTAAACACTGAATTCTACAGACTAAATACTACTGACTACTGACTACAGACTACAGACTAGAGACTACTGACTAAAAACTAAAAGACTTAATGACTAAAATACAAGACTAAATAATTAAGTTTTAAGACTAAACACTGAATACTAAAGACTACAGACTGCAGACTACAGACTAAAAGACTAAAATACTTAAGTTTTAAGACTATACACTAAAGACTAATCACTACAGACTTCAGACTAATCACTACAGACTAAACACTAAACACTGCAGACTAAACACTTGCATGGATGTTTTTAAAGCGACACGTCTTAATTCACGTTTTGGGAACACAACTTTTGTAAAGTTTGGTTTTAGAATGTTCTGGCACCTCCCTGCTCATGCTGTGAAAATAGCTGTCTCACGTCCACGTCCTTGCTTCCATGTCCTACGTGTCCTCTCTGCCAAGTCCTCTTTTTACTCCTGTGTCCCTTTCTAACCAGCCCTCCTCGATTTCTCCTCCAACACTTAGTTCCTAGCTCTTCTAGTTCCTCCAGTTGAGACTTGGTGGTCTACATTGCAGTCTCCAATCAGGCCTTTGTGGCCCCATTTCCCTTTTTAATATTGTTTCATTGTTATTACCAGGCTCCTGAAGGGCCCCGCCCTCAACATAACACCGTGATCAGAAATCCCTCAACATTTCGGGGTTTATGTCTTACTTGGTAATGTTCTTCATTCAGGCAGGGGTGTCCAAACTGTTTCCACTGAGGACCCCACACTCAACATTCATCAAAGAATTTTGAAATTCTTCATTTTTAAAATCAACACATTTTTCTTTTTACTTTTTTAACTGTTAGAGTTTCGCTCAAGTTTGGTCCCCGGGGACCCGGAATGGTTTGTCATAAACATGTTCAAAGTGCACTAAGTATAAATTATTATTTTTTGAATGCTTGATTTTCTTAATCAACTTAAGATCTATCTGTCCATATAAAGTTAACATTTAATGTTTCTAAATGCTTTATTCCCTTTTTGAATGTTAAAGCAAAACACTGTTTTTTTTTATAGCAAACACACAAAATATGCAATATTTTCCCCCAAAATATTTCAAAGTGTAAAATTTGATATGAAGTAATTGGAGCCTAATTAGGTCAATAACTCATAACAGTGATTTTGGTTCATTATTATTTTTAAGCAAAGGCAGTAAACAAAAATCCCACACAAATGTTCAGGGATTCAACTTATAAAAGTGTTTAAAATAAATCATATAAATGTTTTGTTTTTTAATTTCAACGCCTATATCTCTGTCAACTTCAGATTGATCTATCAGTTATAATTTTTTAAAGTATATTTTTATGTTGTTTTTGTTTGTTTGTTTCTTGAATGCCATTTTACTCAAAGAAAATGTTTTTTTTTATGGCAAACACACAATATTTCACCGCCAAAAATGTGTACAATTTGATGTGAAATAATTGGAGCCTTAATTATGTAAATAATTCATAACAACATTGATTTTGATTCAGTATTATTTTTTAAGCAATGACAGTTTTCAAAAAAATCCCACTAAAAGGACCCGACTCATAAAAATAAGTCATACATTATTTTATTTTATTTTTCTTTCACTTTCAACAGTTAAATCTGTAGATCAACCTTGGATCTATCCATCGATTATGAGTTTTTATTCATTTTTATGTTTTTGGTTGGTTTTATGCCCTTTTTGTCATAGAAAACTTAGGTTTTTTTAATGGAAAAAACTCAAAATATGCAATATTTCCCCCCAAAATATTCCAAAGTGTAATATTTGATGTGAAGTAATGGAGCCTTAATTAGGTCAATAATTCATAACATTGATTTTGATTCATTATTATGTTTTAAGCAATGACAGTTTGAAAAAAAAACCAACAACCCTAAAATTCTCAGGGATCCAAAAGATTTTAAGTTTTTATTCATTTTTACGTTTTTGGTTTGTTTTATGCCCTTTTTGTCCAAGAAAACTAGTTTTTTTTATAGCAAACACACAAAATATGCAATATTTCCCCCAAAAAATATGTCAAAGTGTAATATTTGATGTGAAGTCATTTTTTATGTGGTCCACCATATCATTTAATTGTGGTCCGCCACATCATTCCAATGTAGCCTGCCACATCATTTTATGTGGTCCACCAAATCATTCCAACGTTGCCTGCCACAATTTTTTCTGTGGTCCACCAAATCATTCTAACGTGGCCTGTCACATCATTCTAATGTGGACTGCCACATCATTCCAATGTGGACTGCCACGTCATTCCAATGTGGACTGCCACGTCATTTTATGTGGTCCACCAAATCAGTCTAACGTGACCTGCCACATCATTCTAATGTGACTTGCCACATCATTCCAATGTGGACTGCCACATCATTTTATGTGGTCCACCAAATCAGTCTAACGTGACCTGCCACATCATTCTAATGTGACTTGCCACATCATTCCAATGTGGACTGCCACATCATTTTATGTGGTCCACCAAATCATTCTAATGTGGCCTGCCACATCATTCCAATGTGGTCTGCCACATCATTTTATGTGGTCTACCAAATCATTCCAATGTGGTCTGCCACATCATTTTATATGGTCCACCACATCATTTTATATGGTCCACCACATCATTTTAGATGGTCCACCAAATCCTTCTAATGTGGTCTGCCACATCATTTTATGTGGTCTACTAAATCATTCTAATGTGGCCTGCCACATCATTCCAATGTGGACTTCCACATCATTTTATATGGTCCACCTCATCATTTTATTGTGGTCCACCACATCATTCTAATGTGGACTGCTACATCATTTTATGTGGTCCGCCACATCATTCTATGCCCTGCCATTTCATTTTATGTGGTCTGCCACATTATTTTATGGCCTGCTATTTCATTTTATTGTGGTCCTCCACATCATTTTAGCTGGTCCTCCACGTCATTTTATTGTGGTCCACCACATCATCCTAATGTGGACTGCTACATAATTTTATGTGATCCACCACATCATTTTATGGCCTGCCATTTAATTTTACGTGGTCTGCCACATTATTTTATGTGGTCTGCCACATAATTTTATATGGTCCACCTCATCATTTTATGTGGTCCACCACATCATTCTAATGTGGACTGCTACATAATTTTATGTGATCCACCACATCCTTTTATGGCCTGCCATTTAATTTTATGTGGTCTGCCACATTATTTTATGTGGTCTGCCACATTATTTTATGTGGTCTGCCACATCATTTTATATGGTCCACCTCATCATTTTATGTGGTCCACCACATCATTCTAATGTGGACTGCTACATAATTTTATGTGATCCACCACATCATTTTATGGCCTGCCATTTAATTTTATGTGGTCTGCCACATTATTTTATGTGGTCTGCCACATTATTTTATGTGGTCTGCCACATCATTTTATATGGTCCACCTCATCATTTTATTGTGGTCCACCACATCATTCTAATGTGGACTGCTACATCATTTTATGTGGTCCGCCACATCATTCTATGCCCTGCCATTTCATTTTATGTGGTCTGCCACATTATTTTATGGCCTGCTATTTCATTTTATTGTGGTCCTCCACATCATTTTAGCTGGTCCTCCACGTCATTTTATTGTGGTCCACCACATCATCCTAATGTGGACTGCTACATCATTTTATGTGATCCACCACATCATTTTATGGCCTGCCATTTAATTTTACGTGGTCTGCCACATTATTTTATGTGGTCTGCCACATAATTTTATATGGTCCACCTCATCATTTTATGTGGTCCACCACATCATTCTAATGTGGACTGCTACATAATTTTATGTGATCCACCACATCATTTTATGGCCTGCCATTTAATTTTATGTGGTCTGCCACATTATTTTATGTGGTCTGCCACATTATTTTATGTGGTCTGCCACATCATTTTATATGGTCCACCTCATCATTTTATGTGGTCCACCACATCATTCTAATGTGGACTGCTACATAATTTTATGTGATCCACCACATCATTTTATGGCCTGCCATTTAATTTTATGTGGTCTGCCACATTATTTTATGTGGTCTGCCACATTATTTTATGTGGTCTGCCACATCATTTTATATGGTCCACCTCATCATTTTATTGTGGTCCACCACATCATTCTAATGTGGACTGCTACATCATTTTATGTGGTCCGCCACATCATTCTATGCCCTGCCATTTCATTTTATGTGGTCTGCCACATTATTTTATGGCCTGCTATTTCATTTTATTGTGGTCCTCCACATCATTTTAGCTGGTCCTCCACGTCATTTTATTGTGGTCCACCACATCATCCTAATGTGGACTGCTACATCATTTTATGTGATCCACCACATCATTTTATGGCCTGCCATTTAATTTTACGTGGTCTGCCACATTATTTTATGTGGTCTGCCACATTATTTTATATGGTCCACCTCATCATTTTATGTGGTCCACCACATCATTCTAATGTGGACTGCTACATAATTTTATGTGATCCACCACATCATTTTATGGCCTGCCATTTAATTTTATGTGGTCTGCCACATTATTTTATGTGGTCTGCCACATTATTTTATGTGGTCTGCCACATCATTTTATATGGTCCACGTCATCATTTTATTGTGGTCCACCACATCATTCTAATGTGGACTGCTACATCATTTTATGTGGTCCGCCACATCATTCTATGCCCTGCCATTTCATTTTATGTGGTCTGCCACATTATTTTATGGCCTGCTATTTCATTTTATTGTGGTCCTCCACATCATTTTAGCTGGTCCTCCACGTCATTTTATTGTGGTCCACCACATCATTCTAATGTGGACTGCTACATAATTTTATGTGATCCACCACATCATTTTATGGCCTGCCATTTAATTTTACGTGGTCTGCCACATTATTTTATGGCCTGCCACATCATTTTATGTGGTCTGCCACATCATTTTATATGGTCTGCCACATCATTTTATATGGTCTGCCATTTCATTTTGATCTGGTCCGCCACATCATTTTATGTGGTCCGCTATTTCATTTTGAAGTGGCCAGCCAAGTCATTAAACTATGGCCTCCCGTTTCATTTTATTGTGGTCCGCCACATCATTTTGAAGTGGCCAGCCACATCAGTTAATTATGGCTTCCCGTTTAATTTTTATTGTGGTCCGCCACATCATTTTATTGTGGTGCACCATTTCATTTTAATGTGCCCCGTCCCATATTTCTAACGTGGCCCGCTACGTCATTTTATCGTGGCCCACCTCATCATTTTATCTAGGTTCGCCATTTCAATTTAAATTGGCCTGTCCCATATTTCTAAGGTGGCCTGCCACATCATTCTAATGTGGTCTGCGAAAGGCTTGGAAAGAAAAAAAAAGACACTTCCTGGTTAAATGCATGAGTTTATTTATGTTTGACATCGAATATTTGCACATGCATATGTTCTACACTTGAATATTATCTCAACTTCCATGCATTTTATTTTGTAGATATTCAAAAATAAACACTTAACTCTGCTTGTCCTCTTGACTCAAGTTATCCATCTATCTGTACAAATATAATCATCAAAAAGAGTGGCCTGTGCAAATGGTCTAACAATGCCATTGTGCGTTCAAAGTCATATATTTGATTCACTGTTACATGTGGCCCTCTGAGGGCGGCCATAGTCGCCATGTGGTCCTCAATAAAAATGACTTGGATTCACTTCTGAGCAACATTTTCTGACAGAATGACCATTTTAATATTTATTTGTTCATTGATCTGTGCAGCAATAACAACATATTCCAAGTGTTATTCCAGTACAGCCCAGCATCGTGTGTGAAAACTCCTTTTATTGCAGCACCAACAGAAAGGCGTCTCACCTCGGATGCTGAAGGCCTTGGCCAGCCGGGGACACCCAGAGTTTTCCTCGGACAGACAACAAGACGCCCACGAGTTCCTCATGCACATCATCAACTTGGTGGAGGTGAGTTTGACTTGACTACATTTTTTAGCCTGATGTGGCCCCCAGGGCAAAAAGTAAATGCAATTTTATTATCAAACGAATAACATTTAATAACACACAAAAGTACCTAAAATTACTACCGTTGAGTACTGGTATCGTGTATGGGGAACTGGTACCGTACGGGTTGAAATGTGAATGGTACCCACCCCTAAATATGGTCCTTTTATGGGAAGTGAAGGGTTGTAAGGAACTTGCACGTTGTGGTAGCGTCCACCACGTGCTGTGAGAAACTTGCACGTTGTGGTAGCTTCACCAGGTGTGTAAAAAGTAGGTGTACTCTACAGAGGAACAGTAGCAGCTCAGAGAATCCCAGCGACGCCTTCCGCTTCCTGGTGGAGGAGCGAGTCCAGTGCTGCCAGACCCGCCGGGTGCGATACAGCCAGAAGGTGGACTACTGCATCCAGCTGCCGGCACCCATGGAGGCGGCAACAAATGCAGGTAACGTGGAGGGAAGACGCCAAGCATCATGGGTAGAATCAGAAGCGCTCCAAGTGGAGCAGTGATGATGTTCCTTTAAGTCCTTGTTGTCGTCCAACCAGAGGAGCTTCTGGCTTACGAGGTGAAGCGGAGAGAAGCCGAGGAGAAGATGACAGCTCCTCCAGGGCCGGTCAGAGCTCGCATCCCCTTCAGTGCGTGCCTGCAGGCCCTCACCGAGCCCCACAACGTGCCCGACTTCTGGAGCTCGGCTCTGCAGGCCAAGTCGGCAGGAGTCAAGTAAGTCCCAAATCTTCCTGAGGACAGAAAATATTTAACAAGTCAGCAGTCACCTACTTTGACTGTATTTTACCTTCTATGTTTGTCTTTTACCTTTTATTTCACACACTTTGACCTTTTATTTACCTTCTTTGACCTTTTATTTAACTAATTTGACCTTTTATTTACCTTCTTTGACCTTTTATTTAACTAATTTGACCTTTTTTCCCCCTTTTTTTTACCTTTTTATTTGAAAAATTTGACCCTTTATTTACCTATTTATTTGATTAATTTAACCGTTTATTTACCTTACTTTACCTTTTATTTAACTCATTTAAATTCATTTGACCTTTTATTTACCTCCTTTTACATTTTATTTAACTAATTTTACCTTTCATATATATATATATATATATATATATATATATATATATATATATATATATATATATATATATATATATATATATATAATATATATATATATATATATAAAATATTTAGTAATATTTATACATATATAGAAATATGCATATAAATTATTATTTCTATTATATATATTATATAATATTTAAAAATATTCATAAATATCTATAAATATTCAAACATTTATAAATATTTGTTGATATTTAGAAATATATTTAGAAATATTTACAAGTATACATACATATTCAGAAATATTTAATAATATTTAGAAATATAAATATTTAGTAATATTTATAAATATTAAAAAATATATTTCTCAATATCAAGAAATATTTATAAATATAAAATATATATATATAAATATTTATTAATATTTAAAAATATTTATAAATATGTATCAATATTTAGACATATTTATACATGTATTTAGAGGTATTCAGAATGTAATTGTTTTTCATAAATATTCAAAAATATTTATAAATATGTATGAATATTTAGAATTTTTTCGAAATATTTATAAATATTTATGATTATTGAGAAATATTTAGAAATAGCTACGTTTTGTCATTGTACATTTGTGTAAAATATAAATAAATGATCTGGACTTAATTGATCTCTTTTTGTCCTCAGGACGTCACGTTTCGCCTCCTTTCCAGAATATCTGATCGTCCAAATCAAAAAGTTCACATTTGGAGTGGACTGGGTGCCGAAGAAACTGGGTAATTATCTCCCGCTTCTTCTCCTTGCTCCTATGTGTGACCCTCCTGGCTCCTGCGTGGTGCCGCCATGTTGTCCACCGTCTTCTTTGGGACCCCAGCACTGGGAGGACGCACAGGTGTATCATTGCTCAAGTCCCCACTTTGGCCCCACCTGTACACATGGGATACTTCAAATATTGCAATTAGTTGTGTTTTATTTATTTATTTAAATATCCAGTTAGGACTGCAGATTAAATGTAGACATAGGATGTTAGAAATAATAGGACTGACTTGTGTCTAATAGCCACTAGAGGGCAGCAGAGAGCTTTGATCCATTAGACACACTTTAGGAAGATTCTGTTGTCACGGAACCAGAAACACGCAAGCATGTTCATTATGTTTGTTTATGTCAAATGTTTATTATATGTGTTTGTTTATGTCATATGTGTTTGTTTATCTCTAATGTTTATTATGTGTTTGTTTATGTCAAATGTTTATTATATGTGTTTGTTTATGTCATATGTGTTTGTTTATCTCTAATGTTTATTATGTGTTTGTTTATGTCAAATGTTTATTATATGTGTTTGTTTATGTCAAATGTTTATTATGTGTTTGTTTATGTCAAATGTTTATTATGTGTTTGTTTGTCAAATGTTTATTATATGTTTGTTTATGTCAAATGTTTATTATATGAGTTTGCTTATGTCCAATGTTTATTATGAGTTTGTTTGTCAAATGTATATTATATGAGTTTGTTTATGTCAAATGTTTATTATATGTTTGTTTATGTCAAATGTTTATTATATGTGTTTGTTTATGTCAAATGTTTATTATGTTTGTTTGTGTCAAATGTTTATTATACTGTATGTGTTTGTTTATGTCAAATGTGTGATTACATGTGTTTGTTTATGTCAAATGTTTATTATGTGTTTGTTTATGTCAAATGTTTATTATATGTTTGTTTATGTCAAATGTTTATTACATGTGTTTGTTTATGTCCAATGTTTATTATATGTTTGTTTATGTCAAATGTTTATTATATTTGTTTGTCTATGTCAAATGTTTATTATATGTGTTTGTTTATGCCAAATGTTTATTATATGTGTTTGTTTATGTCAAATGTTTATTATATGTGTTTGTTTATGCCAAATGTTTATTATATGTGTTTGTTTATGTCCAATGTGTGATTATTGGGTGTAGATTTGGCCATAGATGTTCCAGACTTCCTTGATCTGAGTCGGCTGCGGGCCACAGGACTTCAGGCAGGTGAAGAGGAACTTCCAGACCTTATGCCGCCCATTGTGCTGCCCGAGGACACAACAGGTACACACACACGCACGCACACGCACACACAATACAATATATAAACCCAATACTATATATATATATTTTATTTTTATACATTTTTTTATTCTCAAGGTTTAAATCTCTGAATCAACTTCAGATCCATCCGTCAATGTAAAGTAAATTTTTTTTTTTAATTTGAATGTTTTGGAATGTTAAAAAAAAGTTCATTTTTTTATGGAAAAATATATAAAATATAATATTAACCCCCCAATTTTTTTCAATTTGGAATATTTGATGTGAAGTAATTAAACTGCCCGACACGCCATTTTAAATGGCCCACCATGTCATTTATTGTGGCCCACCGTACTTTTTTATGTAGCCCGCCATTTATTTATTGTGGCCCGTCATGTAATTTTGTTGTCTGTGACATTATTTAATGTGGCTTGCCAATGTACTTGTTTTGCCATGTTATTTTATCTAGCCCGCCACATTATTTTAGGCTGACCGCCACTTCATTTTATCTGGCCCGCCACGGCATTTTAGGTGGCCCGCCACAATATTTTATGCAGCCCCGCCACTCCATTTGATGTGTTCCGCCCTGTTATTTTAAGTGGAACACCACGCCATTTTGAATTTGGATTAATTACAGGGCCTTGATTTTGACACCAGTAACAACAGGTGACAAAATCAAGGCCCAAAGGCCAGATATGGCCTTTCATTTCATTTAACATGGCCTGTCATTTCATTTAATGTGGCCTGACACACCATTTTAAATGGCCCAACATATCATTTATTGTGGCCTGTCATGTCATTTTGTTGTCTGTGACATTATTTTATGTGGCTCGCCATTGTATTTGTTTTGCCATAAAATTTTATCTGGCCCGCCACATTACTTTATGCTGACCGTCACATCATTTTTTCTGGCCCGCCACATTGTTTTAATGCTGACCGCCACATTATTTTATGCTGACCGCCACATCACTTATGCTAACCGCCAATTTATTTTATCTGGCCCACCACATCACTTGACATATGGCTCCTTTAAATCCCAATATTCTGACACAAATGTAATTTTACTGTCAGAATGTCATACAGGAATATATTTGTTAAAATGTTTACCTCCTGCACTCAAATGAATCTTCCCTTCTACACCACGGATGCAATAATTGTGACGACTCATCATTTTTATGATAATAATATAAAAGACGGACTCGTGGCTTCTCTTCCTGCCTCACCACGTAAACAAAAGGAGGTCAGGAGAGTTATTTATTGCACTGTAAGTCATTTTCACTTCAATAACCACGGCCCAGTTCTGGTTCTGCTGGGCTCAGCAGCAATGAATCTTCTTGACCCGATTGTCTCTCCCAGGCTGCGGCGCCTCGTTGAGCATCTTGGTGCTCCTTTCTTCACAAGTAAAGACTTGGTCATAGGTGTGAATTACTCATCTTGTCCACAGGATGGTGACAAACAGCAGCAAGAAAATTGACATTTTTGAATGCGTTCCTTATTAAAGTCATGACGTCATAGTTTGGACACGTCATTGAAAGCAATGTGTGATTCATCTCCTTTGTTCTGCAGATACCTCCATGAGCTCCTTGGACTGTGAGTACCTCCTTCTCATTAGCAGCACCTTTGCACGCCGTCACAGTCCTGCGTTGAAGTAACGTCTTCCGGTCTCGCCACTTAATGAGGCCCAAGGAGAGCCAGTAGCTCCGGTTGCTAAGTGGTTGTCAGAAGGATTTCCACGTCGGTGACGCTCCTTCTCCTCCTGGCTCCCTCAGCTCCAGAGATCGACGAGGTGGCGGTGATGCAGCTGGCGGAGATGGGCTTCCCGCTGGAGGCCTGCAGGAAGGCCGTCTACTACACGGGCAACATGGGCCCGGAGATGGCCTTCAACTGGATCATAGCCCACATGGAGGAGCCCGGTAAGGAACTGACAGTGCACTCCTCCGCTGCACAGCAAATCATCTATTTATTGTGTGAATGCTCCATAGCATGGTTTTCTACACCAAAATTCATCTATTTATTAAACTTCTTCTTCTCCAGATTTTGGCGCGCTCTACCTTCCACATTTTCCCCCCGATTCAAACCATTCTAACTTCAAACTTCAGCCTATTCGGGAATCGCTGGCTTTCCCTTGACAAATTCCCCAAAATTCCCAGATTTCCCAGAATTCCTGGTTTTCTGGCACATTTTTCCCATTCAAAATTAATTGGCTATTTTTCAAATAGTGATCCCGCTCTCTGTAAGGAAAGTTAGTTCAGTAGAACCTTGATTTATGGACCCCTTCAGCTTGCCAAATAGTGATCTCGCTCTCTGTAAGGAAAGTTAGTTCAGTAGAACCTTGATTTATGGACCCCTTCAGCTTGCCAAATAGTGATCCCGCTCTCTGTTAGGAAAGTTAGTTCAGTAGAACCTCAATTTATGGACCCCTTCAACTTGCCAAATAGTGATCCCGCTCTCCGTATGGACCTCTTCAGCATGCCAAATAGTGATCCCGCTCTCTGTTAGGAAAGTTACGTCGGCGAATTCCCAGAATTCCCTAGTTGTCCAAATCCCTGGTTATACTTCTTCCTGGAAAGTTTTCATTGCCCCAGATTTTGGCGCGCTCTACCTTCCACATTTTTCACCCAATTCAAACCATTCTCACTTCAAACTGTTCAGCCTATTCGGGAATCGTGGGCTTTTCCCTTCACAAATTGAAAAAATTCCCAGATTTCCCAGAATTTCAGGTTTTCTGGCACATTTTTCCCATTCAAAATGAACCAAATCAAACCATTCCACCTTCAACACAGTCTACCATTCTGGAAATTTAAACTACCTTTTTTCCTAGTTCAAAAAAATTCCAAGATTTTCCAGAATTCCTGGCTTTCTAAAGCCCTATTTCTGGCTACTACTCCTTCCACATTTTTCAACGCATTTCAACCGTTCCACCGTCAAAACATTCCTCTTAATCGGGACAAAAAAACAAAGTTGTTTTTTGAACTGGAAAAATTCCCGGTTTTTCCGAAATTCCAGGATTTCCATAATACCATTTCACAATTCAACATGTTACTACTTCAACATTTCTCGACCGATTTAAAAAATTCCAACACCAACCAATTCAACTCATTCAGAACATTCAAGTTTTTTTACCCTTTTCAAAAAATTCCCGCTTTTCCCGAAACTCCCAATTTTTTCTTCAAAGTTCCACAACTCCCTCATTTTTCATCTGATTCAAACTGTTCCAACTTTAAAATATTCAGCTTGTTTGGGAATTGTGTGCTCTACTTCAACAATTCTAAAAAATGTTTCCAGGATTTCAGTTCAACTTCAGCATTGAAGCATTAAATTAAATTGAAATGAAATTAAATAAAACTAAATTAAATTGAAATAAATTGAATTAATTTAAATTAAATGAAATTAAATTTAAATGAAATGAATCTAAATCAAATTTAAATGTAATTAATTTAAATTAAATGGAATGCAATGAAATTGAATTGAAATAAATACAATTAAAAAAAAGTAAAATAAAAAAAATAAAAAAATAAAGTAAAAAAATAAAAATAAAAAAAATAAATAAATAAAATACAATTAAAATAAAAAAAAATAAATAAAAAAATAAATATAAATAAATAAATAAAATAAAAAATAAATAAAATAAAATACATTAAATTAAAATACATTTAAAATAAATTAAATTAAATGTTTTTCAATTTTGGTGTTTATGTATAAATGTCAGAGTTGCTGTTTTTCTGGAAAGAGACTGTCTCCGCAAATCACCACCTCCTTTTCCTCCTCCTCCTCGATGCAGACGCTAACACGCAGCGACGAGGCATGTTTATTGCTGTGTGTGGCCTTCTTTTAACTCCCAGATAATTCAAAGTGAGAGACGAGTCACATCTCCGCCGGATCAGGACGCTTATGTAGTCGTTTATCGGCGTGTGCACGTCCGTGACGAGACAATAAAGTTTGTCAGCGCTCGGTAGCAGAGATGTTCCCCCGAGGCCTCAACTTGTGTCACTTTTATTTCCCGCGGCGCTCGTTAAAAAGGCCTGCAGAGGGGAAGAAAAAAGCAGAACCTCCTGCTGCCTTTGACTTTGAAGGAGAACACCCAGCTCAAGTTCACCCTTTGGCGCACTTTGCGGAGCCCCCTGGAGAATTGTCCACGTGGTCCACTGAGAACAAGATTTAAAAATAGGAATCCGGTCCTTTTTTGGCACTGACCGAATCCCATCGGTCCAACTGGGCACCGATTCTTGTAAAATCCAACTGTGCCATGTTTTGGTACCTGGGTTGGGGAAGAAATTGACTACATAAAAACTCCCAACGGAAGTAAAGTAAGGCTCCACTTTTTCCAAAAATGCGCTAGCTAGATGCTAATGCAAATTGGCTTTGCTATTGACATGCAACTGATTAGCATTAGCAATTTTACATGGCAATATCAACACCTCCAAATGTGTTAATGAAAACTACAACTAAGATGCACGTTACGATCTAACAGCTGGTGCGTAATAAGTACAATACTTAGAGAATTAACACCTTTTAGGGCGCAGCAAAAGACGAGACACACCATAAACTATACGCTAATGCTGTCTAACGTCCTGGACTTGCAACTGTAATTGTAACTTAATGTCATGATAATAAAACAAGATATAACAACTGGACAGCAGTTATCATAATCCGATCTTTTTTAAATGTTGCAATAAAATATGAGATTTTATCATCAAAAACAAGTAATATTTATTAACACACAAAAGTACTAACATTTACGACTGTTGAGTACCGGTATCGATTCCCAGGTACTGGGATTTTGGTACTGTATCGGTTCAAATGTGAACGATACCCATCCGTACTCAATAATGTCATGACATATGTGTTTTTCTTATTCAGCCACACCCACAATTCTGTTAGAAGACAACAATTTATTTTATTTTATAAGCAACCAGAACCAGAATCGAACCAGAAAATGCAGACCTCTTTTAAAAGCGATGGCTTTGTCCGTCCCTAACACGATAGGACAGTACAATAGGTAGCGTAGCCAAAACGCAAAAACTGAAATTGCAATCCTCAATGCCCCGCTGTCGCGGTGTTTTTAGTTATTCAACATGCTCTCTGTTTTCTTAATTACATTTTGAAAAAACTATTTCAATATGATAAAAGGTTCATGAATGAAAAAGGAGCTGATAGTATTGTTTGTCTAACAAACTTAGCAAAATAAAACGTGTTTTTAGCCATTGCGTCAAAGTCATATAGAAAACAATAACTACATATTTGGAAAATCCTCGCTGAGACCTTTAATTTGAGATACGACTCAATGTGGCTCGTTATAATTGCAAAGATTTTACGATTGAGTACAAATTGCCGATATGTTACGATTTTTTGTGCATTTTGTATATTTGACACAGGTAAGATCTTGACTTGTGAAAAGTTGTCAAATCCAATAACCTATAGTATGAATCAGTCAAATTATTTGTTTTGGTTTAAGAAGAGGGGGAATTTAAAAAAATTCTAGCAAAAAACAGGTCTTTCGCACATTGCGTCATCATATGAAAGTATATTGACATAATAATGACATCACTGTAAAGGCCTCATCGAGACCTTTACTTTGACATGACTCAATGTGGCAAATTTGACAATTTTACGATTTTTACAAAATTCTATCGTAATGTTTTTGAATTTGCTCTGATCGTGACAGTTTTCCTTGAATCATGAAAAGTTTTAAAACAAACAGCCTGTTTTTTACTTATTTAATCATCATATTAATTCATACAAACAGAATAATGGCATACATAAGAAGTCCTAATCGAGGTCTTTGATTTGAGGTACGACTCAATGTCTCGTTATAAATGTGCTAATTTTACAACTGAGTAAAAACTGCGGACAAGTTACGATTTCTATTTTTTTATTTATTTAACAAAGCTAAGATATTTACTTGTGAAAATGTGTTAAATCCAAGCACCTACAGTGTGAATCAGTCAAGGTATTTGTTTTGGTTAAAAAAAGAGGTGGATTTTTTTTTATCGCGCAAAAACATGTTTTCCGCACATTGCGTCATCATAAGAAAGTTTCTTGACATAATAATGACATCACTGTAAAGGCCTCATCGAGACCTTTACTTTGAGATATGACTCAATGTGGCTCGCTACAAATTTGACAATTTCGCCATTTTCACAAATTCATGTCGTTATGTTTTTGAATTTGCTCTCATCTTGACATTTTTCCTTAAATTATGAAACATTTTAAATCGAAGGACCTACAGTGTGAATTACAAGTGATTTACTTTATAAAGCGGTGGAATTCTGCCCTCATATCCAGCAACAACATTTTTTCAAGTATTTTTTACTTATTGCATCATCATGTGGGCTCTGTACCGAGGATGTCGTTGTGGCTTGTACAGCCCTTTGAGACACTTGTGATTTAGGGCTATATAAATAAACATTGATTGATTGATTGATTGATTGATCATATTAATTCGGAGGTGGAATTAAAAAAATAATCGTGCAAAAACATGTTTTTCGCATATTGCGTCCTCATATGAATAAATATCCACGGAATAAAAGCATAACTGCACAGGCCTCATGGAGACCTTTACTTTGAAATATGACTCAATGCGGCTTGCTACAAATTTGTCAATTTCACGATTTACGGAATCAAACGACAAAAACATTAAATGCGTTTGTTTGGGTGTGAATGACAGGAAGAAAAGCTCAGAATTGCTTGGGCGGGGGTCGCTATTTGGCACCACCAATTGGTTTGTACGTGTGATTTAACATCTTTACACTCAAAAATAACGTCTTGTATTTCTGTAAAAAAAAAAGTGGAGACTGCACAGAAGTGAGCGTGTGCAGATGTGAGTGACTTTGTGTGCGGCCCCATTGCACGTGGAGTGGAAACAAGTAGTATAATGAGGAGCATTTAAGTGGGCGTGTTTATTTACGCCTCTTAACGCACGCCTGCTCCTTCACGGCCAATCAATAACACGGCAATAAAGACTTTTCTTTTATTTCTGGGAGATGAATGACGCCTGTTGACCACTTTTGTCTTCAGTCCCAGACTAAAAATCAATAATTCGCCTTTTTGTAGGCGTTCATCAACGTATATTATTTTTTTTAATGGCCTTGTCCTTGTCTCCAGACTTTGCAGAGCCTCTCCTTCTCCCTTCCATGCTGGACCCCGCCCCCGAGATCCTCCTGGGCACCACCCGGCTGGACAACTCGCCCCCCGAGGAGAGCATCGCCATCCTCACTTCCATGGGCTTCCCTCGCACTCACGGCATCCAGGCACTGCGAGCCACGGTCAGTCGGACACATAAGTGCACTCCCTTCTTGACACGAATATAAGACGGACCTTTTTTTCTAATATTTGAGGAAAAATGAAACAGTGTTTGTTCCTGGACATGCGTTTTTGCATTGAAATTTCAGATGACTTATCTTTGTTACAGTATCGACAATAATATAAGACGACCCTTGTTTTTTAATATTTGTGGAAAAATGTAACTGTGTTTGTTCCTGGACATGCGTTTTTGCATTGAAATGTCATCAAATCAATATTACCGTCTTGACACGAATATAAGACGACCCTTCTTTTATAATATTTGTGGAAAAAGTTAACAGTGTTTGTTCCTGGACATGCGTTTTTGCATTGAAATTTCATCAAATCAATATTACCGTCTTGACACGAATATAAGACGACCCTTCTTTTATAATATTTGTGGAAAAAGTTAACAGTGTTATTCCTGGACATGCGTTTTTGCATTGAAATTTCATCAAATCAATATCACCGTCTTGACACGAATATAAGATGACCCTTCTTTTATAATATTTGTGGAAAAATTTAACAGCGTTTGTTCCTGGACATGCGTTTTTGCATTGAAATTTCATCAAATCAATATTACCGTCTTGACACGAATATAAGACAACCCTTCTTTTATAATATTTGTGGAAAAAGTTAACAGTGTTATTCCTGGACATGCGTTGTTGCCTTGTAATTTCATCATATCAATATTACCGTCTTGACACGAATATAAGACGGCCCTTCTTTTTTAATATTTGTGAAAAAAATTGAACAGTGTTATTCCTGGACATGCGTTTTTGCATTAAAATTCTAGAAGACTTATCAATATTACCGTCTTGACACGAATATAAAACGACCCTTCTTTTTTAATATTTGTGGAAAAATTTAACAGTATTATTCCTGGACATGCGTTTTTGCGTTGAAATTTCATCATATCAATATTACCGTCTTGACACGAATATAAGACGACCCTTCTTTTTCAATATTTGTGGAAAAATTAAACAGTGTTATTCCTGGACATGTGTTTTTGCATTGAAATTCTCGAAGACTTATCAATATTACCGTCTTCACACGAATATAAGACGACCCTTCTTTTATAATATTTGTGGAAAAAGTTAACAGTGTTATTCCTGGACATGCGTTTTTGCGTTGAAATTTCATCAAATCAATATTACCGTCTTGACACGAATATAAGACGACCCTTCTTTTTTAATATTTTTGGAACAAGTTAACAGTGTTATTCCTGGACATGCATTTTTGCATTGAAATTCTAGAAGACTTCTCAATATTACCGTCTTGACACGAATATAAGACGACCTTTCTTTTTTAATATTTGTGGAAAAATGAAACAGTGTTATTCCCGGACATGCGTTTTTGCATTGAAATTTCATTATATCAATATTACCGTCTTGACACAAATATAAGACGACCCTTATTTTTTAATATTTGTGGAAAAATTTAACAGTGTTATTCCTGGACATGCGTTGTTGCATTGTAATTTCATCAAATCAATATTACCGTCTTGACACAAATATAAGACGGCCCTTCTTTTTTAATATTTGTGAAAAAAATTGAACAGTGTTATTCCTGGACATGCGTTTTTGCATTGAAATTCTAGAAGACTTATCAATATTACCGTCTTGACACGAATATAAGACGACCTTTCTTTTTTAATATTTGTGGAAAAATGAAACAGTGTTATTCCCGGACATGTGTTTTTGCATTGAAATTTCATCATATCAATATAACCGTCTTGACACGAATATAAGACGACCCTTCTTTTTCAATATTTGTGGAAAAATTAAACAGTGTTATTCCTGGACATGCGTTTTTGCATTGATATTCTCGAAGACTTATCAATATTACCGTCTTCACACGAATATAAGGCAACCCTTCTTTTTGAATGTTTGTGGAAAAATTTAACAGTGTTATTCCTAGACATGCGTTTTGTATTGAAATTCTAGAAGACTTATCAATATTACCGTCTTCACACGAATATAAGACAACCCTTCTTTTTTAATATTTGTGGAAACATTTAATAGTGTTATTCCTGGACATGCGTTTTTGCATTGAATTTCTAGAAGACTTATCAATATTACCGTCTTGACACTAATATAAGACAACCCTTCTTTTTTACTATTTGTCAACAAATTTAACAGTGTTATTCCTGGACATGCGTTTTTGCATTGAAATTTCAGAAGACTTATCAATATTACCATCTTGACACGAATATAAGACGACCCTTCTTTTTTAATATTTGTCAACAAATTAAACCGTGTTATTCCTGGACATATTACCGTCTTCACACGACTATAAGACGACCCTTCTTTTTTAATATTTGTGGAAACATTTAACAGTGTTATTCCTGGACATGCGTTTTTGCATTGAAATTTAGAAGAGTTATCTTTGTTACAGTATTGACAAGAATATAAGACAACCCTTCTTTTTAAACATTTGTCGATAAAAATAAACAGGTGTTCCAGGACATGCGTTTTTGCATTGAAATTTCAGAAGACTTATGAATATTACCGCCTTGACACAAATATAAGACGACACTTTTTCTTTAATATTGATTAAAAAAATAAACAGTGTTGTTCTAGGACATGTATTTTTACATTTAAATTTCACAAGACTTCTCAATATTGCTGTCTTGACACAAATATAAGACGACCTTCAATATAAAAGATCCAATTTTTCAAACATGTGTTTTTAAAGACAAAGTATTTCGTCATTTCCCCAAAATCACACTCTAAATATCAGTGATTGTAGATTGTAAATTGTTTGTAGAAACTTTCTGGAATTGTCAGAAATGGGATCAAGAGTAAGTGTTTAGAATTTGGGGCTGATGCGGATCATTTCTACTAAGTTATAAGGCTCTAATGTTCTGTGTGTGTATGCTCGGGGCCCCGCCACCACCCGCAGAGACAAAGAGAGGATGACTGACAAGAGGGTTCACTCTGTTTATCTCAGTTCATGTCACAAATGCACCAAGCTGCTGACAGAAGCGAACCCTCTTGTGGTGTGTTGAACCAAACAAACATGCACAGACACGACAATCCATGAATCACCTCCGCCAGGAGCTTTTATGTATTGTCTGTTTTTGTGTGTGTCTGTTAGCAACATCACTCAAAAAGTTATGGACAGATTTTGATGAAACTTCCTGGAATTGTCAGAAATGGGGTCAGGAGTAAGTGATTAGAATTTGGGGCTGATCCGGATCACCGTCTGGACTCAGGATTGTTTTAAATGATGTATTTACTATTGGTAGCCAGGACCTGGCAGAGGTATTTATGCTTAAATATCTTCCTCACACAAAAGTTTCCCTTCATTAGAAAAAAGCCTTTGGAGAATTGCAGTGAGTTATTAAGAACAAACTGCGTGTTTGTCATGTTGCAGCAATAACGTTCAGCCCTGAGAACTGCAGGGGGTCTTACCCAGGTTATTTTTAGCCTGCAGTCAGGAGGAGATACTTCTTCCCACCTCGCTGACCCCATCAACAACAAACATCTCCCACATGTGCTCCTGTTATCAATATTACTGTCTCGACCCGAATATAAGACGACCTTCAGTGTAAAAGATCCCATTTTTCAACAATTGTTTTTAAAGACAAAAATATTTATTTTTCCCCCACCAAAAAATCACACTTTCAATATCAGTGATTGTAGATTACAATTAGGGATGTCCGATAATGTCTTTTTGCCGATATCCGATATTGTCCAACTCTTTAATTACCGATATCAACCGATACCGATATATACAGTCGTGGAATTAACACATTATTATGCCTAATTTGGACAACCAGGTATGGTGACGATAAGGTCCTTTTTAAAAAATAATAATAAAATAAATAAATTAAAAACATTTTGTTGAATAAAAAAGAAAGTAAAACAATATAAAAACAGTTACATAGAAACTAGGAATTAATGAAAATGAGTCAAATTAACTGTTAAAGGTTAGTACTATTAGTGGACCAGCAGCACGCACAATCATGTGTGCTTACGGACTGTATCCCTTGCAGACTGTATTGATATATTTTGATATATAATGTAGGAACCAGAAATATTAATAACAGAAAGAAACAACCCTTTTGTGTGAATGAGTGTAAATGGGGGAGGGAGGTTTTTTGGGTTGGTGCACTTATTGTAAGTGTATCTTGTGTTTTTTATGTTGATTTAATAAAAAAACAAAAAAACAAAAACAAAAACGATGCTGATAATAAAAAACGATACCAATAATTTCAGATATTACATTTTAAAGCATTTATCGGCTGATAATATCGGCCTAATTACAATGCTATATATATATATATATATATATATATATATATATATATATATGTATATATATGTATATATATATATATATGTATATATATGTATATATATATATATATATATATATATATGTATATATATGTATATATATGTATATATATATATATATATATATATATATATATATATATATATATATATATATATATATATATATATATATATATATATATATATATATGTATATGTATATGTATATATATATATATATATATATATATATATATATATATATACACTATATTGCCAAAAGTATTTGGCCACCCATCCAAATGATCAGAATCAGGTGTCCTAATCACTTGGCCCGGCCACAGGTGTATAAAATCAAGCACTTAGGCATGGAGACTGTTTCTACAATCATTTGTGAAAGAATGGGCCGCTTTCAGTAAATTTCCTCGCTCCTAAATATTCCAAAGTCAACTGTCGGCTTTATTATAAGAAAAGTGAAGAGTTTGGGAACAACAGCAACTCAGCCACCAAAGTGGTAGGCCACGTAAACTGACAGAGAGGGTCAGCATAGTGCAAATACTTTCTGCACAGTCAGTTGCTACAGAGCTCCAAACTTCATGTTACTTTACAATTAGCCCACGTACGGTACGCAGAGAGCTTCATGGAATGGGTTTCCATGGCCGTGCAGCTGCATCTAAGCCATACATCACCAAGTCCAATGCAAAGCGTGGGATGCAGTGATGTAAAGCACGTGGCTACTGGACTCTAGAGCAGTGGAGACGCCTTCTCTGGAGTGATGAATCACGCTTTTCCTTTTGGCAATCTGATGGACCAGTCTGGGTTTGGAGGTTGCCAGGAGAACGCTACATTTCGGACTGCAGTGTGCCGAGTGTGAAATTAAGTGGAGGAGGAATTATGGTGTGGGGTTGTTTTTCAGGAGTTGGGCTTAGCCCCTTAGTTCCAGTGAAAGGAACTTTCAATGCTCCAGGATACCAAAACATTTTAGACAATTCCATGCTCCCAACCTTGTGGGAACAGTTTGGAGCGGGCCCCTTCCTCTTCCAACATGACTGTGCAGCAGTGCACAAAGCAAGGTCCATAAAGACATGGATGACAGAGTCTGATGTGGATGAACTTGACTGGCCTGCACAGAGTCCTGACCTGAACCCGATCGAACACCTTTGGGATGAATTAGAACGGAGACTGAGAGCCAGGCCTTCTCCACCAACATCAGTGTGTGACCTCACCAATGTGCTTTTGGAAGAATGGTCAAAAATTCCTATAA